>NC_136502.1:47447717-47770217 GCF_053919585.1 Euprymna scolopes | reverse complement strand
TTCGCTCTTTTATTATACATATATATATATATATATATATATATATATATATATATATATATATATATATATATATATGTTTTTATTACCAGTTTTCATCTGCTTGGTTACACATGTTTTGATTACCGAGTTGTGTTAACGATCCGATAATTTCATCAGACTTCACAGAGTTATATATATATAGATTAAAAAATTGACATAATAATTATAATTCTGCGCTATGAAATGGGTGTTGTCAAGAATTGAAAATTTTAACATGCTTAAAGAAATAAACAGTAAGATGGACAACATCTTAAAATTTGGAATATAGACTTTTTATCATTTATTGTTATGTGCTCTGTAGTTATATCGAGCTTCATAAATAAAAGGATTGGTATAAATAAAGGGTGAAATATAATTACATAAGCATATTTTTTCCATAAACATATATACATATATATATCGTCATCCACAGGCAGACTGTTTCGCTGTGTCACAGATCTTTAGTCTGGCTAGATCCCAAGTCCTCGATTGAATTAACAGCTAAGTTAATAGCCAGTAACTTTATCTATCAGTCCACTGAGATTTGCACCGTCAGAACCGTTATTTAACAATGCCTTATACAAACATTGATCGCCACTCATACAGTACTCCATTTGTTTTTTTTCCAAAAACTTGACATTAGGCTAAAGTAGTAGCAGACGATATCATTACCAAGAGTGCTCGACTTGAAAATGGAGGCTTATAATTTGAGTTTTGATGTAAGTAGAAAGGTTAGAAAGAAAGACAGAATGAAAAATATAACTTGTTAGAGTTGTATTCGGACACATCTAACTAATGTTGTTTAATTCTCTCCCATTGCAAGAACTTAGACACCAGAGTCAGAAAGTGGGATTGAGAAGTCAGCACCCCATAGGAGGGATTCTCTAACCTGCAAAAAGTGCCTGGGCAGCCCCATCTTCATTCCCTGGTGAAGGTACTTCAAGCGATTAGCAATAAACTAACTCGTTTTCAAAGAGAAAAGGTAAAGTCTGGGAGGATGGACCTCCTAAAACTGCACAGAACTAAACTCCCAGTGCAACATCAAAAGGGACCGGATCATTACAGGAATGGTCTAATCTCTGTTGATTTTGGGGCCCAGGATAAAAATCTCTGACTGAAATAGAATACTGCACAAGAAAAGGGGTCACCATCTTTCATAAATACGACCAGATAACATGTTCATAAAAAACAAACAAATTTGATAACTTCATCGTGATTTGCTATTTTATTGTGTGTGTTGTGCTTGTCAGTATTAACATTTTGTGAAAAAAAAAATGTTGGGATCAGAATTTTGAAATTCGTATCACGTCGGAAGTCTCCAATGTTTTTGTTGGGCTCGTCTCTTGGATTGTGTTTGTCAGTTCTCTTAAAAGGGATGCTAAAATAGGTATCAAACTTCATAAGTAGAAACAAATGAATCTAAAAAGAGTTGCAAGAGTTTCGAGCACTGAGTTTATTCGCTCCCCCTCGTCACTATGACGACGACAAGAGGAGAGAAAAAAATGCCAGTCTTTATACTTTGTAGTCTTGAATAGAACTGTTGTATTTTGTGCACGTCCAGCTGTAGGCAGAAATCAGTAGACTTCTAGTGTACATGTGCTAATCACCTGTGTTGATCTAATTACAAATTATTGTGCAGACACTCGATCAACAAAAATAGATCTTATGTATTTGTTTTATTGGAATCCTTTGAAATGAGTAATTATTTTGGATTCATCTTTTTTTCTCTTGTAGACTGTTATCCTCATCTTTATAGTTGTTGTTTCACCATTTTTCGGCCAACTCATCCTTTGGCTTTCTTTGATGGGATAGGAATGCTGAGTATTGTAACTGTATCCCCAGTAATTACTGCCTTCCATGGCTTTTGTTGTCTAATCACGTTTTTGGCCAACTAATCATCTGGCCTGCTTGGATAGGATTAAAACAGCACTTCTTGTTGTCATTTTTGTAGCTATCTTTAGACAATGCTCAACTGTAACCATAGAAATTTAACGCCGCTATCCACTGCGCCACAGGCTCCAAAGGACAATCAAGGTTGGATCTTTTGGTCTTATAAATCAAGTTTTCATTTTTATCTGCTCTTTCATTGTCGGGTTCATACTGAATGGTATATTATTTTTATTAGAATCCTTTGAGATTAATAATTTGTGTATCGATTTAAAAAAAAAAAAAAAATTTTTTCTAATTTTTACGGACTGTGAAACAACAACAAGAATAACAGTCTGCCAAAAAAAAAAAAAAAGAAAGAAATAGAAATAGATCTCTCATTGTAACTGCTACAGAATCTAACAACAACAACGCCTTCTAAAGTCCATCCTCGTTCTGGTATGAAAGTGGCAACATGGTAGTGTCAGAGCTAACCGGCTAAGAGGATGAAAATCCAGGATAACTCATCATCAAGATCTGTCATTCTCCAATCATGTCTTACTCTGTGTGTAGCAAGCGAAAACGTATCAAGTGCAGAACTATAAATCAATGGAATGAGAATGACAATGTTGTTTCTGTGCGTTATGTCTTTGTGTGTTCTACGTCAAAAAGGTTTTGTTTTTCGTCTTTTGTGCAACAGTTTTCATTATATACAACTAATTTATAGAAAATGAGACGAACTTAAATATGAAAAATATGAATAATCAATCCTCATCTCAAAAATTCAGAACCATAATTATTAGAGTTAGTTGCATCTGACCACATCTCACTGAAATATATTGAACAAAAAAAAAATGGGTCACCATCTTCCATAAATAAAGCCGCATAGCCACATAATATCTTCATAAAAACATCTAAATTTAGTGACTCATTCATCATTCATGATTCATTTTTTTTGTTTTTTGTTTTTGTTATGCCTGTCAGCATCAGCATTTTGTGTGAAAAAAATGTTGGGATCAGAATTTTTACATTTGTATCATGTCGGAAGTCTCCAATTTTTGTTGGGTTACAATTACAAAGCACAATTGCAACTATTCTTATTTTTATTGGAATCCTTTAAGATGAGTAATTTTTATGTATTCATTTTTTTTTTTTTTTTTGACATCTTCATCTTCATAGTTGTTGTTGTTGTTTCGGCCAATTATCATCTGGCCTTCTCGGATCGTGTTTGTCAGTTCCATTAAAATGAACGCTAAGATAGGAATCAATTTTGTAAATGAAAACAAATGAATATAAAAAGAGTTGCGAGAGTTTCAGGTTTAGTGTTTATTCCCCTCCCCCCTCATCACTATGATGACTATAAGGTGAGAGAAAAAAATGGCAGTTTTTATACCTCGGAATTTAGAATTAAACTGTTGTATTTTATACAAATCCAGCGTCACTATCTTTCATAAATATGACCACATCTCCATTACTAAACAGGTATTAACTTTTATTCAAGGGAACAGTGGAATTATTTGATTGAGTGGTTTTTGTCAATAAATAGACATTGTATCCTGGAGTTTCATTCTAGTTGACCGCCTATTGTAAAATGGCAAGCAGAGGACAACATCCTGTCAAGATGCGATCAAAACGGGAACTGATCTTGAATTGCATTTTTTTTTTTTAATTCTGTGCATATGTTGCAGCTGATAGGTTGGATGCTGATCGATCATACGACTAAGAAAGTAGACACGAGCAAAATACAACAAATGCACAGGAGAGAGGAAAACACAGATTAATAGTTATAAAAAA
This sequence comes from Euprymna scolopes, assembly GCF_053919585.1. Lineage (NCBI taxonomy): Eukaryota > Metazoa > Mollusca > Cephalopoda > Sepiida > Sepiolidae > Euprymna > Euprymna scolopes. The sequence continues at coordinate 47,766,536 of NC_136502.1, read as the reverse complement.
AAGTTGTATTCATTTCAATATAAATACACACAGAAAATGTAGAGAAAACTGGAGAAAGTCGATCGGTAAAGATTCCGGAAGCACAAAAGTTGAAGAACAGGAAATATTGTAATTGGACAGCAGTATAGATTGGGTGGACAGGAATGCAGACACTGGATAGCTAGAAAGGTTGGAAATGTGGAAACTGGATCCTGGACAGCATGGGATGACGTCACAAGGAGATTGGCGTGGTTGTCACTGAGGTGTGATGAGATGTCTCAGGTAGGTCCAGTCCGCATGGACATGGACAAAGGATAGACTGAAAGGAACAGTAATTGCAGGAATGAAAGTGAGAAAACTGGATCCTTGAGCCGGACATCAAGAGTCACTGAAACAAAAGGCTAGACGTTGATCAGCACTGGAATAGGGTGCCAGATGTTGCTGGACACTGGAAAAAAGAGCCGGCATCAACAGGCCATAGGCAGGAACCACTAGCAGGAGCTAGGACAGAAAAGAGGTAAAGTTTCTGAAACAAGTGCAGCTGGAAAAAGCAATTGAAAGTTGCTGCAATGTGCTGGAGTCAGAGCAGCAGGAATGAGCTGGAGCCACAGGAGTGAACTGGAGTTGTAGAAGTGAGTTGGAAGTTAGAAGAGTCGGAGCAGGAACTGGGTCAGGTAGATGAAGCAGACAGCAAGAAGTAAAAGATTGAATCACATTCTAGCAGTTTGAGAGCTGCCCTGAAAAGGGTAATTTGGTTTGCTGCTGCTACTGCTACTGCTTCTTAAGCTCCTAGGCTCGACTATTGGCCATATAGTTGGAGGTGGGGGTGGGGGGCTCCTGATTCTCTGGCTGAACTTCTGGTATTTAATAATCTCCCACTGCAGAAAATGTGACACTAAGGTTGGAAAGTTAGATAGAAAAAGTCAACATCCCAGAGAAGGATCATTTTGACCTGGGAAATGATGCCTGAGCAGTCCTGTCAGCATTCCCTGGAAGAGGCACTTCAGGAGATTAGCAATAAACTTCTCAAAGATAGAAGGCAAAGCCTTGGTGGGTGGACTTCCTAAAACTACTCACAACCAACTTTTATATCGCATTCCATATTTTTTGTGAAATTTCTTTTTTGATAAATCTCATGTGTGGACGAATATAATCAACAGAAATCGTCTAATCTCTGTTGATTTTGGAGTCCAGGGACAAAATTCCCCAGCTGAGCTCCTGGTATTTATTTCTCTCCCACTGCAAAGAATGTGATGTTAGGATTGAAAAGTGAGATTGAAAAGTTAGAGCCCTGGAGGTGGGGTATTTTTTTCTCTCCCATCATGGGAAATATCAGGGTCAAAAAGTGAAGTTGAAAAGACAGTACCCCAGAGGAGGAAGATTCTGACCCTACAAAAGATGCTTGTGAAGCCCCCATTAGCATTCCCCAGAAGAAGTGTCTCAAGCAATTAACCCCTTCTCAAACAGAGAAAGCAAAACCTGGGAAGGTAGACCTCTTAGAACTACACAGGACCAGCATTACACAGCAATCAACAGAGAACAGGTCATTACAGGAATGGTCTAGTCTCAGTTGATTTTGGACACTAAGAATAAAAATCTGGAAGGAGGCAAGGTATTTAGTTCTCTCCCACCGCAAGAACTATGACACTAGAGTCGGAAAGTGGGATTGAAAAAGTCAGTGCCCCAGAGAAGGAAGCTGACCTTGCAAAAGGTGGCTGTGCAGCCCACCCCCATTGGAATTTCCCAGAAGCGGCGCCTCAGGCGATTAGCACTAAACTAGCCCCTTCTCAAAAAGAGAAAGCAAAGCCTGGGAGGGTGAACCTCCTAGAATTGGACAGAACCACCTTTACATAACAATCAAACTAGGTCATTACAGGGATGGTCTAATCGCTGCTGAAAAATGTATTTATTTCACAAAAGATTTATAACATAAAAAATTCTGAAAACAAATTGAACACAAAACCATTCAAAAGTGTGAGGTGGTTTGTGTCTATGATCATCCTTGTCACTGTACATAAGATTTGTCTATAATTTTCCTAGCTAGAATCCTCAATCACCATAATACCACATTCACTCCAATGGTTGTCCTACTTAAGATTTCCAAATCGATTTGTGTGTGTGTGTGTGTGTGTGTGTGTGTGTATGTGTGTGTGTGTGTGTGTGTGTGTGTGTGTGTGTGTGTGTGTGAATAAATATGTACATAAATCGTTTTTATTAAAAACTAATTTCATTGGCATAGGATGGGGAAAAAAAAAAAAAAATGAAAACAGATATTAATAAAACCCTCCCAACCTTTTCTAAATGGTATACCATCTACTGTTTTCCAGCTTGAGAACCAAAAACAAGCAGGTCAGTTTTTAATGGTGCTGAAATCTAGATGGAGGAAAAAATAGGATGGGGGAGTTGAGGAGTATGTGATGTCATTCCAAAAAAAATGCAATTTCGGAGGTGGGGAGCATAGACGAAAAGAAAAAATAGGGAGTGGGCGTCTTGGTAGGGCTATTCACTTGACTAGCTGAGAAATTAAAACGGCTTCCCTTAAAGAGTCTGGGGTTCGACGGAACCAGGAACCATGTGTGTCATGCACAAGCAAGGAACACTCAAACTTGACTGCATACACATAAGCTCGTTACTTTAATCCATCTTCTTTCAAAAGCCACAGGGTGTAATCTTTTCCCATCACATGTGATCGTGATCTTCGATTTGTATTTGAAGAATGCGATCAGATCCTGATCAGCAAAAGATTCAACACTTGAGTTCTCATTCAGATGCGATCTCCACGCCAGCATTCTTGCTACGGCCAGGATCACAAGGCTTAACATTCGTTTTTCCCTGTTCCACAACAGCCCAACATTATAGATGACTTAAGATATGTGCTGCGGGCAAGGATGCTTGGTATTAGTACGAGCCTCTCCTTGTTGACAAACCCCCATTACCTCTGGAGTTTGCTGCATTTGAAGAAAGTGTGTTTCAGTGTTTCTTCTGTTGGAGTTCCGCAACAGAAGCACTCGGATGAATCCACTAATCTGGATTTGTGTAGTATAGCATTGAGGAGTAACATGCTCCTGGCCAATTGCCAGTTCAAGGAAAACTCAGAGTTGTTGAGATGACTCAAACATGGCACCGACCTTCACTGAGAGCGGATCTCCTCTTTTAACAATACCAACTACTCAACAAGCGGATCGTCGGTACTCACCCTCACTAATCCCCTATGAAGTTCTTTTCTCAAAGCCAGAGAAAGGTTGCTGGACTTGGAAACTTCTTGAACACAGCTTGGCACTCTCTGAGGAACTGTGTGTCACCCCTCAGCCTACGACACTCCTTGACCAAAGTATCAAGGATGAGGACGAGAGTCCATGAAGATTCCTCTGTCAGTGTTTGACTCAGGAAAGCCAACCTCAATGACACGTCGAGTCAGGCATTCCCAAGCCTTCTTCACATGGATGTTGAACACAGATCTGTCTGTGAACCCAATGCCTATTCCTGTTCTAAAATATATGAGGACAGTTGGCACTGGAGAACCTTTAGGTATTTTGCAGGCAGAGGAAGTACAACCAGTTGATAGAAGATGAGATGGAAGATGTACGTAGCACAGACTTCCACTCTTTAAAGAAAGTTTTCTTCATAGCCAGGAGTTGACCAACACTTCAACCTTTGATTGTATCTCAAATTCTTTTAGAGCTGGAAGTCGAGACTAAACCACACGCCAAGGATTTGAACCGGGACATTTGTTCAGCTGAAAGGAGTCGGAAGGATGGTGACACCACTCCAGGCGCCCAACTGCATCCGACTGACTTGCTGTGGTTGACTTTGATCCCTGTGATCGTTTTAGAACATGTGAGTGCGTCTGTCATGGTTTCAATGTCTCAGAAGCACTTTGCAAAGATGGTGATGTCATTGGCGAATGAGAAGAATCTGACAGGCGCTCCATCGCAAAGATGTAAAAATCATGGTTCCATAAGCAATAAAAAAAAAAAAAAATAGAACATAAATGATATGTAATGAAACGAAATAAAGTCCTTTAGTAAATTGTGAAAATAATTTATTAAAAAATTTCCTAACTTTAAAAATTTTTTTAATATCATTAATAACTTGTAAACACATCTTTGGCATATTCTAAGAGTAGTAGCCATTATAAAATAATATTCTGGAATTATTAAAATTGCTTTCTGGGATAATGAAAGTACTTACTTCTTTTCAGGTAACATAAAGTCAGTCCTCATTTTACACACTTTTGGATCATATATGACGCCATCTTGTAAAAACTTTGATTATGTTAGCATATTTAGTTATTTTAAATGTGTTTTATTTTTGTTTTTTTCATACTAACTAGATTTTTTTACATAAAATGGTCTATCGTGTAATCATCTTTATTAAAACACAGAACGTAAATCCATTTTCATCGCTTATACACAATTTTTATTACATTCTGTTTAGGACGGTAATTTCATTGTTTACCAAACTGACTATATGCCTAATGGGAAGGCAGCAAAAAAAAAACACACACAAAAAAAAAAAAAACTTCTAAATTGATTTTAAGCAATTAATAAGAATTCGTAAGAATTACAACATAAATCTATTAAATATGAATAATTGTTGAATTATTTCCCTTTGTTTCTTCATTTATTTTTTTTCGAAATTGCGGGTGAAATAGTCACTTCTCGAATACTTACAGTGCTGGCAAGAAGAAAGTCTGCACTTGTAATTTTTTCAAGAACTGCAAATTTAAACTAAATTCAATGTAACTGTTTAAACAACCTATACCTCATTTGATTCACCTTTTATTCCTCCATAATTTTACTTGTTCGTAGTTGACTTTTAATTGAAATATTCTAGTGTTCACGTCAATTTAAAAAAATAACTTCAAATTGAGGAGGCAAAAAGAAAGTCCACAGCAACAAATTCGCTAAAAACCAGCTTAAATCAGTTTAAAATATCCACCAACAGGCAACAAAGCATCTCTAATTGTAATTGTTGTTGTTCCAGTTTATACAACATAACATTTAGTCCATATGCCACGAATTTCTCTTAGTGATCATCATTAATCTCCACCTTTCTAGTTTATCCAATCAAGAAATCAGCCGCAGGTTGAAATGTGATGAGAAAACGGTACGAAAGACTGTGCAAAAGCACCAAAACACCGGCAGTGTTTGTGATTCCCCTAAATCTGGTTGTACTAGTGTTACTTCTAATAGGGAATACAATGCTATCAAGATCCACAGCCTAAGAAACAGATTTGAAACGGCTCCCCACATCAAACAACAGTGCAATCTTGTTAAAAAGTGCTCTCTTTCTACTGTCAAGAACAGATTAAAGGAATTTAATTTGTGAGGATATGTTGCAAGATGCAAGCTAATGATTTCTGTAAAGAACAGAAAGCGCCGTCTGGACTTCGTCAGATGCAATAAAGATCATGACTCTTCATATTGGTCAAAAGTGCTTTTTAGTGATGAAAGCAAGTTTAATAGGCTAGACAGTGATAGTAGGCAGTAAGTCTGTCGGAGGAAAGACGAAGAATTTAATCCTAGGTGCTCAGTTTCAATGCTGCAAGGTGGTGAAGGTTCAGTTTTGGTGTGGGGCATTATTAGTACCAATGGTTCAGGGCCTATAGTTTGCTTGCAAGGTTGAATAAATTCGACCAAGTACATTAATATGTTGACTGAGCATTTTCTACCCTACTTTGGTCAGAATTTGGATGATAATCCCATCTTCATGCAGGATAATGCTCCCATTCACACAGCTGGCAATGCCAAGAGGTTCATTGAAGAGCATGATATTCCGTGTTTGGATTGGCCTGGACAATCTCCAGATCTCAATCCTATCGAAAATCTATGGCATTACATCAAGCAACAGCTACGCAATGATAAAATTTCAAATTTGGAAAAACTTTGGACAGAAATTAAAGAAAAGTGGGATGCCCTTTGTAACGAACCAGAGTATAATACCCTAGCTCGCCACAAGAAAATAATGAAACGAATGGAATTAAAGGAAACAAACTCTCAATTGATGGATAAGATAAACGTCGTTTATTTATTGTTGAAAGAATGAACGTTTTAGTTATAACATGTGTTCATGTCTGCGCGTGTGTAACCAATGTTCGTTGCGGAACTGGTGTTGTAGAAAGAAAAGGAAATGTGTGTTCATCTCAAGTTCGAGTCACTATCGTTTGTTCGCGCGTGGGAATTGAAGTGAGTAATGTAATAGAACGAGAAATGGCTGTCCATCGTGTAGACACAGAAGAGGGTAGAGGGTTGACGTCAGTTAGCAGTCAGCTACGCGAAGGTGTTCTCAGGGACCAGTAGTAGATAGAGAGAGAAAGAGTGAGAATGTGTACATATGGTCTGTTAGCTCGTGCCTCATACATAGTAGTAAGTGGGCGTGACGCACCCGGTCGGTCCGTAGACCGACCGACCGACCGACCGACCAGCACGAAAGCTGGGCCAAAAAGAAGGAGCCGCTTATTGCTGTTCCTTTTATACTCGTTTCCGGAGTGTCTTTTGCGCATGTGTTGATTTCCATTGAAAGCGGAAGTGACGTCGTCCATGTGTGCGTTTGTGTGCACGTGTGTGAGTACATGTGTGTACGTTAGCGTGTGTGTATGTACACGTGAATGTGAGTGTATGTACGCGAACGTGAATATATGTACATGTGTGGACGTGGGCGCGTATGTTTGTGTGCGCGTATGTATGCGACAAGTAATAAAGCTTGAAATGTTTTTGTGTGTTTTTGTGTGAGAGTGTGTGAACAACTTACTACTAAACTACTTACCTACTAAAAGGTGTGCGAACCTTGAAAAGGTTCGCACACCTTTTCCCAGAGTACTGCTACAGTTTAATTCAAAGAATTCTTAAAAGATTGCACAGGCTGTCAAATTGCAGAAGAGTTATGCTACTAAATATTAACTAGTTCATTGTGTTCCTGTTGTATTCGTGTTGCATTAATGTCCTAAAATTACATTTAAATAACAATTTTCCATTGTGCGGACTTTCTTTTTGTCTCCTCAATTTGAAGTTATTTTTTTTTTAAATTGACTTAAACACAAGAATATTTCAATTAAAAATCAAATATGAACAGGTAAAATTATAAAAGAATAAAAGGCCAATCAAATGAAGTATAGTTTGTTTAAACAGTTACATTAAATTTAGCTTAAATTTACAGTTTATGACAAAATTACAAGTGCGGACTTTCTTTTTGCCGCCATTATATATAATTTGATTTTCTTATATAAAAATAAAACTACTTGATCGATTTATGTGATTTTTGGAATATGGTGTTTTCGTCTCGTTACGGGTCGTACATGTTTACTTTTTTTTTTTTTTTTAATACAGGGGTAATTATGGATAAGGTCTTGATATTTTTCATTTACTTTTACTTTCATAATTTTTCACTATATCTCTCCGGTCGATATTTCAAGAGTAACTTTTTTCGTTCGTCACCGGTTCACTCTACTTTTTATTATTTCTATCCTAATTTGCTTCATTGTCCGACGCCTTTCGATAGCATTTAAAGAAAACAAACATATATCTATTAAAATTCTTCCGTTTGTTTATTTTTTTTTAGGCATCAAAAAAACCACAAGCATAAAAATTATTCCGCTGGGACTAAAGACGTTTTGGTAAGTGGAAGTTTCGCATTAGTTTTTGAAATATTTGAAAGTTTGTTTTTTATTTTATCCAACATGCATTTGTTTTTGTTTTGTTTTAGTTGTTGCAAAGAACGGGGGTAAACCAGACGAGTACTCGACGCAGAGTCCACAGCAAACGGTGTTGGGTCAGGTTCAGTTCCTGATATTAAAGGCTTCCTGTTTGGGGTAGTTTACTCTTGTGATTTGCCAAGTTGTGTACTAATTTTTATTTATTAAATTGTTAGGTGAAAGTACTGAATAGGGGTTTGTATTACTGTACACATAGATTCGAAAAAGTTGTCAAAAAACAAATATATAACAAATAAATGTTATCAAAGGCAAGATAAGTTACTTTTCTACCTAACTGAATAATTTTCTAGTGTTTTTATTTAATGTAACAAACATGCTTATTCAGCTCGAAAAACAGTGTTTACCGATGTATTGGAAAATTAATAATGGCGTCCGACTCTCTCTTTGACACGGTAAGTTTGGGAAAAGGAGTTAAAAATAAAAAACTAGACAAAATACTGTTAGAAACTCGCTCAATATATGTTACCGTGACATAGGCTGACATATTTTTAACAGTATTTTGTCTAGATTTTTTTTTTTTTTTTTATAATTCCTTTTCCCAAACTTACCGTGTCAAAGAGAGAGTCGGGCCGGGCGCCATTCATCGGTAAACACTATGTTTTTTCGAGCTGAATAAACATGTTACATTAAATAAAAACACTAGAAAATTATCCAGTTAGGTAGAAAAGTAACTTATCTTGCCTTTGATAACATTTGTTATATATTTGTTTTTTTGACAACTTTTTCGAATCTATGTGTACAGTAATACAACCCCCCCCATGCTGAAACAATTACGTTATTATTTAGAAAGCCATTCTTAACATAATTTAATAAATTTGGGAAACTGTAATTCTCACGGAAAGTTATATTTCAGATGAAATTGAGGTGCTTATTAAATTGTCAGGTGTAAGTATAGAATAGTTACAAAACACCTTCCTCTCCCCATGTTAAGAATGGCTTTCTAAATAATAATTTCATTATTTCAGCACGGTTCCGGTTCACTAAGTGCATAAGTACCAAAATTTGATATCGGGAACTGAATCTGATCGGACACCATTTGCTGCAGATTTTGAGTTAGGTGTTCTTCTGGTTTTCTGCAAGTGGCACAAGAAGTGTATGTGCTCTTATTTATTGTAAACGGTAAATGTTACTAATTTTGGTAAATTTTTACGATGTGCCCCACTGCCCCAGCGTATTATAAACACCCCAACTTGCCCATATTAAGAACAGCTTTCGGAATAATCCCCCCCCCCCAAACCTCGTTCTTAACATAGGGAGGTTGGGGGGAGTATTTATTCTGAAAGACGTTCTTAACATGGGGTGTTTGGGGGTGATTATACTACGCTGAGGTAGGTCGTAAAAAATACCCTAATTTTTTTTTACCTACTACGATATTAAGTGTTAGGTGGCGAGAAAACATGATCAGTAATGGTGGAACCTGGCTATGGCTTAATTTTTGGAGAGGACGGCTAAACAGAAACTTATTTATATGGGATTTCAATCACCAGTTTTAGGGAAGAAGCGGGCATTAGTTTTTAGGGTGTGACTTTACAGTGTTTTCTAATGGGAGAAGTATTTTTAGAATGAGCCAGATTCAGAGAAATATTTTTCAGTGGAAAAAATTTGCAGGTTTTATAATCAAATGGGCGAAAAATGAGACATTGTCATACGATAAACAAAACAACATAATGAGGTAAGAAGGCATATAAGTATCTCCATGACGTTGTGTAAAACGTTAGCATTGTACACATTAATAGCAACGTCATCATTTCGTGTGTTTGTATCAGTTTCTATGGATGGGCATTCACGTTAATGGAAGTAACATTTTTTTTTTTTGCTATGGATAAAAAACAATATAAGATTCATGGATAAAAAAACAATATAAGACTTACCTTTTGTAAAACAAATAGATTTTTATTAACGTACTACACAGACGAGAGATAATAAAATAAAATTCATTTTAACATCTTCTGTTGACACTAAAGATAATGTAGCTTACAGGCCAATGGACTTTTTTTGAAAAAAGGCGCAAAAGTACAGATCACCATCTATCAATTTAAATAATAAAATTAAAACAATTTTTTTTAGGCCAATTTGGGATTTGCAATTTTTATTATCTCAAGAGTCATATATTAAAATATATTAATATTTTTTTATTATAGGAAACCTGTTATATAAAAAAATCTTTGTTTAAACTTCATATCGCGGAATATTTGAATTTAATATCATTTAGAGCTTTCTAAAAATAATTATTTTTTAGAATTCTGTTTTTTTTTTGTTGTAATTCAAATAATTATAATACTGAGAGAAAAAAATTATCAAGAAAAAAGTATTTTTTTATTAACATAATAATATTGATTTTATGTCCAATTTTATTTACAACTTTAAGTGAAATAAATAATGGGATTTTATATATATATATATATATAAAAATAACTATTTTTTAATTATTTGATCTTTTCAGCTTTAAAATATGTTGAAATTTTTATCGACCTGCATTTATTTTGTTTAGTTTTCGTAACCTGAAATATAGAGGGGTAGAACACCTAAAAATAAATATTTCCTCTAATATATTTAACGAAACCTACTTTTCTTATGTAAGTTTATTTAATAATGAATAAATATCGAAAATTTCAGGAAAATATGACCATTATTTGATTTTTGCTAGATTTTTAAAACATGGGTGTGTCAACTATTGTCACTACATTGGAATGTTGTTTTAAAGCATCGATAAGTTAAACACGATTTTTGTATTGCATTTTCATTATTTTTGTATGCTGTAAAATTTTTTTTTTTAAATATTAGGTTATTTAAAGCTTGTTCTTTTAAATGGTAAAAAGATTAGGATGATAATATTAAATTACAGTTACATCGTGTTACATATGGGGGGGGGGGTTAAAACTGTGGCGCGCGTTGGAGGTACCTAAAGGCATATATTCACAAGAGAGATAATTTATATATGTTTAAAATGGAAGGTTTACAGCAATATGAAAACATAGAATGTCCGTGAATATTTTTAGAGTTCTTAAAAAAAAAGAATGGGGTTCATTAGCTGAGACATTAGAAGAAGTATGAATCGATTAATTAAGAGCCATGAGTTGCAGGACTCAGGAATATTATATTCAAAACGTCTCTACTCAATTTAAAAAATTGTAATTTGTTGAAAGTTGTTTATAAGGGTCATTGTTCTTTGTTTATCATATTAGAAAATAGTTCAATGATAAAGTTTGGGAATGTTTCAACGAATAAGATTTAGCAGATTGACAGATGATCACATCGATGAGTTGTGTGAGTGGAGAGAAATGTTGCAGAGATAAGCGCCCACAAGGGGCACCCAGCGACGCCGATTGCAAATTTGAGTCAACTGGCTTTCACTGGTTTATTGAAGAAAAATCTGGCTTTTAAAATGGATAGGTAGCTGCCAGAAAGAGCATTTCAAATACATTCAGAAAGTTTTCTGATTGGTCCAAAATATAATTATTTGTTTTTATTAAGAATAGTGTATGCACAGATGATATGCATACAAACATGTTTATGCATTTTGATTTTGTATGTCGATGTGTAAACATCAACTACATTTACATTAAATTTGAAAACGACTATGTCATAGTCAGCTGGGAAGCAGCCCCATGGTATTGTGTTGCACGGGCGGAGAATTCTGGGAAAGAAACTCTGCTCATGGAATTTTTGTTTAGTTTTGTGTACAGATAAAGTGAGGGAAATTGTTGGCAGTTGTAACTAGATGAGTATTGTGAACGTTTTACAGGGATGTGGGGGGGTGTCATTGATTGGGGCTCAGTCGGGCACCTACGATAAAAATAACATAGTAAGAATAGACTCACAATGTCTCTTCTGTGAGAAAGACGAAATAGGAAGGTGAAAAGCTTCTCGTCCACTAAATTGGTGACATACATTATTTAGCAATCCTGAAGAAAGACTGATTGCTTTAAAGGATGTAACTGTACTTTTATTAAAAAATGAGGGTTTTTTTTTGCCGTTTTTTTGTTTTTTTTTTCATCATACGATAATTTGGGACACTAAAAGAAAAATGCGACTTTTTTATTTTTTTTTTGTTTAAAAAAATGTTTTCCTTTTTCAACTACTTTATTTAATGTAACAAAATTTTTTAAAAGTAAATATGATAGATAAACACAGAACCTAAAAAAAACTGTTTCCAAGGGTTTTCGAGTATGCTGAAATCAAATATTGCATTTAAAATTGTGTCCGGCAACTAGTTTTCAGGATACTGTAAAGATACTTTTCCACGTGTTTCATGTAGTAATGTAATCCGGCGGCCATATTTGTTCAAAACAAACGTTATGAAATTTTTAAAATCTTCTTTTTTTTTTTTTATAAAAAAATGTATATGCACGCGCTTGCGCATACAACAATGGCCACCACTTATGACATAAAATATTGCATCTAAATTTTCTGCAAATATATAATTTTCCAGATATTAAGCAATGTAATTCCTTATGTTATAAGTGGTGGCCATTGTTGTATGCGCAAACGCGCATATTTTTATTGCCATGCGTGCTTGCATATACAACAATGGCCACCACTTATAACATAAAGAATTACATTCTGGACAATTGCACTTAAGGGAACAGCGAGGATACTAAAAAGAGCTCTCGGTTGGTTTCAATAAAAAGCGGGGCAATGTTGGCAGCTGGTTTGGCTGCCCCATATCCAGCATTACAATCTTCAAAGGAAGAAAAATGAAAAAAAAAAAAAAAGAAAACTATTTATTTGCAGAAAATTTAAATGTGATATTCGTTTTCAGCATACCTGAAAACCTATAAAAGTCGTCATTTTAAAGGAAAATGTTAAGGTGGAAACCAAGTAAAAATATGGACAAATATGGACACCGTGTTACATTCCTAAGAATGTGATAAATTTTTTCAGTTAAAATATCTGCTGGAAGATGTTTCTTTGGGGACACCAAATCAGCGTTTAGAAAACAGGGGAAGTAAGTCAAGAATTAAATGTTTTGAGAAATATATGCTGGAATGCCATTTAACAAAACATTAAAAAAAAGAAATATAATAGATAAAGTTATTAAGATGCAACTATTTTTTTTTTCAAAGAGTTAAACTTCATGATTGCCAGTACTTTTTCTAGTAAGTAAAAACAAGTGCAGCATGCATGGTCCCCTGTGAGTGCACGGTGAATGAGGCATAAAAAAAATGACTAAGTTCAGCATTTGCCCCCCCCCCCCTCCATTTAGCCTCAAAGTCCCCAGGAGACGTCAAATCCTGGTGAAAATGAACAAACGGTGCAGTTTTAGGCCATAACATATGTAAATTTGAGTTCTGCACCATGCAAAAAAAGAAATGACTAAGTCCATCATTTGCCCCCCCTCCCTCATTTAGCCCCCAAAATCCCCAAGACCTTAACATATTTAAATTTGAGTTCAGCACCATGCAAAACTGCTAAATAGACATACACAGAAAATTTTGGACAAATATGGTAAAATAGTCCCAAAAATGGAGTGTTTTTATTAGCCCTAAAAGAACCCCTGGGGCACGCCCAAGAGTTATGGCGAAGTATAGACAAACAAAATTATATAGAAATCAGTTAGTTACAACTTTTCAGAAGGTTTGATAAAAATCCAAGGCATCAATTTTTTTTAATAAGCACAAAAGTGTCAGTTTTAGCCATTTTAACCCGAAAGGCACCTCTTAGGGGCTACCGAGTTTTCCCGGAAAATCCATTCTGTTACTTTGTTTATATCATGTTTAATGTTTGTGTAAAATTTTTAAAAATTCTAAGGCGTAGTTATTGAGAAAAATGTGGACAGATGAAGCTCCTTTTGTCGGGGGACCAAAAATTATCTGTTATATTTACTTTTTTTTTAGTTTTTATTACATTAAATAAAGTAGTTGAAAACATTGTTCAAAAGAAAAAATTAGTTGCATCTTTCTTTTCATACAATTAGCGTTGCAAATTATTGCATGAAAAAAACAATCACTTAGTAAAATTTGTGTTATGTCTTGTTCTCAAATGACTTTTAGTATATTTCATTTTGGAAAAAATTGTCCACAAGCTTATGTTCTTCCAAATAATGACATCATCAGTTTCGCATTAGCCATAATGTTTTTATATTTTCCGTTTGGCAATATATATTTCTTGTAGAACTCGACAGTGGATTCAAAATGAAATTTGGATTTCAAATATTCGTTGCACTGTAAGTCAATACCAACTGATATTCTTCTGCCACTTGATCCACATCTGTTTCACAGGGAGTACTAAATATCTCAAACAAGGAGTACTAAATAACTTGAATAAGGAGTACTAAATAACTTGAATAAGGAGTACTAAATAACTTGAATAAGGAGTACTAAATAACTCGAACAAGGAGTACTAAATAACTCGAACGAGGAGTACTAAATATCTCAAACAAGGAGTACTAAATAACTCGAACGAGGAGTACTAAATATCTCAAACAAGGAGTACTAAATAACTCGAACAAAGAGTACTAAATAACTCGAACAAGGAGTACTAAATAACTCGAACAAAGAGTACTAAATAACTCGAACGAGGAGTACTAAATATCTCAAACAAGGAGTACTAAATAACTTGAATAAGGAGTAGTAAATAACTTGAATAAGGAGTACTAAATAACTCGAACAAGGAGTAGTAAATAACTTGAATAAGGAGTACTAAATAACTCAAACAAGGAGTACTAAATAACTTGAATAAGGAGTACTAAATAACTCGAACAAGGAGTAGTAAATAACTTGAATAAGGAGTACTAAATAACTCGAACAAGGAGTACTAAATAACTTGAACAAGGAGTAGTAAATAACTTGAATAAGGAGTACTAAATAACTCGAACAAGGAGTAGTAAATAACTTGAATAAGGAGTACTAAATAACTCAAACAAGGAGTACTAAATAACTCGAACAAAGAGTACTAAATAACTCGAACAAGGAGTACTAAATAACTCGAACAAAGAGTACTAAATAACTCGAACAAGGAATATTAAATAACTCGAACAAGGAATATTAAATAACTCGAACAAGGAGTACTAAATAACTTGAATAAGGAGTATTAAATAACTCGAACAAGGAGTACTAAATAACTCGAACAAGGAGTACTAAATAACTCGAACAAGGAGTACTAAATAACTCAAATAGAATTCTTTATTTCTGGAAGTCAGCAAAATGAGAGGAAAACTCGCTTCTCAAATCCCTACTAGAGCTCACAAAGATATCTGGTATTATATCTCTTTTGTCATTTTGGAGACTTGGGAAATGAGAGTAGTTTCCTTTTTGAAGCCGTGATTCCCTCAGTGAAAGCTTTGAAAAGCAGTAATTTGACCGAACATCTCAAATAAACCCTTTTTCTTTCCTTGAAGCTTAAGATTCAGAGTGTTCATATGGATCATGATGTCCACTAAAAAGCTAACTTCACAACCCACTGTGGATCTTGAAAGTAAGAATTATCTTGTTCTTTGCTCTTTAAAAACATGGAAATCTCTTCTCTCATTTTTTCTGCCGGTAAGCTGTCAAACATTTGAAAAATATGTAAGGTCGCCATACTCTGCTTCGATTTGTTTCAGAAATCCTTGAGATTAGCGGTGATTTAGTCTTCTTGACGACCACTACCATGATGTCCTTAAAATTCAATGATTTTGCACAAAAAACTTCTGCATGAATAATGCAATAAAGTTTATTATTTAAACAACGTCTTTTAAGGTTTTGGAGCAATGCAATGAAGCCCTTTTTCTCTACAACCATTACTCCATTGTTTCATCTGTGATTACTCAAGAAAGCTTTGATAAATCCAGATTCATTTCAGTAATCCATTTTTATTACACTTTGCAAAATATTTGCTCCAGCACTCATGTCTTTCATAGAAATCAATTTCACAAATTCTTCCATAATATCAACGAGAGACTTGCAAATGTCAAAGCTGACTTCGAAGCTATGACCGGCCCTTGCATCTTTGGTATATGCCCTCCCCACCTCCCTAACTGATCAATAGAAATTTATTATCATACTCAGACACTCCAAGCTGATAGTCACCTTACTTCTGATCAACTTGATGAATCTTTTTTTTTTTTCATATTCTCTGTCGTCTTGGCTCTGGAGGGGGAGGGGGGGGCTGTTCATAGCATCAAAATTTTGTTGTTTAAAATAATTCTCTGTTTATTGGATTGTTAAAAAGTATTTTCTACTTTCAGGTCATCGTTGACAAAGAGCTCACCAACTTTCTGGGAAAATAGAATCAATTTCGGTGCAAAAAAATTAAAGAAATGAGTATCGATAAACAGTATGAATGCAGAGATTGTAAACAATCGTTCGTAGAAGAGGATCAGTTCACGACTCATCTAATGCAGCACTTGGATCGAAAATTGTTTTCCTGCGCTATCTGTGCAAAATCCTTCTCTAAAAACAACGCGCTGGAAATCCACCTGCGGAGTCACACAGGCGAGACCCCGTTTCCGTGTAATGTATGTGAGAAGTCGTTTTCACAAAAAAACAACCTAAAAACTCACCTGCGAACTCATACGGGTGAGACTCCTTTCAATTGCCAAATCTGCGGTAAGTCCTTCTCCAGAAGAGACATGCTTAAACGCCACATGTGGACTCATAGCGAGAATAACTTGTTCCCCTGTAAGATTTGTGGCAAATCTTTCACCCAGAAAACGACGTTAGATTCTCACGTACAATCTCACATGCAGAAGTTTGCATATTCTTGCGAATTTTGCAGCAAAGGATTTATGCGGAGAGGCACATTGGAAGCCCACATTCGGAGCCATACTGGAGAGACTCCGTTTCCGTGCAATGTTTGTGATCGAGCTTTTTCCAGAAAAGACGTTTTACGAAATCATATGCGAACTCATACTGGTGAGACTCCTTTCAATTGCCAAATCTGTGGTAAGTCCTTTTCCAGAAGAGACGTGCTGAAAAACCACATAAGGACTCATAGCGAGAATAACCCGTCCCCTTGTAAGATTTGCGGCAAAGTTTTCACTCAGAAAACGGCGTTAGATTCTCACATGCAATCACACACGCGGAAGTTTGCATATTCTTGTGAAATTTGCGACAAAGGATTTTTGCAGAGGGGCACCATGGAAGCCCACATACGGAGCCATACTGGAGAGACTCCGTTTCCATGCAGTATTTGTGATCGAGCTTTTTCCAGAAAAGACGTTTTACGGAATCATATGCGAACTCATACTGGCGAGACTCCGTTTCTTTGCGAAGTTTGTGGCAAGGCTTTCTCGAGGAAAGACATTTTGAAAATTCATATCAGAACTCATGCCGTTAAAAAGTTTGTAATTTAATGATGACAATAATTTACAGATATCATTTTTTTATTTTTTATTTTTTACTAGGGTTGTTCTAAAAGTAAACCCTCTTAGTTTTTTTAAACTCAAAAAGTTTAAGAGCTACAGAAACAGGAGTGGTACCATTAAAACAAGCAACCTTTTGTGTTCCAGAATTTATATTTCTACATAGTCACCACCATTCTCAATGTAGTTTTTTCAACAATGGCTGTGCATGGGCATCGAGAGTGCGCTTTGTCATACGAGGCATCTTTTCTTTTTTTTCTTTTTTAACGAACCTTTTAACCGACATTATAAAATCTGATTTTCACTAGAGGATGATGTTTAAAAGTTTAGTTTTTGTATACTAAAACAGAAATTATAAAAATGCCATGCTTATAAGATGTCTTGGAGATAATAGCAGGTTCTCACAGAGGAATGCTATTAAGTTATGAATGAAATGAATTAAGCAATTTAATTTCAAAGAAAAAAACAAAAACTGATTTCAACTGAGAATTAATTGAAAAATGAGTTCTTTTAAGGAATATATATCCAAAAGATTTCAATATTTACTGAGTAAGTATTACGTATCGTATCGATAGAGAATCCTAAGTCAATTCCAGAAACCGTCAAATCAGTTTATAGTTTTTAAATCCACCTATTTTTTTAAGCACGATATATTGTTTATGTAAGGTAGATAACTCTTTGGGATTATGTCACTTTAATTGTAAATATGACAGGAGATAAAACCTTTTTAACCCTTAGTGTCGTCTACCTTTTTACTTAAAAAAAAAAAATTGTTTTAGCAGTTTCTAAATCATAAACTGGTTCGGCCATATAAAACAATTAAAACCCTGATTAAAAGGTGGGAGGGGCTAAATTTACCCTAACACTAATTCAACATCTAAAAACATAGTTCTCTTTCCTAAGCAAAAAAAAAAAAAAAAGAAATCAATAAATAGTTTTCTTTAAACAAATGCGGTTCTTGTTCAGAATTCCTCTTATATTAAAAAATAAAAATAAGGAAACATCTATATGATGCGTGCACTTGTGATGAAACAATAATATAAATTGGTCAAGTGTTTTTATTTTTAAATAAGAAAATCAAATTTTATGATTATCTGCGGACTGGCTTTCTCACCCGCCATTTTGAAAAAAAGCATTTCAAAAGTAAGGGAGATAACTCAACAATAATTTATACTAGATTTATGTTATAATGCCTACAAATTCGCATTAATCACTTAAAAATGAATTTATTTATAAAATTAAAATTACTTGACTAATTTATGAATTTTTCTGGAATATGATATTTTCGTTTCGTCACATGTACGTACATCATACAGAATTCTCTTCTTTTTTTTTTTTTTTTTTACTATAGGAGAAATTCTTGACAAGAACCACAAATTCTTTGCAAAAGAAAAAAAAAAATCTTTTGTTTTTTGTTCATCTAACTTTTCCATCAATATTCCCAGACTAACCTAAGATTTTTCATTGTTACTCTTGACTAAGTCTATAAGTACTGAAATCCTCTCATCTTTTCCTTAAAAGTATCCAAAATTATCTCAAAATAATTCAAACGTGACGTTTCATGTGTAAATTTAAAAAAATTGCTCCAAATTTATTTGAAACCGATGAAATTTTTCTTTTACAAAAAAAAAAAGAAATCTTTTAATTTTGAGAAATCACTTTGTGAAATAAAAAACATTGTGCACACCTAATTTCTGACTGTTATACATTTTATAGCATGTTTGTACATGGAAATTTTGTCAGTGTGGATGTATATCTTTTTTTTATAGCATGTTTGTAGGTGAAATTTTGTCAGTGTGGATGTATATCTTTTATTTTCTTTAATGCTTATTAGCCACACAGAAAGCATAATTCTCTGTTTATTGGATTGTTAAAAAGTATTTTCTACTTTCAGGTGATTGTCGACAAAGAGCTCACCAACTTTCTGGGAGAATAGAATCAATTTCGATGCAAAAAAAAAAATGAGCATCGATAAACAATATGAGTGCAGAGACTGTAAACAATCGTTTGTGGAAGAGAATCAGTTTACGACACATCTAATGCAGCATTCAAATCGAAAATTTTTTTCCTGCGCCATCTGTGCAAAATCCTTCTCTAAAAACAATGCACTGGAAATCCATCTACGGAGTCACACGGGCGAGACCCCGTTTCCGTGTCAAGTATGCGGAAAGTCGTTTTCACAAAAAAACAACCTAAAAACTCACTTGCGAACTCATACGGGCGAAACTCCTTTCAATTGCCAAATCTGTGGTAAGCCCTTCTCCAGAAGAGACGTGCTGAAAAACCACATGTGGACTCACAGCGAAGATAACCCGTTCCCCTGTAAGATTTGTGGCAAATCTTTCGCCCAGAAAACGACGTTAGATTCTCACATGCAATCACACACGCGGAAGTTTGCATATTCTTGTGAATTTTGCAGCAAAGGATTTTCGCAGAGAGGCACCATGGAAGCCCACATGCGGAGCCATACTGGAGAGACTCCATTTCCGTGCAATGTTTGTGATCGAGCTTTTTCCAGAAAAGACGTTTTACGAAACCATATGCGAACTCATACTGGCGAGACTCCATTTCTTTGCGAAGTTTGTGGCAAGGCTTTCTCAAGGAAAGACATTTTGAAAATTCATATCAGAACTCACGCCGTAAAAAAGTTTGTAATTTAACGACGAAAATTTATGGATATCATTTTGTTTTTGTTTTCACAAGGGTTGTTCTAAAAGTAAACCCTCCTATTTTTTTTTTTAACTCAAATAATTGAAGCGCTACGAAGACAGGAGTGGTGCCATTAAAACAAGCAACCTTTTTTGTTCCAGAATTTATTTTTCTACATTGTCACCACCATTCTCAGTGCACTTTTTTCCAACGATAAGCGATGGCTGTGCATGGGCCTCGGGAGCGTGCTTTGTTATACAAGGCATCTTTTCTTTTTTTTTTTAACAAACCTTTTAATCGACATTATAAAATCTGATTGGCATATCAGGATGATATTTAAAAAAAATTAGTTTTTCTATACTATAAAAAAAATGATAAAAATCCTATGCGTATATTATAAGATGTATTTGAGATAATGGTGCGTTCCCACATAGGAATATTTTTAAGTTATAAATGAAATGAATTAATTTAATTTCAAAGAAGAAAATAAAAACTGATTTCAACTGAGAATTAATTGAAAAATGAATTGAAAAATAAAAAATTCAGAAGATTTCAATACTTACTGAGTAAGTCTTACGTATCGTATCGATAGAGAATCACGAGTCATTCCCAGAAATGACCAAAGCAGTTTACAGTTTTGAAATCCTCCTATTTTTTTTAGGGGAATATGATATTGTTGGTGTCCCAGCTTGCAGGAGTCAAGTTGTAAAAAAGACAAGATACAGACAAGTGTAGACTACAACTCGTTTGCCATTAATCTGACTAGCAAGCCTTATTTATTTACTACCCATGCTTATGTAAGGTAGATAACTCTTTGGGATTATGTCCCTTTAAATGTAAACATTACATCCCTCTCCTTCACAGGAGGATTGGTGAACAAATTTCTCTTACTGTCTTAGCGTTGCATACTCTTGCAAATTGGTTGCTTTTTTGTGGCAGTTTTTACACTCTTTTCCTTGGGCTGGACAAGTCTGGTGCATTGGAGAGTACCCGCAGTAGTGACAGGTTTGTTGTCAGCCATCTTTTTTTTGTCCACCACGTGGTTGGTTATTCGAGGTGTCATAGCGGCTATTTTACTGCCGGGATCTAAAACAATTGTCTTTTCTAGTGTTGGTGCTATTTTTGCCATTGTTCTTGTATGTATGAAACGTGTTTCCCTCACTGCTATAAAGCATGTTTAATCATTCCATAACATGTCTGAGCTAGTTCAATTGCTCTAGATTTGTCATGAACTTGTTTCAATGTAGATTTGTCTTTTAAAGCCTTTCTTCTAACTTTAAACGATGAACATCCTTGTAGAATTTCAGCTAGGATCTTGATGCTTCAGTTTCGAAAGATAAAGGATACCTCCTGTAAGGGCAGCCGCATATGTAATTGTGTGACAGGGTTGCACAATTCCCAACCACACCTCTCCTGAATAGGCACTGCTTGAGTCCAGTGGCAAGGAGAAGTTCAGGACGACTGGAAACAATGCTGAGATAAGCAGAGAGCACATACAACACCTGGGAGTCCCAAATGGTCACTCATTTAGTACTGACCAGGTTCAAGTTTGCTTAACTTCAGTGATCCAGCGGGAACCGGTGTGTTAACATGATTATGCCGTACTGTGCTAGGATCTACCAGTCGATATTTTCAAAATCACACGTGGAGGCCAGTGTCCATAGCCGTGCATGGTAAGAATTAAGACTTTTGTCCAGGTTCTGCATCGCCCAGTGAAACTTTTGTACAAAGTATTTTTTGAGGCGTAAAATGGTCAATCGACAACTTTTTGTAGCTTCATACTCATTCGATACTACTGAACCATCGTTAGAGATGGTGGTTGCGCCGATTCCTTTTCACTGGTCTGTAAAATTATGAAGTATATCAAAAACTTCATCTCCTGCATAATGAAGAAGGGTTGCTTTCCTTTTTTGTCGATGTCCAGAGCAACAAATAGATTTTCCAGCTTGTCTATCCATTTTTTCTAACGAACGGCAGTCATGGTCTGGTTTGCAATGACACTGAAAGTTAGGAAAACTGGTAAACCACCGCTGACCATTATTTATATTTTGGAAAATTTGTGGTGTGAGCTTTTCACAAAAGATTTTGCCTTTATCTCGTCACCAGAGGTGATATTGTGGGTGTCCTGGCTTGCGGGAGTTAAGTTGTGAAAAAAAGACAACACATTCACGTGTTGACTACAGCTGGTCATCATTAATCTGACTAGCAAGCCTTATTTATTTTCTGCACATGCTTATGTAAGGTGGATAACTCTTTGGGATTACAATTTTAATTGTAAATATGACAGGAAATAAAACCTTTTTAATCCTAATCCAACCCTTCGCATTCTTAGTGTCGTGTTACTTAAAAAAAAAAAAAAAAAATCGTTTTTGCAGCTTCCAAATCATAAACTGCTTCCGTCATATGAAACAAAAAAACCCTTTTGTAACACTGATTAAAAAGGGAGAAAGAGTAAATTTGCTCAATCATTTATTTAACATTTAAAAAACATTGCTCTCTCCTAGGTAAAAATGGAAGAAAACAAAATAGTTTTCATTAAAAAAAATTCCGTATTTGTCCATAATTCCCCTATATTAAAAAACAAAAATAAGGAAATATCTGTATGATGCATGCATTTGTGACGAAACAAAAATATCATATTCCAAAAATCATGTAAATTGATCAAGTATTTTATTGTTAAATGTGAAAATCAAATTTTATGGTAATCTGGCTGTCTCACTCGCCATTTAAAAAATAAAATCTAAAAGACAAGGGAGATAACTCAACAATAAGTCATACTAGATTTATGTTATAATGCCTACAAATTCCCATATATAAAACTTGGCCTTTTGGTCAAGATCAAAGTGTAGTGTCTGTTCTTCAGATGCTGCACTTCCATTTCTTGTTCTCTTTCGGTGAAGGAACAGTCCTTCACGACTGAGACAATTTTTTATTTTTGTACCTTTTCTCCACGTTAAAAAACGACCCTGGTGTCTAACTCTGTCTCGTGGGGAGGCGTTGTAAATAGGTACAAATTCCCATTTACGTCAATATTCTCAGACTGACTTAAGATTCTTCATTGATACTTTGGACTAAATCTATAAGTACTGAAATCCTCTCTGTACCCTTTCCCTACAAGTATCAAAAATTATTTCAAAACAATTCAAATGTGACGTTTCAGGTGATATTTACAAAAATTGCTCCAAATTTAGTTGAAACCGATGAAATTCTTCTTTTACAAAAAACCAAAAAACTTTTAATGTCGAAAAAAAAATCAACGCTGCTTAATTTGTGAAATAAAAAAAAAAACAAGATCTGCACACCTAATTTCCGACGATTCTGCATTTTATAGCATGTTTATACATGGGAACTTTGTCAGATTAAATGTTGTAATTGTGGATGTATATTTTTGTTTTCTTTAACGCTTATTCACCGCAAAGAAAGCATATTGCCATTTGCACGTAATAGACTACTATTTGGGATCATATCTACACAGACACTATGTAGAGAGTCGAGCAGCAAGATGTTTGTTCGCATTACATTTAAATTTCTGCATGTCAGGACAGCCAGGAGAGTAGGATACCAGAAGGAAATTCCAAAGTCTAACAGTTCTAGGGAAGAAACTATTAAAGTAGGTCTTTTGGAATCTCGGGACCTCTACAATGTAGGGGTTGCATTTTGCTGTTTATCAGGTTAGCTAGGTTATTTAACATTACGTTTCAACCAATATTACCTCCGACCTTCATCGGATGCACCTTGACTATGACTCTTATTGGTGAATGGTGAAAAGAATACTTTCGGATTTTTTTCTCTTTTTCTTCTTTCTCGTTTTCTCTTTCTTTTTCATTTCCTGTTTTTTCTCTCTTCTTTTCATTTTGTCTTGCCTTTCTTTTCCCTCTCATGACAGTTCTCTATGAAAACTGAAAATGCTGCCTTTGCTTCTTCAAAGAATAACTTCCTGTCTCCTTCTCCCTCATATACACACTGGTGATTTTCTCTTAATTTTGACTTTCTTAGTTGAAACTCGTTGAAGTTATTTTCTTTTTAAGTGTAAGGTGTAGTATCTGTTATGATTTTATGCTTCATTTTTTCTGTCCTCTGTTAGAATGAGATCCTTCTAAACTAAAGTAATAAATATATATATATATATATATATATATATATATGTAAAATAAAAATAAAAATTACAATTAAATTTACCAAAATGATCCAAGATGGTAAAACTAAAGTATATTATAAATATTAAAGAATTAATATTTATAAAGTAATCTCAACCAGATGTAAAAGCTCGATAAAACCAAATAGGAGATAGAGCTTATATTAAGAGTAAACAGTTAATAAAACATGTTTTATTAACTGTTTGCTCTTATATATATATATATATATATATATATATATATATATATATATTAAGAGGTATATTTGGTAAAAAAACAGGAAAAAAGTGCTCGATACGTTGGTAGAGCTAAATATGTTTTTATTATTTCAACCATGGGAGTATTTGCTTAAATCATTACAAATTTTTTTCTATAGATGGGATAAACAAATTATTCAGCCCATGTCATCAGACAATTTAAGCCAATAGAAAAAAAAACATTAAATTGTCTGATGGCATAGCTGGATAATTTGTTTATCCCATCTATAGAAACAATTTTGTAATGATTTAAGCAAATACTACCATGGTTGAAATA
This sequence comes from Euprymna scolopes, assembly GCF_053919585.1. Lineage (NCBI taxonomy): Eukaryota > Metazoa > Mollusca > Cephalopoda > Sepiida > Sepiolidae > Euprymna > Euprymna scolopes. The sequence goes on along the minus strand of NC_136502.1, from coordinate 47,742,241 downwards.
ATAAAAACATATATATATATATATATATATATATATACTAACTGGCCGTCCAGCATTGCCCAGTCGTACAATATGCTTAAGCATGATATTTTAATGTATGCAGATTGCATATGTATTATAGAATCAATCCACTATAGATTATTATATATTATAAAGAATGATAATGTTCATCAAATTCCATTGCTTACAATATCACATTAGTTGATATTTGGGCTTGACCATGAATGCTCTGGAAAAGTCACTTCTGATAATTGTTTAGTTTTAAAATATGCAAACAAAGAAATGATTTAAAGTTATTTTAAATGGTGCCTCTACTTTTATCGTAAATTGAACTAATAAGTAAGAAAAAAATTAGAATAAAACAATGAGGTACACGTAAGCTTGAATAGGGAATCATTTGATTTGTAGTTGAATGCTCTAGATGACAATAAATCTGCTTTTTTTTTAAGAAGAAATAATTTGCTGAGATTTTGTCATTTCCTTTGTCCGGTGTAACGTAAAATATTCCCCTGTAAAAATGTTTCTTTTTTATCTATAAGAGAGAAAGACATTTTAAGATCAGATTTTTTTTTGATTTTTCGATATTTATCAAGTGAATTTCTGTACAAAACATATCTAAGAACACTGCCAGACATATAAATTATCTTTGTGTGAAATTTGCAAAAGATACGCCCAGTCGTTTCAGAACCTATGAGGAACTCACTCACACACACACACACACACACACACACACACACACACACACACACAATGACTTTTATTTAATAGTAGAGATATAGATATACCGCAATCAAGAGTCTTGCTTTTTGATGAAGTTGGATTTTCCCCACATTAAAAACCGGCCTACTGTTGTTGGCATTTTTTTACCTTGAAGTATTTCTTTTAATTTTCTTTTTCTTATATCAAGTGGATTCATGCCTTGTCTGAAGCGATTTCCATTACAAAAAAAAAAAAAAAGAAAGAAAGAAAAGAGGGCATCATTTCAAAAAGCTGAGTGTTTCTGGCTGAGGATTACAGCCACTCGATAAGGAAAGTGAGGAGAGAAGAGACCAGCAGTGGAGGGGGAGGAAAGGACAAAGATGATAAAGAGCTGCAACAGAGCTCTCACAACCAGTCACCATCTACATCTGTGGCACCTGCAACAGATCCCGTCGATCCAGGATGGGCATGCATACAGCAGATGGTATTTATTTGCTCCCCCACTGAGCAAATTAGGCACAAGGCCGTTTTTAATGTGAGGTAAAAACCAGCTCCCCTTAAAGTAGGCAAAAAGGGGGCACTCTGGTTACCAAAAATAATAATTGTCCCAGTATAGAGGGTTTCCCCTCCATTGACTGGTACAAATTATCTTAAGTGTAGTATCTGCCGGAACAGATACTACACTTTGATCTTGACCAAAAGGCCAAGAAAAAACTGGTAAAGGCCAAGAAAAGCTTGGGCATGCATACAGCAGATGCAGACTAATTTGAGGCATAGAACTCCATTGTCTCCTGAGACAGATGGATGCCAACAAGTTTTTACTATCAATAATACATTATCCAAGTTGTTTGTGTTACCCCTCTGACACCCACACACACACACACGAGAACCGTGGCCCTCCAGGTTGGGAAATGCATCTCACTTTCAACTTTTTTTTACCATTGACTACTCGAATCTATAAAGAATACACTCACACGGACACATAGATATGTGGATACATGCATTGTCTAAGAAATATTCTAGAATGAATTCCACAATAAACGGCTGGAATTTTGCTGCTAGTATGGTTGATCGGCAATACAGGGTAAAACAATAAAAGTGTAACCCTAAAGAAAACAATACTACACCCTGACTTTAAAACTTAATTCAGATAACTTGATTATGTAGTGAAGCTGACATCTATTCAATGTAGCCTTCAGCCTCAATCACCGCTTTGATACAGGTCTTGAACTGAAAGCATTGCTGGTAGTTAATTATGATGATTATTGCTGTTTAGATATAAAAATGTTATTGATGCAAAAAGTTATGTTTCAGAAGAATAAAAATATTTACATTAAATAGTTTCCAAGAATGTAACTTGATGGATGAAATGTCATTCTGGATTTAATATTTTCACTATGAATGTTAGACTATAAACAAAAATACATGACAAAAACTCAGCAAGGATCTTTAGGCTATGTGTAGTGATGACTAGGGCTATGACAATAGCATATTCTTTTCCTTGTTTTGATTCTCAAGTGTGTATATATTTTTATGTAGTGTGATGTGGTTCTTGGTTGATTAATTGTGTTTGTGTCGGATATATACTCGAGAGTCAAAACAATGAAAAGAATATGCTGTTGTCATAGCCCTAGTGACGACGCAATGAATTTTAGATTTACATGTAAGAAGTTAATTAAGTCAGTCTGTAACAAAGAGTTGGTGATCGGAGGTCAAAAGATGATCAACAAATAATAGTGATGGTTCCAAGTAGGGGGAGTCGACAATTAAGAGCTGAAAACCAGCTTTTTTTTTCAATGAGGAAGCACTGAAAAATAAAAGCTGTAAATACAAGACTTTTGTTGTAAGAATCTTCATTTTGCAGTGTTTTTCCAAGAATCCGTCAACACAAGATCAACCAGATGGAACGTATGTTTCTCTTTTCTCTGATATACACTCCACAGAATTGTGTCTGTTTTTTTGTTTTATTTGTTTTATTTTATTGTTATATGTGAATACACACACACCCACAAAAGTAGACTGTTATAAATATATACATAACTAGGCTGGACTATAGGGAGGGTGAGGAGTTGTCTTGATGCCCATCTTGATCAAATAGTTTGTGACAAAGATGGTGTTATGGACTGGTGCATTTGCACAAATCTTCCGCATCTTCAGTTCCTCAGGAATAATTGTGTGTACAGTTCCCACACTGACATCAAACTGTGCACTTATTGTCTCTGTAGTAATATGACTATCCTTATCCATGAAATTCTTTATTTGGCCAATCAACTCTCGTGTTTTGACTTCTTTACTCCTCCCACACCTCTCATCATTCCTCACAGACTCACTGCCTTCCTTGAATCTTTTATGCCACTCAAAAACTGATGCTCAATTCATGCAAGATGGTCCAAAAGCAGTCTGGAGCATTCTATACGTTTCTGTGCCATTTTTTCCAAGTTTAAAACAGAATTTTATTGCATATAATTCGTCTAAATTGTCCTCACGTCCAGATTGCATTTTTGAAATTAACCAGCTGTGACAATCAGGCTTTAGTAGAGTGTATTCCAATTCCAGCTGTAGCTGTTCATTTGAACCTGAAATCATAAAAATTAGTCCGTGATCTAATAAGATGTATAGCAATAACATACTGAATTTTCAAGAGTCTACGATAATTTTAAAGGCCTGTACAAAAAAGTCTGGAAACTTATTGAATGCACCTCATATTTATGGATATATTGTTGGTCAGAAGGTTTGTTAAAAAAAACATGTTTGGAAATGACAGGGACCAGCTCAGCAGAGAATTTCTTTATTACTAATCAACCACCATGATGTTGCCTACGTATTAATTGATAGAAGCTGAACTGTTTGGTCAGTGGTTGACTTTAAACTCCATCTTGGACTACACAAACTACTCCATCCCTAAGTTCCTACCATAGAAAGAAACCACACTGGAGGATCTGATCATCATCTTTTTTCATGTCCAGAATATCATAACAAAATATTGACAGCACGAAAGCATGTTATGTGCTCTTGCTGGTTTCAGACCCCAGGTTCCTGTAGAGTTGAGTGCCCTTGCCGCCCTTTGCATTGCAAATGGATCAACATTCTTGGAGTTAATTGTAGTGAAATTTTAGACATAGTAAATGAAAACAAGAAAAAACAAAACCCCTTTTAAAACAACAACGAACGCGTTTATTTCAGTGGCAGAAAGTTGGACGGTACCTGAATGAGTGAAATGAAGCGTTGGAAGTTTTGGGGGCTGCTGAAGGTCATTCAGCTGTTATCTTCAGATGAAGATTGTCAATATTGGAGTATCCAGCAGACAGGCACCGGAAAAAGAGAAAAGGGGTCTTTCTTTGATGCTTCCTGACTGACCAGGACTAAAGAGGTTTCTTAACGAACACATACAATCAATGCTCCCTGCAAGCTAATTAATCCTCGGTCTAACATTCACAGGCAATATGAACTGGAACAAATACATTGAGGACATTGCAAAGGCTGCTGCAAAGAAGGTGGGTTCCCTCTATCGAGCTAGAAGACTACTCACACCTGAGAGTATCCTGTACCTCTACAAGGCCACCATGCATGGAGTATTGTTGCCACATCTGGGCTGGTGCATCTGCCACTGGCCTCTTACTTTTGGGTAGGGTCCAAAAAGAGTCTTCAATCTAATATGTCCCACTTTGTCAATTATGTTCCAACTCTTGTCCCATCACTGTAACGTTGCATCTCTGTACCTGTTTTACAAATATTTTAATGAAATGTGCTCTGATGAACTCACTGCACTTGTGCCCCCTTGATGTACATATCCCCGACAAACCCACTTAGCAACAAAATCTCACTCCTTTCTAATCTAATAGTTTCTTCCCTCGAACAGCTAGACTTTGGAATTCCCTTCCTATTGCTGGCTTCCCTGACTGCACTGATATGCAGAAATTTAAATGTAATGCAAACAAATATCTTGTTAATCTTTCCTAGGCCGATGGTTTCAAATAGTAGCACCTTACATACAAGTAGCGATCTGCCTTGTTAGGGGTGAAGGTGAGTAAAAAAAAAAAAAAAAAAAAAAAATCTTAGCACGGACGTTGATTCACTTCCAAATTGAGGATTTGTCCTTCTGTAATCAAATCTTCTTATTTCTACTGTCAAAAAGCTTTTCTAAATTTTTGAGGTGAGGATTAATTATTCGTATTATATGGCTACTGTTCTCATCTTGATATAACCTGCGACCTTCTTCAAGAGTATCTTGTCAAACTCTGGAATCTTTCTGTCAAACTCTGGAATCTTTCTGTCAAACTCTGGAATCTTTCTGTCAAACTCTGGAATCTTTCTGTCAAACTCTGGAATCTTTCTGTCAAACTCTGGAATCTGCATGAAATTTAGAATGGAACTTTGCATTTAATCCATGAGAACAGCATGCTCTTGCCTGATCAGTACTTTATCATATTGGATGAAATACTTGGTAAAATTCAGTTTTAAACGTTAAACTCTTCTAGAGGTTGAAGGTTCAATGTAGACAACACTAAAAAATATAGTGCAAATCACTTAGGATTTTTACCCAGTTATGGCTGACAGAACAAGAGCATGCTACCCTGTGAATGAAATAAAAGGTTTCATTTGAAATTTTGTGCAGATTCCTGAGTTTGGCAGAAAGATTTCTGATTTCGACAAAAAAAATCGGTAGTTACATTGACGAAAACGTTGTGAATATAAAAAACTCAAGATTAGAACAGTAATGCGAAGAATCCAAATAATATGAAAAGGACGATTCTAAAATGGAAGAAACAATTTTGTTTTCAATTTTCGCTGTAAATCATTTATCAAGTTGGAGAGGGATTAATTATTCCTCTCGGCCCATATCATTTTCACCTCTGAACGCCTTGCTTGCTTCCCAACACTGTTTTATTATCACCCTCTTTTTTATGGAGATGGCTCCAGACAAAGCGTGAAGCCACTTAATGTAAGGAACTAACAAGAATGAAAGATGATTATCGCAAAGACAGGGGATGCCTATTGATCTTAATCTTGAAAAGAGCAAAGGTTAAACGTAGTCATCAGGAAGATACTTCCACCACGTTGCAGTTCTTAGAAAGAAGCTACAGGAATAGGAAGCTTTATTACAATGCAGTATTAAAACAGTAAATTGATGGAGACCATTAGACCAACGAGTCAGACGAGCTAGAACAAAGGAAGCAGAGAATAGATCAGACAATTCTGAAGAACACATGCCATCATAGTCTTTATAGAAAAGACTGAGACTAGCAACATCACGTCTGTGAGAGAGACATTACAGAGAAGAAGATAATGGAGCCAATCAAATCATTCAAACACTGTAGTGTTTTAATATATGGTTAAGTGGCAGTTTGAGTCATTTAGAACTGCTTTAAAGCTTCACCGCTCACTCATTTTTCGACCAAATTTCAAACAATTATTACAGTTTATAAATCACCTTCTCAGCTATATTGTGAAAAAATGTTTTTTAATTTTTGTTCAGTAAAACAAAAGTTACAATGAATTTAGTGGTGTTCAAAATTGTAAAGATTCGTAACGAGGTAAGCAACGTTTTTTATGACTGGTTTCCATAGCAACCACGTCGCTTCAGCGACTAGTATTGCTTCTAATTCACTGTTGTCACAAAATCGTTATTTCCATGGCAGGTGCTCGTCTAAACTCCAATCTCTGGTCCTCCCCCCCTCGCCAATCTTTTACGAAAAACACCCGTCTAGCTGAATCCACTGTCAAAAACTTCCCCACTTTTTATCCATGCCTAAATCAAAACGTAGATTCCATGAACAAAGCTTCTTTCTTATAACTGCTGTTCCGTCTGCCTGCTTCCCACCTGACTACAACCTGGATGTCTTCAAGTCCAACGTAAACAAGTTCCTGATGATCCGCCCCCTTAAGTAGACACTTTATTAAATCTCCACACTAACGTACATTACAATAACCCTTATCCCTGAGTGGTTTCCAGGCCAAGAGAGAGAAGTAACAAGTGGAAACCAGAGAATGAAAGCAGATGAGTGCCGTACATTGTTTTACATAGGTGTATGTTATGTCTATGGGGACTGAAATTAAACAAAGAACAAATGAATTTACTAGAAGCCTGGAAAATCATGGATTACAATAGAAAAATGCGAGCATGAAAAGTAATATGGTTAAGCTCAAACATGGAAAAGAAAAGGACAAGATATTCTAGTAAAAAATATAATAAATTTATAACTGAAAATATTGCAGCATTAAAATTTTTTTTTAATCCAATTTATAACATTATATAATCAATTTTCAATGCTGCAATATTTTAAGTTATAAATTTATTATATTTTTACTAGAATATCTTGTCCTTTTCTTTTCCATGTTTAATCATATCACTTTTCATGCTCACATTTTTCTATTGTAATTACATATACATTTCTGCAATTTGTCGAGAGCTCTTAAATGGGACAGAAATTCACCTGCCAAATATGACAATAATATTCCATACATGGTTTTATAAGGATTTTCTCAGTCATGTGATGTCATGTTGTGCTGTATCCTCAAGCCATACAGAGCGTCCCCAGGTTGCGGATAGGGGAAACCCCTCTATTTATAGGGGGTAGCTTTGATATTAAATCAAAAGCCGCTGACAATGAGGAAATAAAATGAAAATGAATACCAAAAATAATGCATACTGGCTGGCTGTCGCCCAGGATAAAAAGGGTCCCTTACCTCGTTCACACATCAGACGAGAAAAGGTATTTGAAGGTGTGAACCCTCTTACTTCAGATAATGGCACTACCATGACAGAGGTCCACTTGGATCGGCCAACAGATCGTGAATTAGATCCTGGCCCCAAACCATCATGTGCAACTACAAGAAAAGGAAACAGAAGAGGCCTAAAAACACAACCCTGGACAGTTGCACAAAAGAGGGTATTATTATATTGCTACCAGTATTCAAAGTTTGAAAAATGGAGCAGAACGTCGAATGAGATCCTACAAGAGAAAATCAAGAATTCTGACCTCCCTGAAGACAATTTTATCAAATTCCTTGTGCCTAAGCGATTTTCAACTCCGGATCAACTAACCGTGCAGCAATGTCTATTTCTCGTTGGTCTCAACTAACTAAATCATATACTAGTGGGTCGACCCAATTACTATCTAACAAACGAAAAAAGGGAAATAACTCTTACTAAAAGAATAAGAGTTGTTCATGTAATTCTGACTTTTTAAGATAAGATGAATGTTTGTATTGTTTTGGTTACTCGGATAATTATTCCCAGCTTCGGTGTTTTTTTTTTAAAGATAGATGAATGTTTGGTTCTTGTACAGTTTAGTCAAGACATTAAAAAATGAAAATATTCAAAAAAGTTTAAATTGTATGTATCCCGTCTGTTATAGAACGAAGTTCTCCGAAAAAAAATTTCACTTAATTTCATCAAGTATTTTTTTTTTTTTTTTTTTTTTTTTTTACAGCGGAAAAACACGTTTTTATGAGATCGCGTTGAAGGCGGCCATACTGGATTAAAAAAAAAAAATTGTTTGAATTTTATAAATGACAAAGGGAGATAACTCCAGTTAAAGCGCTGACACCCCTCCCCATCTCTAAATACTAACTTTTCTTCCTAAAAATCGAACATTTTGCTCGGTATCATAACAAATTGTTTTTTCGCTGTAAAAAAAAAACAAAAAAAAAAAAAAACTACTTGATGAAATTAAGTGAAATTTTTTTTCAGAGAACTTCGTCCCATAACGGATACATACAATTTAAACTTTTTTTTTGATATTTTCATTTTTTAATGTCTTAACTAAACTGTACAAGTACCGAATGTTTGTATTGTTTTGGTTACTCGGATAATTATTCTCAACTTGGGTGTTATTGGCACAACGTTTCCGTAGTTGAAACCCACAACTGTCCTCAGGTGTGAAATTCATGTTTTTTTCTCAATTAAGGAAAAGAGGAGTTTGCTCTGCATTGCAAGAATTCAGACCGTGGGTTTGCGGGGTGTCCGTAAAGTCCAATCCTCAGAGGTAAACTAAGATATTTTTAAAGATTTTCCTATGATTCAATTCCAACCGAATATCTATGTTAATTGTCAATATTAGTGAAAAAAATGCTTTACGGAAAAGTGAACAATTATTCCACACGTATTTTGGTTTAAAAAAAAAAAAAAGACAGAAAAAAAAAACATAATCAAGGGGAGACAACTCCAATGGAAGAAGGTAATTTACAGAATTGCCTCCCTTGGGCTTGGCATATTTTTTTGCTATTCCCCCCCCCCCTCTATCATTTTTTTTTTTTTTGTCGTGTGAATTTGTAATTAAGGGAATTCAAATGAGGTGAAATTCAATACTTGAACGGCTAATGATGTTGTTGTCTACCATATGTGCTGCTTCTTTCAGTTTTCTGATCCGCCATTTTTCTTCTGTGTCCAGTATTTTGACATCATCTCACATTGGGGAAAAGTACCCCCCCCCCACTTTCCGTACATGGTCGGCTAGGAGTGATTTTTCAATTTCTCTGCATGTGACAGCTTTTTGGTGTTCCTCTGGTCTTACTCTTAGGGGGGGGGCATGTTTCACCTTTGCAAAGTTTCCCACATTTACATGAAATCTCATAAACGCAGTTTTTTGTCAACTTTTTTACTCGCACCAGGTGTTTCCGGAGTGTCGAGTTGCATTAAAAAATACAAAAATTGAAAAGACTAAAAAAGCTTTACCAAAAACTAGCAAGAATGACCAAACACTTAACATTTCTTCATCGGTGCCATGATCTCAAACTAGTACCATAAGGTTTAACTTTAAAACTTTAGAACAAATAAGATCATAAGTCGAGTGGGACACAAATTTGTATGAAACCGAATCCACAACTGCCGGTGGAACAAATATCAGTTACAAGCAAAAATCTCAAACATCTTTACACCCGCCTAGAAAACATATCTCTGACTGAGGACAAGACACGTATCCAAGATTACCTAGATCTCTCATACAAGAAAGAATTTAAGAAGGTCAAGTTAAAAGAAAAATAATGGAAAACCTAAAAGCTAAAGCTAAAGTCCACCATCCACCAATAAAAGCCATTGTCAACATAAGTAAATGACAACTAACACCTTCTGAAGAATCAGTGCTAAATAAAGGCCTCAACTTCGCTTTAACTAACAAGCAAATTCCATGCTTGGACATAATAACTCCAATAGAGGAGCCCTGAACTTACCTAAGACACAAGGAGATGAACTATGATGGAAAATGAGACAAGCACTGGAAAGTTTAAAAGTCCCAAAATCCAACGTCTCAAAAGGAGAAATATCAGCCATCAAGTCACTATGCAGTGACGACAACATTATAATAATGTCAGCTGACAAAGGTAATGTTACTGTAGTAATGGACAGAGAAGAGTACTCAAAAAAATTAGCACGCCTAATAATAGAATCTGGCAGCTACTGCAAAGAACAAAAAATCCGAACCAAAAGACAGAAGGAAACTCTCACAGACTCTCAGTAGGATCAAACATCTAATACCCCCTGCAAAATATAGAGAACTGACTCAACACCACAGCAAGCTACCACACCTAAACGGCCTAACCAAGATCCATAAAGACAGCATCCCACTAAGACACATTATCAGCACCCGAGGCTCGGTATGCCTCCCTTTGAGCTGATTCTTAGTGAGGATAATAATCCCAATCGTGGACAAATCCTCATCATACGTGTTGCAATATTTTGGAAGTATAATGGGATATGATCCCATACAGTCGGACGATTCTATTTATAAACGATGCTGCTAGGAACTGACGAATCGAATTAATTCACGTTCTGCTACCAACCAATCAGAAACCAGAATTGCTCCATAAATATTAAAACTTTTCTGTACCAATTTCACATATTTCTTTTTCCGTCTCGACACGGTAAGAATATTTTTCTCTGTGGAACTGTCTACTGCAAACAAGTCACCTCTCAGGACTTGTGTGTAACAACGAACCATCGGAAACTGTTCTGCCTGCTGCAAACCAGTCACCTCTAAAAACTTGTTTAGAATAACGAACCATCGGAAACTGTTCTGAAACTAAACATGGCTTACACTTCTAGAATACGTCCAGAACTCAGATCACTTTGTTGAAATAATCAACGACGCTCCCATCCATTCCAACCAAATGATGAGCCTAGACGTAATGAATCTATTTGCAAAAGTCCCCACTGATGAGACTCATGATGAGAGGGTGGTATGGCAAAGACTGACGTCAGATACCGTTCTAAAGGAACGCACATGCATCCCAATTAACAACTTAATGGAGATGCTATCCCTCTGTGTAAACACCATGAATTTCATGATGGGAGCATGGGATCGCCATTATCGCCAGTGCTAGCCAAAATATATATGAAGTACTTCAAGGAACTGACAATAAGATTAGCCCCACAAAAACCAACAATTTGATTACGATATGTGTATGATACTTTCATAATTTGGCCTCACCAGGAGGACGTTTAAGTACTACTGGAATATGTGAACTCAATCCACCCATTCATTCAATTCACGATGGAAAAAAAACACGACAACAAACCATCCTTCCTAGATGTATTGATAACCTACACTGATCAGAGTTTGTGACATCCGTATACCGAAAGCCAACCTTTACAGGACAATACCTTAACTTTAACACACACTACAGGACAATTACAGGACAATACCTTAACTTTAACACACACTAACCCTAACCCTAAAGCCAACCTTTATAGGACAATACCTTAACTTGAACACACACTGCAGGACAATTACAGGACAATACCTTAACTTTAACACACACTAACCCTAACCCTAAAGCCAACCTTTATAGGACAATACCTTAACTTTAACACACACTACAGGGCAATTACAGGACAATACCTTAACTTTAACACACACTATCCATGTGCTGTGAAGAAAGGTATAGTCCAATGCCTACAACATCGAGCAAGGACAATATGTAATAACACTACATGTCAGGAAGAGATAACCAATCTAAGAACAACCCTTCATTGAAATAACTACCCAAAGAGCATGACATCAGCTCCAGAAAATCCAGATCAAATACAAAGAGACACCACCCAAAAACCTGCCATGGTCTGTACACTATACTCGAGGAGCCTGTCCAAAAACTTTTTAAATATGCAGTCGGTACGATATTAGGACAGTATTTAAGAGCAACTCAACACTCCGAAAATACCTGGTGCAAGTAAAACCCCCAACCGAAAAACTCAGCTTTATATGTCAAGGGCAATTGCCCTAGAAAGGAAGCCTCTGTTGAGAGATTCGCTAATCCTATGAGATATAACTGTTAGTACATCTGCTGTAGATCTAGCAGAATGGAAACCATATTGCATGTAACTGAGAAGGTTATTTTTGCTAGGGTGGTTGACTACTTCTCTGTTTGATACAGATTCCAGCATCTTACTCATGACACACAAGAGACTTATTAGTCTGTATTGAGAGGGAGATGACCGATCACCCGAATTTCTAAACACGGATCATACTGATGAGATTTTCCAGGATGTTGGGAAGCAATTATCACGACAATGCTTAAATAGCTTTGTAAATATGAGAGCTAGTTCTGGTTGAAGGTTTTTGAGCAGTATAATTAGAATGACATCAGGGCCAATTGCTTTACTTGGCTTTTGATTAGTTTGGCAACATCACACACGGATATTTGTATATTGTATAGTGTTTCAGACACAGAAAAAATACGGAGGGTTGGTGGCCCCAATCGAATAGGATAGAATTAGCTGCAAAGTTTTTGGCAAAGAGTTTGGCTTTGTCCAATGCTGACGATATTACCTCAGGTCCGTTTATGATGGTTGGGATAGAGCACACACTTCTATTCAGGACCCTGTTTGTTATCTGCCAGCTACTTTGGACTTGATGGACTGAGCATACAACTCTCTCACATTCTTTATTACTCTTTTACAATGGTTGCTGGCAGTCCTGAAGGTGGCTTTAGTCTCAGTACATCTATTACGTTGGAAGCAATGGAAATAGTGATTTCTGTGCGCAATGGTAGCAGCAAATTCTAGAGAGAACCATGGCTGGCTGTTGGGATTTTGCTGGAAATATTTTGGAGGATATGAAGTAATCTATGGAGGACATGTTTTTTTTTAACATGGAATGCAGAGGTAGATCTGATATACATGTACGAAAGCTATCTCAGTCAGCCATAGAGTATCGATATACTGTACGATGGAGAGGTATGTTGGAAGACTTATTACATTTTGTTTTTATCTTAACTGAGACAACCGAGTGGTTGGAAGATCTCAGTGGGGACAGAAAGGAAGATGAACATAGCTCAGAGCAAGTTGCAAGAAAAGGGTCTAGGAAACTTGCATAGTGACCATCAGTGTCGGGCACATGGGTGGGTTCGTGAACAATCTGAGTGAGGTCATAAGCAATGGAGAAATCGTGACATAACCTCCCCTCATCATCTTTATTTGCAATATAATAATTTAGTTTATTTAATCAGTGCTAATCATCATCATTTATCATATTCGGTTTAATATCCATTTCACATGCTGGCATGCGTCTGACCACTTTAAAGAATTCACATTCAAAGTACTTATCTCTGGCCAGGTCTTTGTATGCCTCTCTTTCCCTTAGGTCTATTTTTACCACTCCCACCCATGTTTTCTCTGGTCTTCTTCCTGTGAACTGAACTTACTACCTTAAGTGCTCTGCATCTATTAACACAAAAACTCTTCTCTATTCTTTCAATGTGGCCATTCCATCAGAGTCTGCTCTGTTATACATGTCTCCCTATACTGTCAGGATTTCATCTTTCTTGGTGGACATAAGATCTAAACCTGTCTTTAAGACTCATGTAACACAGTAATACTAGTAATATATTTTTATATCTGATGATATGCGTTCTCAATTTAACAACAACTTAAAAATTATCACCTAACACATTTATTTGACAACTTACAGATTAAATAGTAATGTAGAAATTGCTGGATGACTAATGATTAAATTACCGTTAAATACCATACACAGTTGCTAACATCTCTTGTTCGATGTTGCTAAGGTTTGTGTATCAGTCAATGTTTTGGATCCAAATTCATCTGGTTTGACATATAGGATCAGTGCCATTCCCAGGCCCTTCTGCAAAGAATCCACCTCCAGTGATGTGGATTTAGTTTGTTCATAGTATGAAAGGCACTTGTTGTTGGTAATTATTTCCTTGAGCTGGTCATAGCAATTTTGGTGGTCAAGGTTCCAAATCCATGGTGATTGGGATTTAAAAAGACCACGCAATGAGTGAACCTTTTCAGCAAAGTTTGGAATATTTTTGTTCGATAAGATCAGATTTTTCATTTATTTTTGTTAACTTGAAATAGTTCCTCATTCATTAATATTTAAAACAAGAATATGTATCGCCTGTACATAATTTTTTATAGTGTTATATTCGAGCCACTAAACTGTGGTTTTAAATAATTAAACAAGTGAAGCATGCATGCCCCCCCCCCCCATTTAGCCCCAAAAGTCCCCAGGGGACGTCAAATCCTGGCGAAAATGAACAAATGCTGCAGTTTTAGGCCTTAACATATGTAAATTTGAATTCTGCCCCATGAAAAAAAAAGAAATGACTTTTGCTGCCCCCATTTAGCCCCAAAAGTCCCCAACGTCTTAACATATTTAAATTTGAGTTCAGCACCATGCAAAACTGCTAAATTGACATACACAGAAAATTTTGGACAAATATGGTAAAATAGTCCCAAAAATTAAGTGTTTTTATTAGCCCTAAAAGACACACTGAGGTACACCCAAGAGTTATCGCAAAATACAGACAAACAAAATTATATAGAAATCAGTTAGTTACAACTTTTCAGAAAGTTTTATAAAAATCCAAGGCATCAATTTTTTCTTTCATAAGCACAAAAGTGTCAATTTTAGCTATTTTAACCTGAAAGGCACCCCTAGAGGGAGAGGCAACCAGAGTTTTCCTGGAAAATTCGTTCTCTTACTTTTTTACTCATATCATGTTTACTGTTTGTGCAAAATTTCAAAAAATTCCAAGGTGTAGTTATTGAGAAAAGTGCAGACAGACGAACAGATGAACAAAGGTGAATTTTAGGGACTGCCAACATTCACCACAGAATTACCCCACTCTATATGTAACACGATGTAACTTTATTATAAATTAATATTATCAGTATAACTTTTGTATCATTTAAAGGAAGAAGGGCAAAATAAACCAGTAATAATTTTTTAAAAAATTTTCCATCGAACGAAAATAATGAAATTGCGAGACGAAAATCGTGTTTACATAATTGGTGCTTTAAAATAACGTTCCCATGTAGTAGACATTCCGAACGTGAAAATATACCTGTATTTAATAAATCTAGCAAAAATCAACTAATGGTCAGATTTTCGTGAATTTTTCGATACTTATCCATTTTCAAATGAAATTACATATAAAATGCACTTTTCGTAAAATATATGAGGGGAAATATTTTTTAATGCGTGCCCCCCACCCATATTTATTTTTTCGAAATTCAAACAAAATATATTTAAATCTATCGAAATTCCTATTTATTATGAAACATAAGAGTTCAAATAAGTAAAAAGTATATATTTTTTAAAAGTTTAAATACACGTATTGAACAAAAATTTACCTTGAATTTGCAATTAAAAAAATGATATAAATTTAATTTAATTATGTTTATTTTTTAATAGCGTTTTTTCGAATTAATATATACTATAATCAATTGAATTGCCAAGAAAAAAAAAAACTCGTAAACATTAATTTATTTTTAAAAGATTAAAACGATTAAAATTCCATTATTTCAAAATGTTTCGTTACAACATAGATTTTTAATTAATTGTGTTTAATTTTTTTGTCAGCTATTTTATCGCCAGATTAAAACCGATTTGAAAATATTATTGCACAAATATTTAGCATTTTGTAGCCCCCCCCCTCATATTTTGCTTGTCTCTTTCGACCAAGTAAAGAATAGATACCCTGTAGCATAGGACGCCGCCTGGCGGTGCCCGGCGCACATTTCAACTAACACCGGTGATTCGACCTTGACATTGGCACAAGCACATGGCGTCGGTTGTTTGTAAACACGCCAAATAGCAAACATGCTCGAATATTCGCCAGCAATTTTTTAAAAAATATATTTACAAAACTTTTTGAAGATTTTAAAAAAGTATATATTTACAAAACATTTTTGAAAGTAAGTAACAAAACGAACGTATTTAAATAAAAGATATTTAAATAAATAGGTGTCTCTTTCTGTTTCGGATTTTTGCGACCAAGATTGATTTTTATGTACCGTATTTTTTTGTTGTTTTTTTTGGGGGGAGGAGTTTTTAAGACAATTCAATATTTATTTAATTATCCTTTAAAACATTAACTTCAGCGACAATTAATATATTTTGAAAATAATATTTTTGAATATTAAATTTTGACGAATATTCGCGAGCAAGATTTTTTTTTTTAAATAAAAGATATAAATGGGTGTCTTTCTGAGTGCGTTTTTTTTTTTAAATAAAAATAAAAATTATAAAAAGATTTCCATCTTGTGATACTACATTTCATCTTTATAAAAATAAAAGTTATAAAAGATATGTGAATAAAATAATATATTTTTTAAATCTCGATTGTTTATACTTGTGATTTTATTATGCATAAAAATTGCCTCGGCCTAGGAGGATTTCTCCTTCACTGACCACCGACATACATCGCAGTTTAAATAAATATTGGATTGTATTAAAAATGTACAAAAAAAAAATGGCCAAAACCGTATGGAATGAACCTTTTTTTATAAGTTTTATTCAAACAGTCTTTATTTGACCTTAATGGACTGTTTTTTTGTTTGTTTTTTTTTTTTTACTGTTTTATTCTTTTTATCAAACAAAAATAGAACTTTTATAATGAAATATGGACTGTTTTTCAAACATCGAAATTTTAAAATTAAAGTTTTATTAAAAAAAAAAAAGACGAAGTGTTTTTTCCTTTCGAGATCTTTTTTTTTTTTTTTCGCCATTTATTACTTTGAAATTTTATTCAACAATGAAATGATAAAAAAAAATTTTTCATTAAATATATTTAAAAAAAAATTATTATAAAATATCTATAAAGTCTATTTTTTTATGTCTGTAAAAGTTTGTTGAAAGTTCAAATAAAGTTTATAATTTAATTGAAAAAAACAAAAAAAACACCTGATCTTTTTTATTTTATTTATTTATTTTTTTAAATAAAACTAACTTTAATTTTAAAATTTCGATGTTTGAAAAACAGTCCATAATATATGTCATTATAAAAGTTCTATTTCTGTTTGATAAAAAGTATAAAACAGTTATTAAAAAGTTATGTAAACATATTAAAAACGCAATCAGAAAGACACTCATTTATTTAAATATCTTTTATTTTAAAAAAAAAATCTTGGTCGCGAATATTCGTCAAAATATACTAACTGTCGCTGGAGTTAATGTTTTAAAGAATAAATATTGAATTGTCTTAAAAACGCACACAGAACCCCCCCTCCACACACTCACACACACACACACACACACACACACACAAAAAAAAAAAAAAAAACACACACACGGTACATAAAAATCAAACTTAGTCGCAAAAATCCGAAACAGAAATACACCCATTTATTTAAATATCTTTTATTTACATACGTTCGTTTTGTTACTTAAAAAAAGAAAAAAAAGTTTTGTAAATATTTTCTTTTAAATCTTCAAAAGTTTTGTAAATATATTTTTTAAAAAATTGCTGGCGAATATTCGAGCATGTTTGCTATTTGGCGTGTTTACAAACAACCGACGCCATGTGCTTGTGCCAATGTCAAGGTCGAATCACCGGTGTTAGTTGAAATGTGCGCCGTGCAGTCGTGCACCGCCAGTCGTCTGGTACAGGGTATATATTCTTTACTTGGCCCGTCTCTTTTTACCGAACAAAATATGGAAGCCCGTAGGTAACCAAAAGAACATTCAGTAAAACCGTATTTCATATTTAATATACAAATGTTTATAATATTATTAATCGTTAAACTGTAAATCTTAAAACCTAACAAAATTATAACAACGATTAATTATTAATTGCAGTTTGAAGAAGATAAACAAAGGTTTAAAAAAATACTTAAGTCGCTTCTGCTTTCCATAGTTCGCATAGTTAACACAAATCTGACGTCACGGGAACATGCGCTCCGTTTTTCACATTGTTTTGGGAATATCTAGTGAATTTACAAATCCATCCTCCTTTTGTCGGGGAACCAATAATTATCGTTACACACATTTATATATATTTGTTCTCGACAGCAAGGAATTTTTATCTCATTCAGACCGCTCTGTGTATATTCAAAGCACAATTTGTGTATACCAATAATTTCCGAGGAACAAATATGAGTTATCACCGGCGAGTTACCTCCTCTTTGACAAACAAAGGCGACTTCTTGTTTATTTATAAATAAAATTAACTGTGAAATTTAGAAAGGAAATGTTGGTAAGTAAATATATTTTTGTTTGCGACGTATATGAAAAACAAAAATAAGATAGCACAAGGATTAATTATACTTTAGAGCCTGTTTGAATATTTACACAGTTTTGCCCAAATTGATTTTTATTTTGTAATAAAATTTCGGTGCTTGTTAAGATCGATTTTTTTTTTAATATGTGGTTTTAAACAAAACAACAGTACGCACTTAATTGTTATGTCGAAAATAGTAATATATCCAAAAACTACGAAAATTCATCGAGTAGAACAACAGCTATTGTGTTTTTAGTAAAAAAGAAAAGTCTATCGCTATAGTCTAAAACAAAATGTCAGCTATTAAAGTGGCAAAAAGGGAGATAAATATGTCCTCTGTATTCGCAATCTTCAAGGTGTTTATCTCTAGGAAATGCCCCTCCCCCATTTGGTGCTTCTACACTTTATTGCCGAAATTAGAGACGCCATTTTATTTCACGCACCTGCTCTCTAAATCCAGGGGAGACTATGGCCGAAGCATTAGCAATAAGCATGAAATAAATAAAAAATTAAACTGGAGAACGATTGAAGTTAAAACAAAAAATAAAGAAAAGAAAACAAGGGTTTGTATTACTGTACTACTCATAGATTCGAAAAAGTTGTCAAAAAACAAATATATAACAAATAAATGTTATCAAAGGAAAGATAAGTTATTTTTCTACCAAACTGGATATATTTTTCGGGTTTTTATAAAATTTAACATGTTTATTCAGCTCGAAAAGCATACAGTGTTTACCGATGTATTGGAAAATTCAAGATGGCGGCCGATTCTCTCTTTAACACGGTAAGTTTGGAAAAAGGTGTAATAAATAATAAACTAGACAAAATACTGTTAGAAATTCGCTCAATATATGTTACCGTGACATAACTTGACATATATTGAGCCATTATATGTCATTTCATTTTATATTTTTAATAAAAAAAAATGTTCCATGAAAAACTTTCCCGTTCTCATCAATTAAATCGAAACATTTCCAATTAAACAATTACAGATATATGTTCTCTTTCACTTTATTTACTTTTTTTCATAGTTTTTTTCCAGAAGTTTAATTTTTTGTTATTTATTTCATGCTTCGGCCATAGTTTAATATAATGTTCTCCCCTAAATTTGGAGAGAACAGGTGCGTGAAATAAAATGGTGTTTCCAATTTCGGCAATAAAGTGTAGAAGCACCCCCCCCCCCATTTTCCGCAAAAATTACTTTAAAATAAAAAAATTTCTACTCTATGAATTTTCGTATTTTTGGATATATTACGATACTCTTTGGGCGTTGAGTTCCATGGCGACCAACAGAAAAATTTAATAGGTAAATGTTTACTTTAACTTACAACAGAACACCGACCAATAATTTTTTTTTTCCCCCGTTTTCGGGGTCGCTGACAACGAATCTGATATTCAAACCCGTCGCAAATTTACCGTTTGCATGGTATTAACCCCTGAACCCTCGAACTATTTTGTGCTAACTCACCGCCATGGTTTATGCTATTCTTACATGATGCGTTCGCGCGTGGACGCGCGTAGTAAGGTGACTTGTCACATCGCGGAAGAATTTTTTAGCAGACATTTAAAATAACAAGAAAGTTTTCAAAAACAAAATATGGTTCATTTTTCTGTGTTACGTAGGTTTTGATGCTTTTTTAATTGATCTTAAAAATTAAGTTTTCACGAGCGGTCTACAAAAGCATTTGTAGTTTTCGTTTATTTATTTATTTTTTGGAAGGGGGGTTCAATTATAAAACTTGTACAACATTTAACAGGTGCTTTGCTGCTTCTGCAGTTTAATTTACCGTTTTTCGTATGTAACATGCCGACATACACCGAGCAGAAGAACTGTTTAATTTTTCACAAAAATTCTGTTTACATTGGGGGGTAGGGGCCGGGGGGACGGGTGGTGTTGCGTGCGACACCACCCGTACCCGTCTCCCCTGACCCTGCCCCTCCACCGCCCTACCCCACATATGCCACATGTAACTGGAAACCCCCTTCCCCACCACCGACGTTGCCGCAAAAAGGTAAGGTTTATTGGGGGGGGGGGTAAATTCCAAGAAATCTTAAGCGAAAGGAAAGAGCGTAAAAAAAGACCTCAAATTAAAAACAGTATTTAGAGTAATATTTATTCAAATAAGGTTGGCTCCCTCTACCGTGCTAGAAAACTACTTACCCCTGGAAGTATCCTATACCTCTATAAGGTCAACATTCGCCCATGTATGGAGTACTGTTGTCACATCTGGGCTGGTGCATCTGCTGCTTGTCTCTCGCTCCTGGACAGGGTTCAAAAGAGAGTCGCCAACCTGATAGGTCCTGAACTGTCATCTAGGTTTCAGCCTCTGTCCCATCGACGAGATGTTGCATCCCTCTGCATGGAGCCGCCACAACACACCTCCCCCCGTCCCACCATGCAAAAACGGTTAATTAAACTTCAGAAGCACCTGTTAAACTACACAAGTTCTATAATTGAATACCCCCCCAAAAAAAAGAACGACAAACATAAAATATGCTTTTGTAAACCGCTCGTGAAATCTTACTGACAGCAAAACTTTTACTATTAAATGAGGTGAAAACTTTTTATTTTATGAAAAATATTTCTTGTTATTTAAAATGTCCGCCATGTATTCATGCACCTTGTAAAACGTCAAGTGACTACGCGGGTGCACACATTTTAGTAAGAAAGTGAAAAAAATTAATGTAATTAAGAAAGTGAAAAAAAAGATTGTCCGTTATTATATCGGGAAGCGTAAAAATATACGAAAGGGTGGGGGCGGGGGTTGTGTCATTTCGGCCTTGAAGCCGAAAATGTTTTGGCTCTTTTTGGCGTTTTTTCCTAAATGAGAGACAAGATGGCCGCCAGCAAAAACAATAGTGATTACGTTGGATACTGAATGTCTTCAAATATGGATAACTACGTGTTTGCGCAAAAAATAAATGCGATATTCGTTCTCAGCGTACCCGAAAACCGCGGTAAGTCGACAAATTAAAGGTGAATGCCGAGGGGTCGGTAAACTAAAAAAATACCACCTATTTTTTTTAATTTGAGGATAAAACCGTCAAATCACGATGTTACGAATCCATTAAAGTTTTATCACGGTATTACGAATTATTAATGTTTTCAAATATTTTTTTTAAATATTTCGATATTTTAAAATATTTTTTTAAATATTTTATTTCAAGTTTTACGTTTTACACACGACAAAGTTTCAGTTTTTTTAATATTATATTTTGTTCTATTAAGACAATAACACTTTCTAAAAATGGTTTCTTTTTGTTGTTAAATAAATAGTTATAAATATATAAAAATTGTATATTTTGTTCGTTTACTTTATTTAATCAAGTGGTTGCTTCCAATTCGTTCAATATAATTTTCTAAACAAAATAACACATGATTTGACAGTTTAAATACTGATGTGATCCTTCTAGAGTTGTCGAACTTACTTTCGAGTTTGCCGGGCTAGGCTAAGTCCAAAAATTCAGTATTCAAAGTTAAGATGCCGGAAGTGGACTCGGTTTACCTAAATATGGAATGGAGCGGAAGTAACTAAACATGAAACGAAATACGAAACCATATAGAAAATACTTTAAAAAAATATTTTTTTAGTTTTAACACTTCCTGCGCTTTCAGGAAACAATAAAAATTATAAAGGTTATTAAAAACACGTTATCTTCTATTTTGAAAAATATGTAATTCTTCTCCTATTCAAAAGAAAAAAATGTACAGAATTTATCTCTTATAGCAAAATAAATAAAAATTTGCTGCAATGGCCCCAAAATGGTGAAATTTATGTCCGAAACTAACCCCTACTCTAAATTCTAAAGTAGCTTTTTTTTTTTTTTTTTTTTTTTTTTTTTTAAATGGGGGCGGTCTTTTCATTTCAGGTTGTTCATATGTAATTTCTAAAAAAAATGAAATCTCATTTGGTGCGTTTTATTTTTTTTTTTTAGGCAACGACTTAGATTTAGTTAACAACCATAAAATTTTGATCAAACAGAAAATAGATCAATTTATGTTAAATTCCTATGCGAAATTGATCCCCCACTGTAAATGCAATTTTTTTCCTTTTTGTCTTTCGACAGTTTTTTTTTCAGGATGTTCACACATGAACACTTAAAAAGATAGTACAGTGTAACCCGGATATGAGAGACTTCTTTTTCATGCACTTACAACTCTCTTATATCTGGTTTCATACATCCGGGTTACACTGTACATTAACACAGGCTCTAATTTGGGATCAGAGAAAATCTCTCTTGTATCCGTTTTCTTCGAGTTTCTTATATCCGGGTTACACTGTATTCTCATTTTTTTTTTCAGGGAGTGAGGTATGAAACTGAAAGTGTTAATCTATAATAATACCTATACTTTCTTCACGTTCAGGCCAACACTGCAATAGTCTTCTCATTTACCCCCAACCTACCTGACCCAGCTTGATATGTGAAAAGCTCAGAGATTGTGCTGATTTAGCCTGAGGGTATTAATCTAAAAATTTATCAATAGCTGTCCTAGTATTTTTTCTACATAGTCACCAACATTCTTAATGCACTTTTGTCGATGATGAACATTGGCTGTGCATGGATGTCTAGAACGTGCTTTGTCATGTGAAGGTCATTCCAAAAAGAAAGCTTCTTATTTATTTTTTTAACTCAAAAAGTTGAAGAGCTACAAAGATGGGAGTATTACCCTCAAAACGAGCTACCTTTTGTGCTCCAGAATTTATTTTTCTATGTAGTCACCACCACTCAATGCACTTTTGCCAGGAATTCAATGACACACGTCCATGACAGGCATTGCTTTTTAGAATCTCATTGTTAATATCTGCAACAGAGAGATGAAATTTCAGGTCAAGAATGCATAAGTTCAGTCATTATAACAATGTAAGTTATAATCACTTCTGATCCATCCAGGGGGACTAAAAAATAGGAGGCATTACTTTTGGAGCGTCCCTTGTATTTCAACTTTACAATAGCTTTGTTTAATTCTTTGAGCTTATTTAATACCTACAGTTTTTTTGTTTTTTTTTTGGGGGGGGGGTCCAGAGAATAATGTTACAATTGACTTAATCACCTTTGTTTTCAAATTTGGTTTAATATTTATTCATTTATACTCTAGTTAAATCTTTTTATTTTTACTTTCTAATCATACATATTAGCAAGGATACACCCAGCATTGTCTGGAGTCACAAGAAAAAGCTAAAAGAAATTAGTGAAGTCACATTTAAACACGCTTGTGCTACTTGGGTTATTGGTCACTTTTTGATTACTATATGTCACTTCCTATCCCGGGTAAAGCAGAGTAGATTTTTTTTTTTTTGTATAAAATAGTATAATAAAACATATTGATGTTGTTTTTCCTAGACGACATGGCTCTTAAACTTAACTTTTTTTCTTTTTTTTTTTTTTTACACGGTGGTCACCACTTATCAAGGCCCGGAAGCCACTCAGGGATAAGGGTTATTGCAAGTACAGTACGTTAGTGTGGAGTAACTGCTCTATCCAGGATATTAAGTACTTTTGAGTGACTGGCTTCTCTATCCAAGATCTTGATCATTTTGGTTTATTGTTTCCATGCAGCAACATTTAAAAAAAAAAAGATGGAACACTGCATTTAAACACACCTGCTTCGTCAAGGATATTGAGCACTTCCAGAGCACTATAAAAACTGAGTTCCCCCTATCCAAGATATTGAACACTTTGCATTACTCAAATTATAAAAAATTTAAAAAGTGTTAACTATGATCCAAAACTTGAATTCCATAAATGAGATTTCAGAATAACTAATGAATATATCCTTGTGCCTTAGTACAATGTAACCCGGATATAAGAGACCCACAGCGCTCTCGTATCCGGGTTACACTGTACATTAACACAGGCTCTAATTTGGGGCCCAGAGAGAATCTCTCTTATATCCGTTTGTCTTATATTCAAGTCTCTTATATCCGGGTTACACTATTTATTTTAAAATTAAATGAATAATTTAAATAAAGCGATAGGTTTTATTTTCTTACTAATTGAATAAAGTTTAAAACAGGATAAAAAACATTCTGGATTCCTACAAACACAGTGTGCCATGTTAATATATCGAACACGTGATTACGTGAAAATTTCTGTGTGGAATGCAATAGTTTTGGATGAATGATAGTTTATTGTATAAAATTATTATGATGTTTTCAAGTTTTCAAAATAAATATTATCAATTCTAGAAATCAGTATTTTAAAATTGAAATCTACACCCCTTTTTAGATGTTTTATTTATTTATTTTGTTGTTGTTGTGTATGCAAATTGGTGTTGGGATGATTACTCAGAATCGAAAAAAAAAATGCAACTTTTTAAAGATATTGGAATCAGAAAATTTGTACCTATTTTCCGATGCCAAAAACGATTCTTTTAATTGTTTTTTTCTTATTTGATTTTGCTTGTACTGTTGGTACTAATGGTAAAATAATAAATATTGATTGATATTAATCTACCAGTAAACCAGGTCCTGGATATGACCTAAAACTATATCCGATGGTGAGGCCCTTGTTCACGGGCTTTGGGGAGTGTGGAGCCACCCTTTAATTGCCATTGCTCCCAGGTCCACTCTGACCCGGAGAGGTAGTACCTGTTAGGGTCCTAATGATGGGTTAAATAGAAACAGACTTGAAAAAAAAACCCAAATATATTCTATTAAAAAATTGTTCCTCAAAATAACTAGATTCGGTGTTAAATAACCTGAAAAGGGTTGATATGCCGTAAAACAAAAACAACCAACCAACCAACCAACCAACCAACCAACCAACCAGTAAAACTAAAATCTGGAAATCAGCATTTAAAAATTGAAATGTACACCCCTTTTTAGATGTTTTATTTATTTATCGATTTTTATTTAATTTTTTTTTGTTATTGCGTGTAAGTAATAACTAGGGTTATGACAGCAGAATATTCTTATAATTGTTTTGACTCTTGAGTATATATCCGCCACAGTTAGACACAGTTAATCAACCGAGAACCACATCACTCTATATAAAAGCATATAAGATATCAATGAATACACACTCAAGAGTAAAAAAAAAAAAAAATGAAAAGAATATGCTGTTGTCATAGCCCTAGTAATAACTCATAAATGTGAGGGGGCATTTTGTGCCTTAAATATATATTTAAGTGTATATCACTAAAAATAGTCCAATACATATCCCTTTAAAATTTTAGACGATACACAATCTCTATTTTCTTACAAAATAAAACCTTACATCCGGAAAAAAAAAAAAAAACTCACATGTACTAGATAGTTTAAGTGCGGCAGATGAAAACAATCTTTATGATCTGCTTAGTTCCACTTTTAAAGAATTTTTTCAAACATTGTACTAAATAGTTACACTATTAACACTATATATGGCATGACCATATTGACACAGTTTCTGTTAGATCATTATAGTTAAGGATATTGATCTTGGTCATTACTAAAATGGCTGACCATTTGGTAATAGTAGGTGCTGTATGTGTTCTCTGTTTATTTCGGTATTGTTCTCAGTAACCCTGGATTTCTTGTTATCACTGAAATCAGGAGGTGCCAGCTCACAAGAGGCGTGGATGGCGATTTTTTTTTTTTAATTTGCAATTATGGATGCAGTCACCATCACAAGTATTATCCATTGTCTCTTAAGGAGACAAACAGGGGTGATAATGATGAATACCATATCAATATACTGATGATATTTTATTACATACTAGCGGGGTACCCGGCATTGTGGTGAGGTGTGTGGAGGTGGGGGAAGGGTAGATCAAAACAAAATGGAAAATAAAGAATAAGCGAACGTAATAACCTTGTTTAAATATTGTAACATTTTTTAAATTGGAAAAAAAAACAAAAAAACACAGCAAACGTGATGCAAAAGAAAGAATAAGCATACGAAAAAAAATGACATAAATAATCCTGTTTAAATGTTAAAACTTCTTTAAAAAATGACATAAATAATCCTGTTTAAATGTTAAAACTTCTTTTAAAAAATGACAGAAATAATCCTGTTTAAATGTTAAAACTTCTTAAAAAAATGACATAAATAATCCTGTTTAAATGTTAAAACTTCTTTAAAAAAATGACAGAAATAATCCTGTATAAATGTTAAAACTTCTTAAAAAAATGACAGAAATAATCCTATTAAATGTTAAAACTTCTTTAAAAAATGACATAAATAATCCTGTTTAAATGTTAAAACTTCTTTAAAAAAATGATATCAATAATCCTGTTTAAATGTTAAAACCTCTTTAAAAGAAATGACATAAATAATCCTATTTAAATGTTAAAACTTCTTTTAAAAAATAACATTAATAATCCTGTTTAAATGTTAAAACCTCTTTAAAAAAATGACATAAATAATCCTGTTTAAATGTTAAAACTTCTTTAAAAGAATGGCATAAATAATCCTGTTCAAATGCTAGAACTTCTTTAAAAGAAATGACATAAATAATCCTATTTAAATATTAAAACTTCTTTTAAAAAATAACATTAATAATACTGTTTAAATGTTAAAACCTCTTTAAAAAAATGACATAAATAATCCTGTTTAAATGTTAAAACTTCTTTTAAAAAATAACATTAATAATCCTGTTTAAATGTTAAAACGTCTTTAAAAGAAATGACATAAATAATCCTATTTAAATATTAAAACTTCTTTTAAAAAATAACATTAATAATCCTGTTTAAATGTTAAAACCTCTTTAAAAAAATGACATAAATAATCCTGTTTAAATATTAAAACTTCTTTTAAAAAATAACATTAATAATCCTGTTTAAATGTTAAAACGTCTTTAAAAGAAATGACATAAATAATCCTGTTTAAATGTTAAAACGTCTTTAAAAGATATGACATAAATAATCCTGTTTAAATGTTAAAACTTCTTTAAAAAAATGACAAAAATAATCCTGTTTAAATGTTAAAACTTCTTTAAAAAATGACATAAATAATCCTGTTTAAATGTTAAAACATCTTTTAAAAAATGACATAAATAATCCTGTTTAAATGTTAAAACTTCTTTTAAAAGAAATGACATAAATAATCCTGTTTAAATGTTAAAACTTCTTTTAAAAAATGACATAAAAACTTCTTTAAAAGATATGACATAAATAATCCTGTTTAAATGTTAAAACTTCTTTTTAAAAAATGACATAAATAATCCTGTTTAAATGTTAAAACTTCTTTTAAAAAAATGACATTAATAATCCTGTTTAAATGTTAAAACTTCTTTTAAAAAAATGACATAAATAATCCTGTTTAAATGTTAAAACGTCTTTTAAAAAATGACATAGATAATCCTGTTTAAATGTTAAAACGTCTTTAAAAAATGACATAAATAATCCTGTTTAAATGTTAAAACTTCTTTTAAAAAAATGACATAAATAATCCTGTTTAAATGTTAAAACTTCTTTAAAAAAAATGACATAAATAATCCTGTTTAAATGTTTAAACTTCTTTACAAAAATGACATTAATAATCCTGTTTAAATGTTAAAACTTCTTTAAAAAAATGACATAAATAATCCTGTTTAAATGTTAAAACTTCTTTAAAAAAAATGACATAAATAATCCTGTTTTAATGTTAAAACATCTTTAAAAAATGACATAAATAATCCTGTTTTAATGTTAAAACTCCTTTAAAAAGAAATGACATAAATAATCCTGTTTAAATGTTAAAACTTCTTTAAAAAGAAATGACATAAATAATCCTGTTTTAATGTTAAAACTTCTTAAAAAAAATGACATAAATAATCCTGTTTTAATGTTAAAACATCTTTAAAAAATGACATAAATAATCCTGTTTAAATGTTAAAACTCCTTTAAAAAGAAATGACATAAATAATCCTGTTTAAATGTTAAAACTTCTTTAAAAGAAATGACATAAATAATCCTGTTTAAATGTTAAAACTTCTTTAAAAGAAATGGCATAAATAATCCTGTTTAAATGCTAGAACTTCTTTAAAAGAAATGACATAAATAATCCTGTTTAAATGTTAAAACTTCTTTAAAAGAATGGCATAAATAATCCTGTTTAAATGCTAGAACTTCTTTAAAAGAAATGACATAAATAATCCTATTTAAATGTTAAAACTTCTTTTAAAAAAATGACATTAATAATCCTGTTTAAATGTTAAAACCTCTTTAAAAAAATGACATAAATAATCCTGTTTAAATGTTAAAACTTCTTTTAAAAAAATGACATTAATAATCCTGTTTAAATGTTAAAACTTCTTTTAAAAGAAATGACATAAATAATCCTGTTTAAATGTTAAAACTTCTTTTAAAAAATGACATAAATAATCCTGTTTAAATGTTTAAACTTCTTTAAAAAAATGACATAAATAATCCTGTTTAAATGTTAAAACTTCTTAAAAAAATGACATAAATAATCCTGTTTAAAAAGTTTAAACTTCTTAAAATATCGGAAAAACAACAAAAATAAACATGAATGTGATTGAAAAATAAAAAAAAAACGTAAAAATGACATAAATAACCCTATTTCAACTTATAACTTTAAAAATCAAAGAAAAAAAATATATCTGATATCTTGGCTCAAACGTGCAATATTAAGATAACAACACTGCCACTATAACAACTGGTCTATGATCGAATGAGTGAAGTTGGGTCATTTTTTATATATTTAAACTAATTCAAGAAAGAATGTTTTTTGTGCATGTGTGTTTGGCTAAATTGTCATGAAGGAACGATTTTTACTATCCCTCCCTGTAGAAAAGTGCCCAGTTGAGGGTGAAAGAATTAATGTTTTTGGTCTATTTTTTTTATATTTGTTGTCTGAAGGGTTGAGCTTTAAAACGATATCAATTTGGGGAAAATCCATCACCTCTGTGGAAAGTTTTAAGGATACATACAAACATACATGCATACATTTAAACAGATTTTTGCCCTTTATATTATAGATTTGATGCAATTGTCCCCCAAAATGCTCTTTTAATTTCATTTTTAAATCTTTTTTTCTAAATTCATCTAAAAAAATGTTCAATGCTGGTATTCTTAATCTGATAAAACAATTTCTTTCCAAAAATAGATAACGTTTTTAGCTAAAATAAAAACAATTGGTTAATAGATTTAATGGTAATGTGTAGACACAGCAGTCTAGAAAAAATCGCTGCTGAGTTCGAGTTTTATGGAAAAACTGAAAGAAATCATTACTCCACCTATAAATTATAAAGTTTGCTTCACTAAAAAAACAGTTTTTTTTAATTGAACAACGAAATCCATATTTTAAACATTCCATCTCCAACCATTAATTGACTATGAATAATAGTATAATGTGCATGGTAAATTACAGAATCACATACCGCTAGGAATTGGCTATTAACTGATGCTTGGCAAACCATTGAATCATTAATCTAATTTCATCTAAAAATGTTCGATAATATTGTTATTTTTAATCTGATATAGCAATTTCTCTTCAAAAATTGATGAGTCTATTAGAAAAAAAATCCAATGGGTTAATAGGTCTTGCTTTTTTTTAAAAAATCTATTTTGGCAATGATTGGGAACGTTTTCTCAAACTGTGTATTTTCATTACTTTTAGGTTTGCTGAAGATACCAGAAAGAACCAGATGAAATTCCTTTTAATTTTTGATTCAGGTTTGTTTAACATGCAGCAAAAGAGACATAGAACTTTCTGTTTTGCATAAAAATTTATAAACATTGTTTATAAATTGTATATAATATATATATATATATAAACAGATATACATCGTTTATAGTATGTTATGAGATGTTTGGATCAGAATTTAGATACAGGTCAAATTTGAAGAAATGTGAAAATACAGGAGAAAATAACCGACTGAAAATGCCGTTTTGCTTTTTAAAGTTGAACACGTAAAAAAAAGTAGAGTATTCAGATTCTAATTAAAGCTTTTCTTCAGAGTCTTTGGAAATAGATAAATACCAAAAACATCACTTCTAAACACTATACTCAATTACGTCCATGTATCGGTTATAAGAATGGAAACAGATACCAACTTAGATACTCCAAGAGACGCAGACTCCCTTCAAAATGATAAAACTTGTAATATCCAAGAATGCAGCCAAGACACTACTAACGTGAAAAAGTCATTTTATTGTGACAAATGCCAGTGTGGGTTTTCCGACCAATCAAATCTTGATTACCACTTGACGATCCACCGCAGTAAGAAGCGGTTCCACTGCGAAGTCTGCAAGCTGCTGTTCCCAGAACGAGCTCGGCTCGAGGTGCACATGCGTAAACACACTGGCGAGAAACCATATCTCTGTGAAGTCTGTGGCACGACGTTTCCTCGGAAGGACACGCTGAAAAACCACATGCGTAAACACACCGGCGAGACTCCGTATCAATGCGGGGTGTGCGGATCTAAGTTCAAGACAAACGCAACATGGATCATTCACAAGCGCATACACTCTGCGAATCAACCGTACACGTGTGAGAACTGTGGTAAAAAGTTCTCACAGAATACAGCATGGCGAACGCATATGAGGATCCACACTGGGGAAAAACCTTATCAGTGTAAGGTTTGCGGATCAAGATTTTCCGATAACTCGAACTTTAAAAAACATATGAGGATCCATTCTGGGGAAAAGCCATTCAGCTGTGAAGTCTGTCATCTAAGATTTCCGCGGAAAGATTCGCTTAAGAACCACATGATAAAACACACGGGCGAAACGCCTTACCGTTGTAAAACATGCGGATCCGGATTCAAGACAAACGCAACCTGGGTAATCCATATGCGAATACATACGGGTCAGAAACCTTATCACTGCAACGTTTGCGGATCAAGGTTTTCAGATAATTCAAATTTCAACAAACATATGAGAATACACACTGGAGAGAAACCATTTTGTTGCAAATTTTGCGACTCAAAATTCTCAGATAATTCCAATTTCAAGAAACACATGCGTCTTCACACAGGAGAACAATCTGAGGCTTGTGATGCAAAGGTCTCCCCAAACGGCTCACTTAATAATAACCACATGCAAATACAGACGAGCGGGACACCTTACTACTGTGAAAGCTGTGGGATGAGATTTGATACAAATGACTCATGGGTAGTCCACATGAGAATCCATGCAGACAATCAGCACCGTACATGTGATGTCTGTGGCAAAATCTTTTCGCAGAACACGGCATGGCGGCGACACATGAGGATACACACTGGAGAGAAACCATATCATTGCGATGCATGCGGGTCCAACTTTTCGGACAATTCCAATTTCAAAAAACATCTACGGGTACACACGGGTGAAAAACCATTTAGCTGTGCCGTATGCGAAAGAAAATTTTCAGATCGATCCACTCTAAGAACTCACATGCGGATACATGAGAAGAAACCGGAATCTTAGGAAGATTTCCATCATTCCAGTAACTACGAGAGACAACCTGACTCATGAAACAAAAGTTTCACAAAATCTACCTGACAAATATCCCCGGTGAACCAACTGCAAGAGAGATACAAACAATTTCACTTAAATGTTAGAATCTCAAAAAGATCTCTTGGTTGGAATGTATGAGGTAGCAGGTGAATATGTAGCAGCTGTCAGGATGCCCTATCCCCAGCTGGAACAAAATGATAAGAAAGTAAAAAAAAAATGAAATATGAATACTAGACTTGCGAGAGAGACGATTGACATATCCAGAAGGGAAGATCAAGGAGAGAAAAACCACTGAAACAACCCGACGGGGATTCTTGATTGTTGCCGATCGGGGCAACACATGTAGTCTGGTCACATTTGTGGTTCAAATTTTTGAGATACAAGGTACCTTCAATAAGTTTCCAGACATTTTTAATATGAGTACTTTTATTAGTAGTATGCACATAAAACTCCAGTTCCCTTTGAAGTGATCTCCTCTGACTGCAATGCACATGTTGTATCATTCAAACAACTTCTGGAAAGGCCCATGAAAGTCCTCTTGTATGAGTGTGCCAATGACCCTCATCACAGCCTCTTTCATCTCTTCAATTGTCTTATAATGATAGCCTCTAAAGTTATCTTTGAGTTAAGGGCCAAAAGTCACAGGGAGCAAGGGCAGACTTATAGGGAGGGTAAAGTACTGTCTTGATGCCCATCTTGGTCAAATAGTATTTGACAAGGATGGAGAATTCTTAGGACAAACTTCGCACAATTCTTCTGCATCTTAAGTTCCTTGCGAATAATTGTGTGTGCAGTTCCCACACTGACATCAAACTGTGCACTTATTGTCTCTATAGACACACGATGGTCTTTATCGATGAAATTATTTCGCCAATACACTCTAGTGTTCTGACTTTCTTACTCTTACCACACATTTCATCATCCCTCAGACACTCTGCCTTCCTTAAATCTTTTATGCCACTGAAAAGCTGATGCTTAATTAATACAAGATGGTCCAAAAGCAGTCCAAAGCATTCCATATGTTTGTCACATTTTTTCCAAGTTTAACACGGAATGTTATTGCATATCATTTTTCTAGTGCCATCACATCCAGATTGCATTTTCCAAATTCATCAGCTGTGACAATCAGGCTTTAGTAGAGTGTATTTTCCAAATTCATCAGCTGTGACAATCAGGCTTTAGTAGAGTGTATTCCAATTCCTATTGTAGCTGGTTCATTTGAACCTGAAATCATAAAAATTGGTCAGTCATCTTATAAAATGTATAGCAATAATATATTGAGTTTTTAAGAGTCTATGGCAATTTTAAATGCCTGTACAAAAAAGTCTGGAAACTTTTTGAAGCATCTCATAACTCTTAATTAACAAAAAAAAAAGAGTTCAGCTGTGAAGTTTTGTGAAGTGATATTTCCTGACGGAAAATCTCTTAAGAGCCACATGCAGAACATGTTGGTGAACTAATCTGTTATTGTGATATTTTGTGGGTCTAATTTCACAAAAAAAGGTCACACTGTATAAATCGACCATAGACGTGTAAGATCTGTAAAAGAAAGTTTTCTCAAAATACAGCCCAGGAGAAGATGTATGCAAATGAACACGGGTGAAAAGCCTTAGCGCTGTAAGGTTCCTATCATATATGTGATGTATCATTTCACTCTAAACCTAATTTAAAAAAAAAAACTTTCAGATACATAAAATGGGGAGAACTTGAATGTCTGCTAGACACTGTTCTCAAGTGTCTAAGGTCTCTCTGTGTGTGAGAGTAAAACTGAAAGGGGAAAACAGTAATACAAATGTGACAAATTATCAATCCTCATCGAAATATTCAGAAACAGGAAATTAGTTTTTATTCAAAAATTTCTACAGCTGTTTCTTCACAGCTAAACAATCAAAAATTAGAAATAATAACCAATTTGCTTGACATGATTTCTTTTTGCTGTGTTAGAAATGAGATCAATTTATAATTGCTCTTAGAGAACTTGAATGCCTACTAGACACTATCCTCTCAAGTGTTTAAGGTCTCTCTGCACAGAGATTTTTCAGATAACTTGATATGAAGATACTTCCCCCAACAAGAAAACCTTGACTAAATATTTAAAATTACATAGTATTTGCAGCCCAAATAGTATAACTACCTCACACTAGCTTATATGAAAATTGATGCACCTTCTCTGAGTGATGTTATGTATAGTAACAGCATTATGCTGGATACTTCACCAGATTAGATGAATTTTGTCCTGGAATTCGGTAAAACCAAGAGATGACTAAAAAGATATACTATAACATAGTTGACTCGTCAAAAGAGGAAAATGAATGTTTTAAATCTTTACTAACACAGCATTTGATAGGTAAAGGAGAACTTTAAAAGAATATTCGAATATCCATGTGTCTTACATAGAAATCAAGTGTTAGCCTCTAGAAGGAGTCCCTTGATTTCTGAGAAGCTAAAAATAATTTGATAAAATAATTTTAATAACCAAAAAATTTCTGTCCACTTGTTTGATTAGCTATTAAACAAAGTTGAAATATGAAATGCATGTGGCAATTGTTTTCAAATTCAGACAGCCGGAAGTAGGAACATCAGACATTATAAAAAAAAATATGTGCACCATGCCTGGCCATCAGTTATAAGCTGAATAGCTGTGAGTAGGACGGAAGTGTCTAGGGATCTCATTTGAGGCTGTTTGCTTTCTTGCCAATGTATCGCATTCAGTTGAGTACTTACCAGTGATGAAAAGTTCTTTACAAAACTTTTAAGCATTCCAGATGTTGATTTCTCAGGATGTTGTCTCTGACATTGCAAGATCGCCTATGCACTCACACAGTATTATTTTTGTGTGTCTTGTGGACAGTTTGTCAAGTGCTTCATTATAAACTGCTACCAATAAGCCAACCGGTCACTGAAGACCTATACTCGCAGCAATGGGCATTGCACCAGAAGGAGCTAGCACTGGTGAATCACAAATGTGCTTTTCTTTCATGAAGTTGCGTATCATGTAAGTGGTCAGAGATACCATGCAGCGAATTGCATGTGAAACTTTGTGCCATCCACCTTATTCACCTGACCTTGCACCATCTGATTACCATCTCTTTCATTCTTTGTATAATCATCTTTATAGGGAATTCTTTACCAGTGGAGCAGACTTGCGCTAAATCCCCACAGACTTCTTTGCATTGAAACCCCTGAGTTCTACCACAAGGGGATTGAACAGTTTGAGACATGTTAGCAAATAGTGCTGAATTCTGATGACGATTAATTTGAAGACTAAATATAAGTTACATATACTATGAAGCATTTTCTTTTTTTCCTTTAAAGCGGACTAAACTTTTTTGGTTACCTTTATATATATATATATATATATATATATATATATATATATATATATATATTTAATTTTTAACATGGGGATTTGATTACCTTATATATATATATATATATATATATATATATAAAGTACTGAAATCAAAAGGATGTAATGTTTACCTGATATACGCAATGGTAAACTATAAGTTTAATCCCAACTGAATAAAAAAGCTCAATACGCAATAGAGAGTAGAGCTTATTATAAGAGAAAGAAAATTAAATTAAAGTTGAACTTTACAATAAAAATTTATTGTTTGACTGAATACTCCAAAAAAAATTTACAAAGTCCTTATTCCACGGAGTTTCAAAGAATGCTATTCTTGCTATTCTTCTCATCAGAGGACAGAAAGAAATCAGCAAATTATATTTGTAGCAATTTTTTATGATGAGGATTGATAATGTGTATTATTTTGAATACTATTCTAATCTTTGTTGTTATTTTGTCTGATGTAACCTTCGACCTTCTTCAGGAGAAACTATATGGAATTTTGAACAGAACCCTTTATTTAAGCCACTACGGTGGATTTTTTTTTCATTTTGCCAGGCATGACGGGCGATAAATGTTAAAATAAACACAAAAACACTTTTACCCAGTCATTGTTGACAGTCTATTCCAAATTCCATATAGATTGGCACATTCGACAGATTAATTCCAAAATTTAAGCAGCTTCACCTTGAAATGAAAATAGAAATCTGAATAAGTCAGATAATACTAGTACATGCATATATATATATATATATATATATATATATATATATATATATATATATATATATATTTATTTTTTTACACAAAAAAAATATGACTTGCAATGTAACACCATAACTTTGAAAAATAAAAAGCATAAAAGTTCTTGTTTGGTCAATAAAATTTTGTAATTACTTGACCAACAGTTTTTGCTTTCTTTTGAAAATTATACAAATAATCTGTATTCCAGATAGAGTTGTGCATTCAACATTCAAAAAGATTTACCTGATAATAATTGGAGATTACATTTGCAACCATGTTGTGAAAATAAACACCAAGATGAGTAGTCTGTATAATCTAGATAATACAAAAATATATAATCAGAATCAGGAATCAGAAAAATCGGACCTTAGGGGCACCAGAATCAGTATCAGAATCAGTATTGAAATCAGAAAATTTTGTGCTTATTTTCCAATGCCAAAAACAATTCTTTTTTATTGTCTTTTTATTTGATTTTGTTTAAAACAACAGTGGATTGGTAGTAATAATAAGCTGATAAATATTTATTGATTTTAAACTAATATCTATAGATCATCTTTCACAACTGTATTTTTACATTTGCGAAAATATATGCACATTTAAATATTTAGAGATTTATAAAGAATCTGAAATTGATAATTGTATTGGAATCATAAATTTAGTTTGGAATCGGTAATTGTATTGGAATCAGGAAAAATATTAGAATCGTCCCAGCACTAATATATATATATTCGCACACACACAAAAAAAAACAATACTTGAAATATTAAAAGTATAAGAATTTATATGTTTTTCTCAGGTCAATAATATGTCATGCAAATCAATTTACCAACACTTGTTTTTTTTGTTTAGAGATTGATTATAGAGATATTTAGTAGTAAAGCAGTAAATGATGAATTTCTTCCCTTGGATTGCTGTGCTTTTTTTTACATAGGAGTCATCACTTATCAAGGTACAGAGGCCACTCAAGGATAAGGGTGTACAGTAATCAATGGGACAATATCATAGTAATCGTTAATAGTGTAAATTTGGTAAATTGGATTACTTAAGATGGACTCATCAAGAACTTGTTTACATTGGACTTGAAGACGACCATATTGTAGTCAGTTGGAAAGCAGGCAAATGGCAAATAGTTCCACAGGTGTACAGTTTTAAGAAAGATGTTTTGTTCATGGAATCTACGTTTAGGTTTAGGCACAGATAAAGAGTGGGGGAACTTATTGATAAGGATTTTAGCTAGATGAGTGTTTCTTGTGAAAGTTTGGTGAGAGAGGGGACCATAGATGGAATCTCAGGCGAGCACTTGCCATGAAAATAATGATAAAGCAGAGACGGGTTTGCAACGTCTCTTCTGTGAGAAAGAGGTTGCAGGGAAGTGAAAAGGGCATCCTCTACTAGGCTACAAAGTCTATTTGGAATTCTGTCAAGGCAGGATTTTTTTTTTTTTTACAAGGTAGTCACCACTTATCAAGGCTCGGAAGCCACTCAGGGATAAGGGTTTTTATGTGTGTACAGTACGTTAGTGTTGGAGATTTGATAAAGTGTCTTACTTAAAGAGGCGGTTCATCAGAAATGTGTTTACATTGGACTTGAAGACATCCAGGTTGTAGTCAGATGGGAAACAGGCAACCGGAACAGAGTTCCACAGCCGTGCACTTCTAACAAAGAAGTTTTGTTCATGGAATCTATGTTTTGATTTTGGCACAGATAAGGAGTGGGGAAAATATTTGACAGTGGTTTCAGCTAGGCGGGTGTTTATCGTGAAAGATTGTCGAGGGGGGGCCAGAGATTGGAGTTCAGACGAGCACCTGCCATGGTAGTAACGATAAAACAAAGACAGGTTTGCAGCGTCTCTCCTGTGGGAGAGAAGTTGCAGGGAAAAGAAAAGGGCATCACCCACTAGGCCATGAAGCCTATTTTGTACTCTGTCAAGGTAGGATAGGCTGTTTTTTATCAGCTCCTGTCCAGATGTGGCAAGAATACTCCATCCTTGGACGTACCTGGCTCTTATACAGGTAGAGAATTGTGTCATGAATTTGGAATTCTTTTCCTGTTTCCTGCTTTACTAACTTTGCTGACATGCAAAAATTGAAATGTAACATATCGTTACTCAACTCCCTACAATCCCCATTTAGACATGATCCCAAATCGCAATACGCCTTGTTTGGAGTGGAAAAGAATAAAAACGAATACTTTTATTTCAACAAAATCTTCAATTAAGTACATTCTACTAACATGGAACAAATTCAAATGTCACAATATTTCATTTTTTATACTAATGAGTCACCACTTACTAAGTCCAAAAGCCACTCAGGAATAAAGGTTAATGAAATAGTTGGTTGAATGATGAACAATATTATGAGAGGATTGGAAATAATGGCTGGAAACGAATTTGATTACTTAGGACTATCTACAATCTTACTAACAGATTTGATGTGATTATTTTAAATGTAGTAGTCATACTCTATCTTAGCATGTTGATATTGAACTTCAAGACTACCATGTTGTCGACAGCAGGGAAGCAATTGTATTTTGTAAATTAGCTTTTATTCTGTTGGAGTGCCACTTCATCATTAAACTAAACATCTCTGTTATAATACAAAAGTTTAATTCTCATTTTTTTTCCATGTCTCCATATTCTTTGTAATTATCAATCATCAAAATAAAAATAAAATATGTTGTTCTCACAAAGAAATGTTATTGTGAACTACAAAATGCTCTTGTTCCAAAATATATTTGTAATTAAATTGATTTAAACATACCTATTCCAAAATATATTTGTAATTAAATTGATTTAAGCATATCTGTTCCAAAATATATTTGTAATTAAATTGATTTAAGCATACCTGTTCCAAATTAGATTTGTAATTAAATTGATTTAAGCATACCTGTTCCAAAATAGATTTGTAATTAAATTGATTTAAGTATACCTATTTCAAAATATATTTGTAATTAAATTGATTTAAGTATACCTATTCCAAAATAGATTTGTAATTAAATTGATTTAAGCATACCTATTTCAAAATATATTTGTAATTAAATTGATTTAAACATACCTATTCCAAAATATATTTGTAATTAAATTGATTTAAGTATACCTATTTCAAAATAGATTTGTAATTAAATTGATTTAAGTATACCTATTTCAAAATAGATTTGTAATTAAATTGATTTAAGTATACCTATTTCAAAATATATTTGTAATTAAATTGATTTAAACATACCTATTCCAAAATATATTTGTAATTAAATTGATTTAAGTATACCTATTTCAAAATATATTTGTAATTAAATTGATTTAAACATACCTATTTCAAAATATATTTGTAATTAAATTGATTTAAGTATACCTATTTCAAAATATATTTGTAATTAAATTGATTTAAACATACCTATTCCAAAATATATTTGTAATTAAATTGATTTAAGTATACCTATTTCAAAATATATTTGTAATTAAATTGATTTAAACATACCTATTTCAAAATATATTTGTAATTAAATTGATTTAAACATACCTATTCCAAAATATATTTGTAATTAAATTGATTTAAGTATACCTATTTCAAAATATATTTGTAATTAAATTGATTTAAGTATACCTGTTCCAAAATATATTTGTAATTAAATTGATTTAAGCATACCTGTTCCAAAATATATTTGTAATTAAATTGATTTAAGCATACCTGTTCCAAAATATATTTGTAATTAACTTGATTTATTTAAAACCAGATGTTGTAGACTGGTAACAGTCCAGAAGAAAGACAACCTGGTGTTTAGTAAAAGTATATATATTGAAAAGGAAAAAGAAATACAACTAAAGAGAAATGGTTATACGTCAGTGCGATTGTCAAATGGGTATAACAGGTGCATATAACTGAGAAACATATAACTCTTGGTCCTTATAGTAAGCGAAAGTCTTTATTTTAGGTGGAATAATTCGTTATTATCTGTAAAGTGGGCACCACAACACCAGACATGCCCATGTCTTGTTCAGTCATAACAATTATCATTAGTTTAATTATAATTCCATTCAAAAATCGATTTGAAAGGAAAAAAAATAGCATTACTAATGAAAAATAATTGGGGTGATAGTCAGCTAACATACTTCCTTCCTAATTTCTGGTGTTGCTGCTACCAGGAGCTGTGACAAAGCAAATCAGTTTTTTTTTTTTTTCACTTTTATTGTTCTTCAGTATTTCTATTGTGAAGTGATTTATTGAAATAAAATATAAGAAAAGGACATTATTGAAAAATATATACAATAAAAAAAATTAAGAAAATTATACAGATAAAAATTAACACAATTAGTCTTTATTTGTATTTTTAATAACAAAATTAAAAAAAAAGTTTTTATTTATTTGAAATTTATATTTACGAGATTATAAAAATGTTTTTTATTTTAAAAATATTTTTTATTTGAATTTATATAATAAATATATGTTTATGAAAATATAAAAATAAAATTATTGAAATCCAAATAACATAATTTTGAACATCATAAGAAAACGTATCTAATACATAATGTTCCCAAAATAGTTTTAAAAGATTTTAAAGTATTTTCAATAATTCTTTAAAAATAAAGCATGCAGAAAATGTTTTCAATAATTCTTTTTTTTTAAAAAAGTGTTTTCAGTAATTCTTAAAAAAAAAAAAGTAAAACTAATTTCAATAATTCTTAATTAAAATAAACCGAGAAAACTTTTCAATGATTATTAAACAATAAAAAAAAAAAGAAAGATCGGAAAAACGTAATCAAAAAGAGTGCATGCACAGGAGAGATGTGGGCGTGAGAGATAAAAACGAAAGAACTGATTTGTCATGTTACCGCTTCTGGTAGCAGCCATACTGGAAGTTACTCTAAATTTGATCGACATGTATGTTCGACTGTTTGTCATCTGCTACAACTTGATTAACAATCCTATTTCAGCTGCATTTGTGTTTCTAGGTGAACACTTCTGCTAACCTTACTTCTACTAACCTTACTTCCTATACCTTTATTCTGTTGAAAATTTTTCATGACATGTTAAGAAATTTTAAATTAAATGTTTATTGTTATTTAATTGTTTGCAGTATCCTTCAAATAAAATTCTTTCAACGTGATTTTTTTATTTGTATTAAACTATGTAGCACAATATTACTTTCTGGGTCTGAGTATTTATTAGTTCATCTCATTTGAATCAGCTCTATATTTCAAATACAATGGATACTATTCTATATAAATGTTAATAAACTTATATTTGCTGTTTGTTATTGATTTTTTTTTTTGTCAACAAAAAACTATTTTTTTTTACACTGGCCAGAAAAATATCGTCTTTATTAAAACATTGTTATATTAAATATATTTCTCATCTGTGGAATTTCCATGGGTTTTGCTAGTAATTACTATTTTATCAAAGATTGCAGATTCATACCAGGTATTTTCGCTCCTGGATATGACCTTAAACTATATCCGATGGTGAGGCTCCAGCTTGTGGGCTTTGGGGAGTGTGGAGCCACCCCTTAATAGCCATTGCTCCCAGGTCCACTTTGACCTGGAGTGGTAATACCTGTTAGGGTCCAAACTATGGGTTAAATAGAAACCGACTTGGAAAAAAAAACAAATACACAGGTGGAAAAAAAGAAAATTTGTACTTGTAATTTTTTTTGAAAACTGCAAATTTAAGCTAAATTTAATGTAACTGTTTAAACAAACTATACCTCATTTGATTGGCCTTTTATTTTTCTAAAATGTTACCTCTTCATATTTGACTTTTACTTGAAATATTCTAGTGTTCGCATCAATTTAAAAAAATAACTTCAAATTGAGGAGGCAAAAAGAAAGTCCGCACAATGGGAAATTGTTATTTAAATGTATTTTAGGACATTAACAGGAACACAATGAACTAGTTAATATTAGTAGCATAGCCCTTCTTCAATTTGACAGTCTATAATCTTTTGTGAATTCCTTGAATTAGACTGCAGCAATACTCCGGGTAAAGGGCATCCCAGTTTTCTTTAATTTTTGTCCAAAGTTTTTCCAAATTTGAAATTTTATCATTGCGTAGCTGTTGCTTGATGTAATGCAATACGTTTTTGATAGGATTGAGGTCTGGAGATTGTGGAGGCCAATCCAAACACAGAATATCATGCTCTTCAAGGAACCTCTTGACATTGCCAGCTGTGTGAATGGGAGCATTATCCTGCATGAAGATGGGATTATCATTCAAATTCCGGCCAAAGTAGGGTACAAAATGCTCAGTCAACATATTAATATACTTGGTTGAATTAATTCGACCTTGCAAGCGAACTATAGGCCCTGGACCATTGGTACTAATAATGCCCCACACCAAAACTGAACTTCCACCACCTTGAAGTGTTGAAACTGAGCACGTAGGATTAAATTCTTCATCTTTCCTCTGATGGACGTACTGCCTACCATCACTGCCCAGCCTATTGAACTTGCTTTCATCGCTAAAAAGCTCTTTTGACTAATATGAAGAGTCGTGATCTTCATTGCATCTGACAAAATCCAGACGGCGCTTTCTGTTCTTTACAGAAATCATTGGCTTGCATCTTGCAACATATTCTCGCAAATTAAATTCCTTTAATCTGTACTTGACAGTAGAAAGAGAGCACTTTTTAATAAGATTGCACTATTGTTGGATTTAAGGAGCCGTTTCAAATCTGTTTTTTAGGCTGCGGATTTTGATAGCATTGTCTTCCCTGTTAGAAGTAACTCTAGTACGACCAGATTTAGAGGTATCACAAACACTGCCGATGTTTTGGTGCTTTTGCACAATATTTCATATCGTTTTCTCATCACATTTCAATCTGCGGCCGATTTCTCGATTGGATAAACCAGAAAGGTGGAGATTAATGTGCTCTTGACAATCACTAAGAGAAAGTCGTGGCATATGGCCTAAATGTTACGTTGTATAACCTGGAACAACAACAATTACAATTAGAGATGCTTTGTTGCATGTTGGTGGATATTTTAATCTGATTTAGGGACAAAAATTTAAGCTGGTTTTAAGCGAATTTGTTGCTGCGGACTTTCTTTTTGCCTCCTCAATTT
The DNA here is from genome assembly GCF_053919585.1 of Euprymna scolopes. Classification (NCBI taxonomy): domain Eukaryota; kingdom Metazoa; phylum Mollusca; class Cephalopoda; order Sepiida; family Sepiolidae; genus Euprymna; species Euprymna scolopes. The sequence continues at coordinate 47,699,574 of NC_136502.1, read as the reverse complement.
GAAGTTATTTTTTAAAATTGACGTGAACACTAGAATATTTCAATTAAAAGTCAAATATGAACAGATAAAATTATAGACGAATAAAAGGCGAATCAAATGAGGTATAGATGTTTGAACAGTTACATTAAATTTAGCTTAAATTTGCAGTTTTTAAAAAAATTACAAGTGCGAACTTTCTTTTTGCTGACACTGTATATGTTATTAAAAAAATTTTCTTAAAAATCACTGGATTCGGCATTAAATAACCTGAAAAGGGTTGAGATGCCGTAAAACAAAAACAACCAAACCAAACCAAACCAAGTATTTTCCTCTTTTTTACTTCCTAAGATTTTAGTGTAGGGGTTAGGAGAAAACGTTGATAGTAGTTGAAAAAACTTATTGGCTGTTTTTGTTATAGTTTTTCCTTTTTTTTTTACTTCCAAAGATTTTGGGATGAGGAACGTCGATGGTATCACAAGCTGTTTTCATGGTAATGTAGATAGTAGATAGTACCCAGTTTTATTTTAAGGATAAAAAAATGTCAGTAAACATTTAAGTTAACATTCCATAACATTTCATCGGACTACTGTTCTTATGTTGAGTGTGATTTTCACAACATTTCGGTCGATATAACCTCCGACCTTCTTCAGGTGTATCTTGTCGAACTCGGGAATTTGGACAGAATTTCGATCGGAACCCTTTATTTACTTCACGGGTAGCGTGCTCCTGTTCCATCAGCCATGACTGGATAGAGGTCCTAAGTAATTTGCAAATGTATGTTTCGGTCGCCCACACTGAGGATTGAACCTTCAACCTTCAGGAGAATATCACTTTTACACTTTTGATTTTTCCCAGTATTCTAACAACTGTGCCAGAGGTCTTTGCGGACATTTCTAGTGCGAATTTTAGGAGCCTTAAGCCTACTTTTTATTTCTAGTTGTAAATATCACTATTTATTACTAATTATTACTATTAATGTATATCCAAATCTATACTTATTACTTGTATATATTAATGTTTTTACTTATTACTTGTATATATTATCTGTTGTTTATAATTACTGGTTCCTCTATCGTATTGAATTCTATACTAGGTCTACTTAGCAGTTGGTTATTCCCCAGCATATGTGCTGCTTCTTTCAGTTGTTCACTGTTCCTCTCTGTCTATAACTTTTACTTCATCCCATAATGGTAGATGGTTTCCCTTTTCCTTCAGATATGGTCAGCTATACCTGACTTTTCAGTCTCTCCACATACTACGGCTTTTCGATGTTCTTCTAACCGTACTTTCAACGAACGACATGTCTCACCTTTGTATAGTTTTCCACATTTATACACAGTTCTTAGTCATGATGTTTTTCTGTAGGGTCTTGACTTTCACAAGCTATTTCTGGAAAGTTGAATCGCTCCTGAATACTGTCCTGGTGTCATATGGAATACATATTCATTGAAGTTTTTCAAACAAGCTTTTCATATATGGTATACAAACTGTGGCGAGTTTCCTTTTGTGTTTTGTCCAGATTTCTTGGAGCTGATCTCATGCTCTCTGGATAATTTCGGTGGAGGTTTTCTCTCAAAACTGTCCATCCCCTCTTGATATACACTGATGTTACTACAGTGGAAACGTTGTGAAAATCACACTCAAGATGAGAACAGTAGTCCGATGAATAATAATACAAATAACCAATCCTCATCTCAAAAATTCAGAAACGTCATTCCATAAAATGTTTTAAAAAGTTTAACAATCTTTAAAATAATAATAATAATAATAATAATAATGATAATAATAATAGCATAAATTTCACAAATAAGGTGTTCAAAAATTGTACTTATTTTTTTCAAAGCATAACATGGAAAATTAAGGAACACTCGAACATTATATAGATGATCATTGTTGTAATGGTGTGAGAAAGGTACTTGTAATGTCGACATGCAGTTCTTCACTCAAGAAAGGGGTCAGCAAAATGTTACATAAAAAGGGAACATTCGAAAAAAACAAGGCAAAAACAAAAGAACATTGTCTGCCAAGAGGTGTTGGATTGAAGGTTTAAATTAAAGATTGTTTCTTGCAATGTAATTTTATTATTTGTATTTAACTATGTAGCACAATATTACTTTCTATTTATTAGTACTTATTATCACATTTGGATCAGTTCTATATTTAAAATATAATGGACATTATTTTCCTAGAAATGTTAAACTCGTATTTGATGTGTGTTATTGGTCTTTCTGTCCACAAAACTATTTATTTATTTTTTTTTTTTTTGCATTATTCAGAAAAATATCAGCTTTATCAAAACATATTTATCAAATATATTTCTCATTCTGTGGAATTTCCACGGGTCTTGCTAGTAATTACTATTTTTATCAAAGACTGCAGATTCATACCAAGTATTTTATATTTATATCTTTTTGAAAAGAATTTGAAATGTGTTGGTGATGAGCAGATTGTATTAGAGGAGAAAATTGAAAACAATGTGAAAATCATTAAAAAATTGTCACTTGTAAATGTGAGGTTTTATCAGAGACTTTTCTTGACAACAGACAACACCCTAGTTGGATTGAGTCAGCTCCTTTTTTGGCCTGCATCATATCCCCAACTGCGGTATCTCATGCATCACAATCCTAAGATAGTTAATCATTATTCAATTTTTGAAGTTTATTAATCTAAAAGATCAGGCAAGTTCTCCTTAAGGGTTTTTGTTCACAAATATACTTACACTATACAGGTGAAGAGGTAGAGATTACATCACAATTTTTGAATTGAAAGCCATGTATAATTAAGAGTTTCTCATGGGTAGCTATTCTGTACAAGTCGTGGAGATGAAGAATTTTCTGATGGGTAGCTGTTCTGTACAGGTCCTGGACTTTATAATTTTGCAGGCAAAGAGCTAAAGATCTTTCTCATGTTGCCACATAAAAATTATATGCTGGAATGCTGAAAGATTCATTATTTTTATGGAGCAATTGTTGTTTCTGATTGGTTGCTAGCAGAACGTGGCTCAATTTGATTTGTCAGTCTCTATAAGTAGAATCTTCTAACTTTCATTATATCAAAAATATTGCGACAACAAATTAATCTCCTCTCTGTGGTAGAGACAATCATTTTCAATTTCCACTGATCAACCATCATCATTGTCTGGTAGGTAATGCTCTGTGAATCTAAGAATTCAAGGTGAGATTTGCTAAATTAAGTATTTTCAGATGCATGCATCACCAAGGCAAAGAGCAAGGATTATATCGCAAAATAATTCCCTGTTTGGGTGACATGTTTGCATGCTTGAATGATTGAAGGTATTGTCGCAACGAGACGGATGGCAGATATTTCATAAGGTGTTGGTTGAGAATGACAATTTGGTCAGTCGGCAAGCAATGCAGAATAGGATAAAGACAGGCATTGCTAAAGAATTTCAACTTTCACTAATTGACCATCATCAAAAATTTAGCAATTTTAAATCTTTTTAATTATGCAGTCTTGCTGCAATTACCTCCATCACGTTTTTTTTATGGAAGTCAGTCCATTCAAAACATAACGCTACGTGATTTAAGAAGTTAAAAACAACAAAAGATGATTAAGTTGCATAATAACAAAAAGAGAGAAGGTAGAATCACTTTAAAACAAGGCGATCTTTTGAACTAGAAGAAAGTACTCACAAAAGCAGCAGCACACTCACTTGCCATGTCGGTGTAGGTATTTTGAAAAGAAAAAAGATGTAAAGAACTTGCCTTTGTAGCTGGATTTCTTTTTATACGCGGCATTCATTTGCATATGAGGGAAACAGCTACTTTAAGATAGACAAATTGGGTAAGAGTGTGTGACAGTTAAGAGAAAACATAAGATTTGTTATTGGAGAGAAATTCCATCAGTTTCTTTTTGGGATTGCAAGTTTTTAACTGACAATGATAAATTCAGAGAGAAAATAATCGAACCTAAAGTTGAAACATTAACATGGTAATGATCGGCTCAGTTATGCACTTGCAAATAAAGCCAATATTTTACGAGTGCTAATCAAGAAACCTCTCAAGGAACTACCCTTAAGTTTGGTTTCCTGTATTATCACCCGAGAAAGTGTCGATCAGAAAAACATTATGGCCTCGCCCTCTAACAAAGATACTCAACTATCTTTATTATTTGTCAGTTATCAGACAAACCAAACATTAAAGAGATCCCACCACCACCACTACCAGCATTCAATCCCCTGGACTAGCCAAAAGGTAAGCTCTTCAAAAGCCCAATAGGAAATGAAAAGATAACAAGGCTGGCTGACAAAAACATCTAATCCTAAACAAATGTTTAAATTAATTGACCATTGCAAAGCCATCGATATTAAATCATAAAGAAGAGTTCAAATGTGATTAATAGGGTTAGGACAACAGTATATTCTTTTCATTGTTTTGACTCTCGAGTGTGTATCTGTTGATATCTTATGTGCTTTTATATATAGAATGAAGTGGTTCTCGATTGATTAACTGTGTCACATATATACACAAGAGCCAAAACAGTGAAAAGAATATGCTGTTGTCATAGCCCTAGTAATAAATCGCAGTTGTTTAAATAAAAGGACCAATGCATAAAATCTGCATTTCGACTAAAAGCTTATTTTAATTAAAAACAAAAATTATGTAACGCATGATTTTCGATTGTGTTGAAAAGCTACACTTTTTATAGTGAGAGTTTCGTAATTTATAAAATGGTGTTTATTGCGTTTTGTATTCAAACTCTTAATTTATCAAAAATGAAATAGCTAGGATGCTAAGGGTTGAGTAAATCTCCCTGGAGGGCCCCAAGTCTTGCTAAACTTTTCAGAACACCATAAAAAATATAATCATTAAGTATATGTTTACGAGGGGCGTGCAATAAGTAATGCCCCTGACCCACTTCCAGTTGTCTGATCTAGCTGAAATTTTGCATGTGCAATGATTTATATCTCTACAGGTTATGTGGCAAATTACAGCTCTGAACTAATTGTGGTTTCTCTTTTATAGGTGTTTGAACTGAGTCAGGTGTGAAATGGAGCCTGTTGAATGTCGAGCAGTGATCCGGTTTTTGTATTTGAAAGGACGTACACCACAGGAAACTTTTGATGAAATGAAAAAAACTTATGGTGATAATGCCCCATCATATGACCTTGTAAAACGCTGGCATCGTGAATTCAAACATGGCCAGAAGTCTGTGGAAACAGCTCCCAGACCTGGTCGCCCCCCCCCCCTTCTGCCATTGATGAAGTATCTGTCCGTCAAGTTGAGGTTGCCATTTTGGAAGATCGGTGCATTACTATTCGCCAAATAGCCCAAGATGTTAAGATTAGTACAGGATCTGTGGAAACTCTCATTCATGACCATTTGCATATGTATAAGGTGTCTACCAGATGGATTCCCAGGTTGCTCACACCATTCCAGAAGCGAGAACGCGTCGAGTGCTCGAGGATGAATATGGAGATGTGCCAAGAAGATGAGTCAAAGTTTTTCAAAAGACTGATTATACAGGATGAAACCTGGGTCCATCACTATGATCCAGAGACCAAAGCCCAGTCAATGCAGTGGAAGCACTTGGACTTACCACCTCCAAAGGCAAGGGTGCAGCCCTCTGCTGGCAAGGTCATGCTCACAGTCTTCTGGGACCAGGACGGAGTAGTGATGACAGATTTCCTGGCAAAGGGTACCACAATTACAGGAGCCTATTATGCTTCACTTTTGAGGAAATTAAGAGAAGCTATCAAAATCAAGAGGCGGGGCAAGATCAGCAAAGGTACCCTCCTCCTGCAAGACAATGCTCTCGTCCACAACTCGCATGTTGCCAGATCAGAAGCACGGGTGTGTGGTTATGAAATCCTCCCCCATCCTCCCTACTCTCCTGACCTTGCACCCTCTGACTTGCATATCTTCCCAACCATGAAGTTGTTTTTTGAAAGGAAAGCGTTTCCCAGATGATGCAGCCTTGATTTCTGAAGTCACGTCGTGGTTGGAGGACCAACCTGGGGTGTTCTACAAAAACTGTCTCCAGAGCTGCATCAAACGATGGGAGAAATGCATAACTCTGGGTGGTTCCTATGTAGAGAAAGACTAATAACTGTGCCAAGTTTCGTTGCTCTACTGCTATGGGAAGTGGGTCATGGGCATTACTTATTGCACGTCCCTCGTATCATTAACAAATATTACCTGATGCTTAATGTTTTCAGAGAATACATAACATGACAAATGAAATACTAGATAAAAAATATTTTTGTTCAAAATTTTGTTGGTGAATATTTCAAATGATCTCTGATCTTAGTTGTTGAATTTAGAAATACTTACAGGACATGAAATAAAATACTAAAAGCCTATATCATTTTTTTTCCTCAATAATTTTTTCATCTTTCATATTGTTTGGCCATTTTAATAAGCACTTATCCTTTTTCAATTCATAATGAATAAATAAAAATAAAAAAGCAGGAATTTCATAATTTTTTATTAAAATAATAATGAATTACAATTGTTTTTGTTTTTTTATAAATATTTTCCATAAAATAAAATTAATAAATTTCCATTAACAATTTCATTGAACATTTATGTTCCTTAATAAATAATAAAGATATTAACACATTAAAAAAAAAAAAGAATTTATTTCTACCAGGATATTGTAATAAAATCAGTTAATAAATATGTGATATAAAATTTTGAATGAGAAAAATAATTTTTATTGGAATTCGAAATGATCGAAAAATTATACATCTTGTAGATGTTCCAAAGTCAGTCATCAATTAAGTGCTGGCTTTATCACTTGTTTTCGGTTTTCAACATGGTGATCCTGAGCACTGCTACACAAGATGGCTAACCAGTCGCGATTCTACCATCAAAAGGCTGACCACCAGTGGAATGAGAAATCAGCTAAGTCTTCCTTGATGATTGTTGCCCAGGTCCTTATCTATCCAACGATGCTTGTGCCATCCAGATAGAGAAGTCTCCCTCCTACTTATCCCAAACTATTGAAACAGGAATATTTATGTCAAACTCGGAAATCTATACAAATTTTCAAACTGAATCTTTAATCTAATCCTTAAACTTTAACCAGGTTAATGTGTTAGTTATTAAGTTACTAACCTGGGCACCCAGCGTTACCCAGGTGTTTGGAGATGTGTCTTGAGCAAAAACAATAAGTGGTAGCTGGCAGGCAGGCTTCAACCTCTACTGCGAAGCAGATAAAGAATGTGACGTCTTTGCTGTTATGTCCATTGCAAAACCGGAAGTGAAAAAGGTTTAAATAAAGGTTTGTCAATCGAAAAGATGACTTTCGAAAATATCTGTGAAAAAAAAGTGACTTCTCCCTGTAGAACAATGACCATTTGAGGGTGAAGGAAGTAATGTTTTTAGCCAACTTTTTGATATTTGTCATCCGAAATGTTGAGCTTCAAAACGATACCGATCTCGTGAAAATCTGTTGCCTTTGTTGAAAGTTCTAGGCAGACATACAAACATACATACATTTAAACAGGCAGGTGAGATTTATATTATAGATTAGTTATTTGATTTGCCTTGTCACTGCTTCTGGTAGCACTATGCCAGAAATTAGGAAGTACGTTAGCTGACTATAACAAGAAATATATGTATAAGCTCTATCTAGTTATTAAATACTGAGCTTGTTATTTGTAATTGAAATTAGATTCATTTGTGAATCAATCTGATTTATATAAATTTAATTTATATCATCGTAATCTCTTATACACTAATACTATTTATAATGTCTTGGAAAACAATAGATAAGCATTAAATGATGAGGAGTTTACAGGAAAACAATGGTTTCACAATCAACATCCACACTTTTAATACAGCATTGCTAAAATCCAATAGTAAGAATAAATCTATGACGATCAATAGCTATCCTGGTATTATATATTCTATTTTGATTTTTGTACATATTTATTTATTTCAGGAGTTATCCATGTAGTTATCCATGAGTTATCCATGTAGTTATCCATGCAGTCGTTGGTTCACCATGTTTCAGATGACTATTTCTCTGGCCTTCTTCAGGTGGTTAACCGTGATGGGTTAGGGATGCTGAATCTTTTAACTGTATTCTCAGTAATTACTGCCTTCCATAGTTGTTGTTTCACCACGTTTTGGCCAACTAATCCTCTGGCCTGCTTTGGGTAGGATTGAAACTACTATCTTCAAACAATGCTCACCAGGAACCGTACAGATTCAATGATTCTATCCACTGTGCCATGGACCCTGAATCTCTATGTTTCTAGGGGAGCATTGTCTGAAGATAGTGGTTTCAATCCAACCCAAAGCAGGCCAGAGGATTAGTTGGCCAAAACGTGGTGAGACAACAACAACTATGGAAGGCAGTAATAATCGAGGATACATTAAGAGATGAGGATAACAGTCCGCAGATAATAAATATAGCCATGCTGGTATTTGATAGAATTTTCCTTCTCTTAGACTAGTTGCTCTAACAAAACTTGAAGGTCTAGTCCACCTTACCATTTTACCCATAGAGGGAGGAGACATAGGTTCACAAGGTACAGAAACGGGCAAACTTATATTATCTGGTATTGATTAATGGTAACCGATGTAAATACTGACCCGGTTCAGCATAGGTAATCTGGCAAGGAATGCTATTTTGACATGATCATTTCCAAAATAATATCAGTTATAGAATTCTTAGTATCTAATTTTATATAATATCTAATTTTATATAATATCTAATTTTATATATCACTTTAAAAAAAGTAATTTACTTGTCTTTTTATATTTTATCAAATTCTGTTTTTGATTTTTCCATTTTCTTATTTATATTGCTGGATACCAGACATTCACCAGCTATCTCATACATTCCAACCGAGAAATCTTTTTAAAGATTTTAACCTTCCCTTTATGTGCAATTCTTTGTTTCTTTCTTGCACTTGGTTCACCGGGTATATTTGCTAGGTAGTTCTTGAAACTCTTTTTCATGAGTCCAGTTGCTCCTACAATTACGGGAATGATAGAGATCTTCCTAAGATTCCAGTTTCTTTTCATGTTGTTCGTAAGATGTTGGTATTTAATTATCTTTCCTTTTCAGCTTTGTTTAACCCAGCATCATTTAGGATATTAACTTCTACTAAGGTTGCTTCTTTCTCCTTCTTGTCTCAATAGTGTAGAAATTGCAGAGTCGTAGTGGATGGTGCATGACTTATTTCCAACTGTTCTTTCTGGTATATGTTCCCAGACATGCTGCTGCATTCGATATTTAATGATTTACGGATCGTCCATTGGAGATATTTACACACTCCATTGGATTGCATTGTATAGTAGCCATTCTTCAGCAGAACCTTACAGCTGGATGTCACGTAGCTCACACTCTCTACTTCTGTGTGGCATTGCTGACTCCTTTTTATCTTTTTAAAAGCACTGGTCATCAAGCCTTGATCTTGGGCAGCAATTATAATCCTTTCCTGCTCACAGTGAAGCGATCCTTTTTTTTAGCCAGTCTATGAAGCTTTTGTTATCTATATCAACATCAACATAAACAAGGGTTTTATCACTCAATGAGGAACACCTCCCTGGACATTAGCCACCTAACTCTGTTTCAAGCTATTCACTGCCATGTGGAACCCATGTGTTGCATCAGATCATGTCTCGATCTCATTCTTGGTCTTTCCTTTGGCCTATTACATTCACGAGGTGTCAATTCTGCTGTCCTGTTGTCTGACTATGTGCCCTGCCCATCTGTGTTTGGATGTTTTGATGGCAGTATTGATGTCAATAACTCTTGTTTGTTGGCAGATTCAGATGTTTGTCTTTCTACCTTGTAGAGTGATGCCTAACATTATCCTCTCCATCTTCCTTTGTGCTACTGCCAAGATTTCACTTCTACAAGTTGTCAGGGCCCATGTTTCACTACCACAGATCATCACAGGTAGTACATATTCATTGAAGATCTTCCCTTTGATTGACATATTTGCTTTTCGGCTTCTCATGATATTCTCCACTTTCGCAAAAGCTGCCCATCCCAATGCTACCCTTCTCTTTATCTCAGGGGGGAGATCTCCATCTTTCGTAATTTTCTTTCCCAAGTAGATGTAGCTTTCAACTTCTTCAATGGTCTTTCCATTAACAATTATTGAGGACTTGGCAGTGTGCTGGTCTAACATCACCTTATCTGTATAGTCCTGGGTAAATTCATCCAGAAAATACTTGGCACGCTGTTGGTTGGCCCATTCTTCCAGTTTTTTTTTTTTTTTGTATTTAAAGTTCTTGGTGTATTTTTTGGCAACTCTTTTAGGCTATTTCCAGAAGAGACTTGTTTTCTGATTCTGTCTCATTTGTGAGACAGTCTTGTCCAAAATGTTTGGCTAGGTTCATGATGAAGGTTGTCCTGCTAGCTTCTGTTTTGTGATATTAATGTACCATTTTGTAGTTTGGATTTTGGGAACTCATCAGATATTGCTTGGTGCTCACAATAGTGGCATGATCTTGATGGTCAATTTCAGAAAGACCCATACCTTCTTTGAACAGATAACCATAGGGAGACATTGGTTTTTGTATGTTATTCAGTACAGTGTCAACATTTTCCTCATTTTAGTGTCTAGGCTGTTCATCTCTTTTTGGAACCAGTCAACAATGCCAAATCTGTTATCACATATATATCTATATAGTCGTGACTCAATTCACCCAGAAAATACTTGTCATGCAGTTGGTTAGCCTATTCTTCTAGGTTTTTGCAATAAAATGGAATGATGAAGACTTTTCCAAGATTCCAGTTTGTGAATTTATACATGATTTTTCAAAGCTGTTCCTCTTGTTTTTGCCCATTTGATGGGGTTCTTACACCCTAATCGATCCATTTTGCCAAATTATTTCTGTTCATTGTGAATCTGCATATGAGTTCTCAAAGTGGATTTATCAGAAAATTTCCGTTCGCAAACACTACAACTAAATGGCTTTTCCCCTGTATGTATTCGTGTATGTTTCTTAAAATTTGAGTTGTCAGAAAATTTTGACCCGCAAATCTGACATTGATAAGGTTTTTCACCGGTATGTATTCGTGTATGTCTTCGCCATGCTGTATTTTGGGAAAAACTCTTCCCACAGACATCACAGGTATACGGCTGCTTTTCATAGTGCGTATGCATATGATTTATCCATGTGTCATTAGTATCGAACATAGATCCACAAATATCACAGTTGTAGTGCATTTTGCTGGTATCTTCTTGCATGTGTTTGTCAGCAGAGTTTTCTTCAAGGATTTTTGTATCTAAAATCTTGCACTTGAATGCTCCTTTCTCTTTGTGTACAAGCATGTGTTTTTTTAAATTAGTCTTATCTGAAAATGTTGAACCACAAACTTTGCATTTTTTTCGCATGTGTATTTTCATATGCTTTTTGAAATTAGACTTGTCCGAGAATTTTGAGCCACACACCTCGCACTGAAATGGTTTCTCTCCTGTGTGTATTCGCATATGGATCATGTATGTTGTACTGGTTTTGAATCCCGATCCACATATTTCACAACAAAATGGTATTTTTCCCGTGTGGTTTATCATGTGGTTTTTAAGTGAATCATTCCTGGGAAATCTAGCACCACACTCTTCACAACAGTATGGTTTCTCACCAGTGTGTACACGTCTGTGTTTTTTGAGACTCGAATTATCTGAAAACCTTGATCTGCAAATGTCACAGCAATATGGTCTCTCCCCGGTATGCACTCGCATATGTGTTCTCCAAGCCGTATTCTGATAAAACTTTTTCCCGCATGTCTCACAGCTATAAGGTTGGTTCGCCGTGTGAGTTCGCTTGTGAATTATCCACGTAGCGTTAGTTTTAAATTTCAAGCCACACACATCGCAATGGTAGGGTGTCTCACCTGTGTGTTGACGCATGTGGCTTTTAAGAGTATCTTTTCGGGGAAATTGCTGCCCACAGACATCACAGAGGAAGGGTTTTTCACCAGTGTGTGAACGCATATGCACCTTAAGGCGAGCCTTTTCTGAGAATAATAACTTACAAATTTCACAGTGGTAGCGTTTCTTACTGCTGTGTATTGCCAAGTGGTAGTCAAGGTTCGACTGGTCAGAAAATCGGCACTGGCACTTATCACAATAGAATGTCTTTTTTAAATTAGAAGTTTTCTTGCTATATTTCTGGATGTTAGAAGCTTTGTCCTCTTTTTGGGAGTCTGAATCAATATTTGTTTCCATTACAATATTATATAGGAGATATTATATATACAGTTATTTGAAATTAACTTTTTTAGTATGAAAATGTGTAGATTTTATTATGAATTTTATTATTATTATTTTAGTATGAAAATGTGTAGCTTTTATTATGAATGAACTTTTTAGTATGAAAATATGTAGATTTAATTATGACATTTTTAGCATGTGTAGATTTTGTTATGTATTAATTTTTTATAGTATGAAAATGTGTAGATTTTATGAAAGAACTTTTTAGTATAAAAATGTGTAGATTTATTTATGAATGAACTTTTTAATATGAAAATGTGTAGATTTAATTATGAATGAACTTTTTAATATGAAAATGTGTAGATTTAATTATGAATTAACTTTTTAATATGAAAATGTGTAGATTTAATTATGAATTAACTTTTTAATATGAAAATGTGTAGATTTTATGAATAAACATTTTAATATGAAAATGTGTAGATTTTATGAATGAACTTTTTAATATGAAAATTTGTAGATTTAATTATGAAAACTTTAAAAAAAAAGAACGAAAATTGTGATCAAAATTTAAATTCCTATTTTTTTGTGTTAAACTTAAAAAAAAAAACAAAGCCAGCATCAGAGACATTCACTCAATGTGAGTCGAACAATCTTTCTCTGGAGGGGAAGTGTCATGAAAATATTGTATTCGCACATGGTATTCAGTCGCATGTATATCCTGAGTAGAGAAGATGACGACCTTAGGTTTTTGCAGTTCTTGCAGGGAGGTGTTGAGGTCCTCCTATATACAATGCTTGGTGTTCCTAAATTATTATCCATCTGGCACTGACCAGGCTTAACCTTGCTTAACTTTGATGATCTAATAAGAACCAGTGTGTCAATATGACTATGTCATACAAGAAGCAAAGTCCTATTTTATATTTGATTTCTTTGTTTGTTTCAAACATCAGAGCAGAGTGTATGTTCTCCTGTGTGTATTTTCACTTTTCTTGACATTGGGCTTTGCTGAAAATTATGATCCATAAATCTCATAATGTATTAAATAAATATTATTTAGAAATTGCAAATAAACTGAAAATAAATGATAGTGTAGCAATTTCTTTTGTTGATCTTCCCACAAAATTGTTTCTTTTTGGTACCTTCAGTGAACCTAAAATTAAAAAAAAAAAAAAAAACGATAGTCTGAGAAAATTTTCAAAATAATTGCAAATCATATTTCTTAAAATTTACCAACCATCTGTTTTATGTTTTTTTTTTTTTGTTTTTGTTTTTTTCTAATCGACTAATATATTCTTAGGAAAAGAATTCCTGTAAAGAATAGCAATAGTATATAACATTTTTAGATGAAATTAGATGAATTCAGAAATAAAAGTTTGAAAAGGAAAATTAAAACAGCATCTTTTGGTAACATCGAATGGAATATTTAATAAAATCTAAGTATATCGATATGGTATCAATAGTTTAAATGTCATAGTGCAAATAGTGACATGTATAAACAAATCTTTAAAAAGTTGAATAAGGATTGTAGCAGCAGGAGTAGATATACCTACGGTTTAATATTTTGAATATGTTTTAATTTATTTTATTGGTTATGGTAAATAAAAGGTGACAGGAAGTTTTAAACACACCGGAAGTTGGACATGCATCCCTCACTGTAGCTATGGAAGCACATAATCGACACAATTTTCAGTTATATTTTGTTTATTTTTTTTCACCTCCTCATACTAAAAATATATAAAAATATATAAACTTTTTATCAATCTTTTTTATTCTTTAATCGCATAAAATAGATATGCGATTAAAAAATTTTTTAAAAACAATTGATAAATTTTTTAAATGTATTTTTATACAAATATACAATATTTTATGTATTTTTATACAAATATACAATATTTTATAAATTTTTTGTTAATATATTTATTAATTTCTGCGGCGTTGCAGATTTAAAAATAATTGTTTTGGCAATATCTACTGGATTCGTATTATTATGCTGTTTGAATTTAATGTTTTTAACATATGTGAAATATTCACATTTTAAAGCTGTTTTAAACTGTGGCACATTCATCTTTTTTAAACTGCTAAAATTGTATAAATATATGACATATTCATAGTTTTTTCATGTTTCTGTAAATAAATATATTTAAATAGTTTGACAGTTTTATGTATATTAAATAATTGATAAAAAGATCGTAATAAAGATGCATGTGTGTATCTGTGAGTATTACACTAAGTCCTTGTGTGTGCATTGGTTACAATACTGAATTCTTGGATCTTCTTGTCTGTCGAACACAGGGCCAGAGGCCCAAAAGATTTCTGTTACATCACAAGAGACAACTTTTGGGATTGAAAATAAGTAGTTAAATGAATCCACTTGCTGGTGGTCTCCTGACCAGAAAAAAGAAGTTCTAGTTAGCACTGCTTTTATCAACTTTGATAGTGCTGTCAGCTCACTTGAAAGATGGTCTATGATTGGACAAGCCAGAAAGGAAGTCAAATGCTTGCATCAATCAGTGCTAAGCACAGATTCAAAATTGCATAATGCAAGTTGTCACTGCTGCTGCTATTATTAATGTGGCACTGCAGCTGTATATAGCGCTGCAGCTGCAGGGGTATCCAATTAGCATCACGCAAATGTTGGCCATTTCTTATTTAAGGTCATAAATTACAACAAACCGAATTTTTAATTTATGATGATCAGCATAAATCTAAGATCATTTTGAGGAAAGAAATGGACTACAAAGGAAATTAGACTAATGGAGTGCTAATACAAAATTAATAATCAAACAAAGGTTCTTTTACACATATAGAACATAATCCTGAAGTTATACCATTAATTTACCAAACACTATATTTTGTAAAAACTTTAGTCATAAAAAAAAAACCAAGTAAAAGGGCCATGTTCTGTCAAACTTTGAAAATTTTGTGTTGGATCGAGAATAATAAATTATTTTGTTTCTAAATCTTTGAAATAAGGATTGGTTGTTCGTATTATTTGGATTCATTAGACTACTATCCTCATCTTGAGTGTCGTTTTCATAATGTTTTCGTCGATGTAATTTATATATTTTAAATAATTTGATTAATTATGATAATATTTTAAATTAATTCATTAATTTTATTTTAAAGAATTAAAAAACCAAGAATATTATTTGAATTCATCAAAATATCAAGACAGATGTAGCAAACTTTTTAACAGACAAAAATTAAATAAAATACTTGTAAACTTATTTTAAAATAAAAACATTATTTATATATTCATTTTACATATAGATTAAAAAAGTTTATTGAGGATAACATGAACTGATACATATATATTTTTCCACACAATATTTACCTTATTCTTATTGTTATAGTCATTCTTGTTCACACTTGTTTCCACTTTTTTAATGAGAAAAAAATTATTAATGTTTTCATATACAAATATATCTTACATGCCAGTAAATATATAAATCATGATTTTTCTAATGTCAGTAACATATGTTTGAGGGGTGACGATGAATAAGTAGTTAAAGACACAGGCTGAAAACCTGACTGCATCAAGTTCGAATCCAGTTCATTCAATAGAAATATTTCTATCACACTAACACTTGCTCTTGTGCCTAACCCCTGAAGAGGAGGTAAATAAAATAACATATCTGAGCAGACATAATAATATACTAAGCTAGGAAACTATCAAACAATTTTATAGCCCTCCAATTATTAATATATAATTCCAAGAAGGGGTAAAAAAAAAAAATCCATCGTTTTTAAATGCACCAGTCTTTTTAATCATACCTGCCCCCTTGGATAGGTGCAAAATTTGTCATGATCAAATTGGTAGCCTTTCCCAAGTAGAAGTTTCAATGACTTAAATTATTTTCTCAAATCATTTCATTTTGGGAAAAAAAAAAAGTATTAGTCTATTTTTTTCTAATTCACAAAAGTGCAGACAGAAAAAAATATCTTATGATTTAAAATATTTAAAATTGTATTCATTTAATTTAGTATTTATTTAGGGAGAACTTTGAATAAAAATCTTATCAAATTTTTCTCAAAATATTTTTACACAGGCACTAAAGTTTGTGATCATTTAAAAAAAAACATAACTTTCTTACCATTTAGAAGGAGTCGAGTGTCGTTTCCAATATAAATTCATAATTTACTCCCAAATGTAATGTAGCCAAAAAGTAAAGAGTACATTTACTAGTATTCATCTGAGGAAACCAGGGTCATGAGGTTCAAGGAGTATGCACTCAAATATCACCTGTTGTAGCCAGAAGCAGACGTGACATCACATGGCTCAAAGAGAGAGAAAGCAAGAGAAGTAGGACAGTTCATTGAGAAACTTTGGAGTGAACAGCACATATAAAGAATGACAAGATTGAAAACTAAGGAACCAATGGATGTAGATGTCTGTAGCCTAGTGCATCCTTTGCTGCTAACTGAAAAGCAAGCAATGTTAACAGCGCAATAAATGATCCTTTCTCCAAAATTCAGAATATTCTATTTTCTTTCATTGATGTGAGATTTTAATTCCAGGCAAAAATGCACCTTCCTTCCTGGAAATGATTGTGGACGAAATGCATCAATTATGAGAGAAGTGGTTAACACAATTGTGATTTTTTAATTGCATTTAATAACAAGGTATTTTATTTACTTCCTCTGCAGAAAGTTGGTAACATGGTCAGCTGTGATTTTGAAAAGCTAACACACTACGATAAGCACACTCTGGCCTACAAAAATGCCTGAGCAACCACAGTGCATTTTCTGGTTAGGGGCATTTCAGGTGATTAGCGATAAACTAAACCCTTCACAGAGAGAAGTTAAAGTCATTTTTGCGGAGGACTTACTAGGGAGGGTAACAGGTGTAATTTATGTTAACCTCTGTCTGATATTCAAAAGGGTTACAAAAGTGTGGTAGTATCTTTTTTTTTTGTTTTTTCAATTTTCACCCCAAACAAGGCACAGTGCCATTTTGAAGACGGGGACTCGTATCTGGGACATAAGTTGCAGGGATATTATGAAGGGAGGTGGGCAGCAAGATGTCTGTTCAAATTACACTTGAACTTCTGCATGTCAGTACAGTTGGGAACACAGGACCCCAGAAGGGAGTTCCAAAGTCTAACAGTTCTGGGGAAGAAACTATTGGAGTAGAAGGCTTTCTTACACCAAGGGATCTCGACTGTATAGGGGTGAGATTTAGCTGCTTGTCGGGTTTGTCAGGGGTATTTACGTTGATAGGGTACAAATGTTTTTAGTTTGTCAGAGCATTCACCATTAAAATACTTGTAGAGTAGGCAGAGAGATGCAACATCTTGTCGATAGGACAAAGACTGAAGCTTAGATGACAGTTCAGGACCTATTAGATTGGCGACTCTCTTTTGAACCTTGTCCAAGAGTGAGAGTGACCATCGTCTGCCTATGCAGGTTAAAGCCTTCAATCCAAGGAAGACAGATGCTTCTCAGATAGACGAATTGTAACAAATCAATGGCTGGAAACGAGCTGGCACGGGGATGGCCCTAGCATAGCTAGCCAATACTGAGTGGCAATGAATAATATAGTGAGAAGATACTGCGAAAGATCTCAACAGCAGAGTTATATGTATGTAAGACTGCAGAGGCAAATAAAAGGTTGTAACCAGTTATGGGTTTCATCGTCTCAATTTCCATAACATAAACTGGTTTGGCCAATATAATGTCTGTTCTTTGTGCATCAATTTATCCATGTCAAACAAATCCATGCACAGGTGTCTCCAGGGACACCAGAAGTATACTAGGGAAGGTAACGCCTGAGAGGGGAGAGACTACCAGAGCTGAATAGAAGCATACCTCAGCCTGACAGCAACAAAGTCACTGTCAAACTGATTAACAAGGATGTATATATCCCTAATTGGTACAAACATCTACTCTATGAACTTCTATATATTTTATTTGATTTTACTTGGGAAATATTGTAACTCCCCTCGTACGGGAGATATACAATAATGTAACAAAATAACCCCAGGATGGATGATGGTAATACTAACTATATTAAAAAAGCAAAGGAAATGTCGACATTATTAGAAAAACTTAATTTTTGCTAATTGTGTTTGAAAACTGTTTTCTTTAATAATTAATTTCCTACACTATCGTTTTTTGTAATTTTTGGATATGTTCATTACTGCGACATGACAATTAAATAGATAGTATTGATTTTACTTGAAATTCAATATTTCCACTTTCGGATTTCACGCTTATGATGAAGAAACGGCTTTTCATTTTTTTTTTTTTTTTTTTTCAAAAAGTATTTTTTTAAATAAGCAAACGAACATTAAAAATTGATAATCCAATTTTTTGATTTGTTTGATGGTAAATTTTTACATTAGGTCCACCTCTACAATTTTCTTTAAAATGACGACTTTCACAGATTTTCGACTATGCTGAATGCGAAAATCTCATTTAAATTTTGTAGGGACAAGTAGTTTTCGAGATATAACGACCTGTAGTATGCATTGTAGTTCACTGGCCACCATGTTTGTACGCAGATACTTCTCTGTGACCGATACTGCCACCTAGAGGAAACAAATCCACTTTTCTGCGACTGATGCTGCCCCTCCTCAATTGCTTTTTTTATATAGTATTTGCAGGCGTGTATACTGACAACGAATATCAGTTAAATTTAGGGCAAATATTTTTTCACGCCTCCTCCAATGGGATATTTATTTGGAAAGCCGTTCTTAATATGGGGAGGTCGGGGATGTCTATTCCGAAAGCTGTTCTTAACATGAAATTACTCAAAGAAGTAAAATAAAAAAAAAAAGCCGTATTTGTTGTTTTACACGCCTGGCCTGCACATTACTAATTGCTCGGTTGTGAAAAAAAAAGTGGATTTGTTTCCGCTAGGTGGCAGTGTCGGTCGCAGAGAAGTGTCTTTGTTAATTAGGCACCGCCAAAAATGGCCGCAAAATCAAGTTGTTGTTGTTTTTTAAAACGAAATTACGTTTATTAAAATCCATTATTTCTGAGTAACTTTTTTTTTCCAGAAAGATAAAACCCTGAATTTTATCATATAGAAAACAGAATAATGTAAAACTTTTTCTACTATTTTTAATTCAATTTTAAATGTTAAATTTTCCCAAAAAGTTAACAATTGACATTTTTTGTCTTGCACAAAAAACGTACTTAAATATTTAAAAAAAAGGGTTTTTGAAATAATTAATTAATTTATTTATTGTCTAACTAAGATTTAGGATGATTTTCTAAGAGAATATGCAAAAATATTATAATATAAGTACCTGAATTTCAAATAATTCCACTTATTCATATAGGTAACCAGATATTCGCGTTGACGTAGAGTTCAGATCGACTCTGTTTACGTTTTCGTCTGAAACAAAGCAAACTATGGAAGACCAAACAGGCCAAAAAAAACTTATTTTTCAGTGACGAAAATTTCAATGTATTATTAAGCTGAGGCTGGCCAGTACCAGATGGGTGACCATTTGTATGCGTTTGGTTTTTAATGTGTATGTGTGTGGGGGCCAGACTCCCCAAAATGGGGGGGGGGGGCAATTTAAAGCAGAATAAAAAAAAAATTATTTCAGCGCGTTTGGTCCACCATAGTCAAAGGCGGCAAACGTTTTCAAACGGGATCGAAAAAAAAGATGCTATTTTTAACACAAAGGGCACAATATTTATCGAATTTTTTTTTTTTGTATCGATTATTCAAAGCATGCCCTGTTTAATAATGGTCATGCATTATTCGGCTCGCTAAAAAAAAATTGTTAATTTATTTATCAAAAATTTTAAAATAGCTTTTTTCGTATAAATATTAAAAAAAATTTTTTTTTGTTTTGCTTAACTTAAATTAATTATTTTACTTAACATATTCACCGAATTTCACACTTCAAAACTCAAAAGCGGGATAATTAAACACAATCGAAGTTCTGATATTCAGACGTCAAAATAAGGTATGCAAACAATTTTTTTTTTTTTTTTTTTTTTTAATCTATAATTCTGTCCCTTACAACACAATATGTTGATTTCAGTCTCAGATGATTATTTTAAGCATATTTGTTCCCACTTCAAAACAAGGGGGGGTTTTGTAAGCAAAAAAAAATATATATATAAATATCGTTTATGAAAAATAAGTACACTGTTATAAAGTTCATTCTTCTCCTAATCATCGCTGAAAATTTCGTATTGATCGGATAATTACCTGATTTTTGGTAGATTTTTAAAAAGACGGTCCGTCAAAAAGTACTGACCTGCCCCCCCCCCCCCCCAGTTTTGGCGGTGCCTATTGTTAATTGTGTCCGCGTACAAACATGGCAGCCAGTGAATTACGGGTCTTTATATTTCGAAAACTACTTGTCCCTGCAAAATTTAAATGAGATTTTCTCATTCAGCATAGTCAAAAACCTATAAAAGTCGTTATTTTAAAGAAAATTGTGGAGGTGGTGGACCTAATGTAAAAAAAAAAAAAAAAAAAAAAAAACTTTGAATACAGCTTCAGCTTCACGCAAAACTTTTGTAAACACCGGGTGACGAAACTTGAATGTTTTTGACTAATTTCCTAGCAGTATTTCCTTTAAAATAATTTATGTTGGTATTAGTATTAGTAATGATTACCCAACAACCAAACAAATAAACAACAACAACAACAAAAAACATTTATTTACAAGTAAGAAATGAAAATATTTGCTCCCAAATAACGTTTTTGTTGTTGTTTTGTTGTTTTTTTTTTTAACGAACTTGTTAAAATCTAATTGAAGGAAGCCTTCATTTGAAAATGAATCAAAAGGAAAGAAATCAATTACTTACTAATTTGGGGAACAATTTTGTCATGTAATTAATTTCATGTAAAAAAAATAAATACTTTTTTTTTTTTTCAAAATCGAATTCCATATTGAAAAGCGTGACAGTGAACAGGGGGAAATAACTCTCCTTCGGTGTTAAACACTGAAATCACTTTCTTTCCAGAAATATGAATTACCCATGAAAGCTTTCTTTTTCTGGATGCCCCATTCAGGATTTTTACAATGAATTTATTTAACTTCAAAATTTAGCTGAATTAGTTACCTCGCCGTGAAAACATCTTCATAGTTTTTTTTTTATTTTTACGTGTACAAATATTTTTTCCCTGTAGGAAATTAAGTTTAGTCTCCAATCTTTCAAATACAATCAAAAGGTAGTCGGAAACCTACAAAAAATTATGATAAATCGGCTTTTAAAGCTAGGTCCCCCTATTTTTGCACGCCTATTTTTGCACGTACCTATATTTAAAACTAAGAAAATCAAATTTACGATTTTTAGTGATTTTACTACTAAACTGCAATGAATGTAAGGCTGATTTGGTGTTAGTTAAGTTTCACACCTCTTTTATTTACAAAGCCATTTGGCGGACGTGACATCGGACAAATTTTTAGATACGGATGATGACCAACAAAACTATATAATGTATTTTTTTAATGCAAATATAAAAATAGAAGTTTTATTCAAACAGTCTTTATTTTAACTTTGATAACATTATTATAACCTTTATAATAAAAATATGTTTTTGTTTTGTTTTGTTTTTTTAATATTATGGACTGCCCCCCCCCCCCTCCCATAATATGTTTATGAACTGTTTTTTTTTAATCAAACATAAAAATAGAAATTTTCTAATAAAATATATTTTATGAGCTGTTTTTCAAGCAACATAAGAATAGAACTTTTAAAATAAAATATATGTTAGGAATTGTTTTCTAATTTTTATGAATAATAAAACGTAAAAATAGAACTTTTGTAATAAAAATATTTTATGAAATGTGAATTTTTCTTTGCAAAGACTCCAGCTATCTTCCACACGATTTGTGTGAATAGTAGGGTCATCTGGATCAATGAAGTTATAACGTGCATGGTTCGGTAGTGCATTATAGGCACGCCAACCATCTGTCACAATTTGAGTTCCTGGTCAAACGTACTGTTCAATAACTGGCAATAGAGTTTCAGCATCCTCCGTTTTTCACAGACTGCAAATCATTATCACATTTGTTTCTCAACCATACCTAGAACCCATTGCCCTTCACAATATCTTCCTCTGTGCATAAATTTACTTTCATCTATTTCTACTGTTCGACCAGGACCACCCATTTCTACTTGATTTTCCAGCAGGAACATTGCGCAAATGTCTTGAATAAAATTGAGCCAGTCAATTACAGATGACGTTGAGGCGTTAATTTTTTTTTTCTTTCTTTTGCAGACTTTCACTATAGGTGCCTCTTGTAAGTTCGCTGTGAATTTATATAAAATAATGAACAACTGGTTTGCATGTAAGAAATATTAATTGGAAATGTTCAATTCATAGTTTGTTTTTTTTTTTTTTTTTTTTTTTTTGGTGAAAATGTTCAATAATTATAGGTTTAATGAAGTAAGTATTTTGTGAGAATAGCACAAGGCTTGAAATTACTGAATTTTTATAAATGTGCCACACATGTGGCTATTTTTGAGAAGAGCAGTCTATAAATCAAATAAGCGAATACATGGGTGGGTGTGTTCGCATTATAAGAACAGTAATTTTAAATACGCACGAAAGTCAGGGCTATGTTATTCCTCTTCGAAGAAGTACCCGACAGACAGATACTACCTCCCTGCCCTGTTTGTGATCATGAGATCAGGGGGGGGATGTGGGGAAAACCGTAACTTACCTGAATAGTATGGTTTTCATGTTTTTTTACTTCTAAGAAAAAAAAAGTTAAAATGCAAATTTACGTGTGAGACATGCAAATTAGAGGTGAGGGAGTTTGTTGAACGGGCATAAAAGAGGAAGGAAAAAGGAACCGGGGGGAGTGCGAAGACAGCATGTTAGGAGAACATGTGGCGAAACGAGAGGAATAACGTAGCCCTGACTTTCATGCGTATGTTTGTCTGTGGGTAGGTTTTCAGTAGATACTTCATCAGCTGGGAGGTTGCTAGCATCAGAATCATTTTCCAGCAGATCTGAATTAAAATAGATTAGCCACTCACTGTCTTCAGAATCACTATCCTCAGAATCACTTTCGTCACTTAACAAGTGCGTCTGGGTTACTGGTGGAAGGTCTTTAATGTGCCTAGGCACTCCATCAACTTTCACAGACTGCAAACTGATCACTTCAGTAACCCGACCTGTGTTATATTTCGTTGTGCACCTGCCACATGGATTTTTAACCCAAACGATGTCTTCTTTTTCATACTTCCCTCCAGTCACTTCTGGTTTGGGCAGTGGGTTAGCTTCAATACCTTTGATTCGTACATGGTATCTATGTAGCACGCCCCCTGGTGTGGTGGAAGATGAAATGTCATTCTTTGCGGTGACATTGTGCCAGTAGACCACCTCCAGTATTGAACAGTTCTTTTTGGCTGCGATGATCTTAATGGTTCTATGGCTTTGCTCTACAATACCATTTCCACTTGGTGAGTAAGCACATCAAAATCGAAGATCTATGTCCCAATTTTTTGCAAATGACTGGAACTCCTTACTGGTGAAAGCAGTAGCGTTGTCATTATTTCCGTCAGTGGGCCTCGATCAAGGAAAATACTCTCCAACTGTCAGATTACAGTGGTTGTATCTGTCCGATGCAGTGGCCACTAAATTACAAACCTAGAGGGGCCACAGTCAATAATAGCTAAAAAATTCTCACCATCCTGGCAAAATATAGAGTTCCAGTTATTTGCAAAACATTGGGACATACATCAGACTTTAGTGAGTAAAGCTGTGTGTCGCTTTTGGAAGTGGAAGTCAGCAGGAGTACTGACAGCTGATGAAAGGACATTGAACTGCCAAGGATACGGCAGAGTAAACGTAGAAGTTAGCCAAATTCCTGCTGTCGACATTGAGCCTTGGTCATGGATAAACAGCTGTTAGATTTTGATCTACTGCTGGGAATTGATGCCATCAGAAAACCCGGTGGAGTTCATTTCACAGAATCAGGTGAAGCACATTTTGGAGGCTTAAACAAATGAGTTGCCATCTTTATCGATGAGCTGGACTTTAGCATGACTTATGACCGCATTAGTAAAGAATGGACTGCATCATGGAAATAGGCAAATGGTTGCTCTCCCACTAAATTGAATAACAGTGTTCAAGAATACACGATGCCTTGTCATGCCAGAGATGCCTATGAGAAATAAATTCAACGGTGGCAGCAGAATGGATGGCTGGTGCCATATTCAGAAGAAGAACTTGACCCACCCAAAGACCTAATTTCCTTAATGGTGGTTGTATAGGAGCAGAAGCACAAGGTATGTCTAGTTCTTGATTACTGGGAATTGAACGAATTTTTGGATGCCTTCACTTTCAATGCAGAAATGTGCGCACAGAAACTAAGAGAGTGGCGGTGACAAGGAGTTAATGTGTCGCTTATGGATCTGCAGAATGCATATCTTCAAATTCACATTGACAAAGCATTATGGCCTTTTCAAACAGTAATTTTCAGGGGCCAGCACTTTTGTCTCACACGGTTGGGATTCGGGCTGAATGTGGCACCATTTATTATGAAGTCTGTAATAGACGCGATCATATCTCAGGACCATGCAATCAAAAGTGCCACATCAGCATATGTGGATGATATTTTCATTAATGAAAGTGTAGTTTCTGCATCACACGCGCAACGACATTTTCTAGACTATGGCTTGGTGTCCAAGGATCCGGTGCAACTGAAAGATGGAGCCAGAGTTCTGGGTTTGCAAGTCTGGAAGAAAGATGGCACACTGCAATGGAAACGAGGAAGTCCAATTCCAGGAACCCCTGATGAATTGACTCATCGACGTGTATTTTCTCTTTGTGGGAAACTCGTAGGTCATTTTTCCGTATGTAGATGGCTTCGGGTGGCAGTCACATTTATCAAGTGCCTAGCAACTGCAGTATCGAAAGGCTGGGATGGCAGAATCAATAATGCATTTCTTTATCAAATGTTGACAGAAACTGTGAGCAAAGTATGAGAAGCGGATCCCGTTGGAGGAGCCTGGTGCATGGACGGCAAAGAGGTTACAGTCTGGGTGGATGCTAGTTGCATAGCCACAGGAGTGGCATTGGAGGCGAATGGAACAGTCATTGAGGATGCGTGTCAGTTACACCCTACTACCGACGCTCAACACATCAATCTAGCTGAACTTGACGCAGCACTCAAAGGAGTCAATTTCGTCCTTCAGTGGAAGGCAACAGTGTTACACTTAGTTATCAATTCGGTGTGCATGCACCGATGGATGTCTGACACTTTGACTGGGAAAGCGCGTGTGAACACGAAAGCAGTTGGTGAAATGCTCATCAGGCGACGGTTAGAAACTTGGAAATCACTGGCAAAAGAATATGAATTGTCTATCGATATAAAAACTCATGAAGTCCTATCAGAATCACACAGATAGTCTCACCAGAGTGTCACGCAGGTGCCTGGGAGTTGCGCAGCAGTAAGACAACTGGACGGGAACCAGGTGGCCGAAATAGCTTCTACAGTATTTGAACCGAGTCAAATTTTTTGTTCTGTCTTTTCTGATTCAATTTCAATAGTCTCGTTTTGCCACGTGTTCTTCTAACAAGCTGTCTTCGCACTCGCCCCGGTTCCTTTTTCCTTCCTCTTTTATGCCCATTCAACAAACTCCCTCACCTCTGATTTGCATGTCTCACACGTAAATTTGCATGACTGTCACATAATGTAAATCTGACGTCGGCATTTTAACTTTTTTTTTTCTTAGAAGTAAAAAGAACACAAAACCCATGCTATTCAGGTAAGTTACGGTTTTCCCCACACTCATATAATTGTTTGCAATGTTGTTCCTTTCCTGGTTCAGATTAGCTGGGTAAGGTGATTGGTTTGGGTCTTCCAAGAAGTATTTCAGTTTTCTGCCTATTGGTGTTGCCCTAATCTGTAGCAGAGCAAGTTGGGTGTCAGTTCTCTCTTTTTTGCATTGTTTTATTGTTGATTTGATATGCCTCACGTGCTGCTCGTTGAAGCCATTGCTTCTAGCATAGTGAGGTGAGCTTGTGACGTGCCTGATGCTCCAGGAATTTATGAAGCCTTGGAAAGCTTGTCCAGAGTACTGTGGACTATTGTTCGTCATGACTTCATCTGGGTGACCAAAAAGCGAGGTGTAGTATTTCATCTTATCTGCCATTGCTTTGCTGGTTACTGGTGATGATAGCTCATCAACGATTGGATATTTTGATTACCTGTCAACAGTGAACAGGAATTGCTGCCCATCAATTTCGAATATGTCTAATGCAATGGACTTTCAAGATTAAGATGGAATATCATGTGGGTGCAGCGGTTCATGCCTGTGTGCATCTTGGTGTTCCTGGCAAAGTGTGCATGACTTCCGCATCCTTTAAATATCCTTGTTGATGTTTACCTAGTACACGCTTTCTCTAATAAATCGGCATGTTTTCTGTATGCCTTGATACGCTTGGTGGAGCTGGTATAAGATGTCTTTCCTCATAAAGCTTGGGATACCTGCTTACTTTTGAACAGGATTCCAGATTCGATAGCAAGTTCATCACAGAAAGACCAATATGATCAGATCTCGCCGGGTAGTTCACGGATATTATCTAGCCATCCCTAGTATATGATCTCCTTAATGAAATTTATGGTTGGATCCTTCACTGTTTCATTTCCAAGCCTTTTCTGCTTTTTGAATGAGAAGTTGATGGTTGAGATGGTTCGATTCTCATTGATTCTAGCGTTTATGCTATCCACTCTCTCAGCTGAACGATTTGCTGTTTTCAGGATTGGGCAATGGGTTCAGGACGTCAGCAAGGATCACTTCGCTGGTCTGTATATTACCCGGTATAAGTAGTCTTGGATCTTCAGTAACATTTGCTGTAGAGAATACACTAGTGATATAGCAAGCAATTAGAACACTTTGCACATTCACAGCCTTTACTCATTATCGCTTAAAGACATTTTATATCTTTTTACAGACTTTGAGCAGCGCATTGACAAGAAGTTATTTTACTTCGTTCGCCTCTTACCAGGTCTTGGGTGAGAGACAAGCTAAAAGACTTGTCTTCTCTTAACCTTCATAAATTGATGACACTGACATGATAACACACACACACACACACACACACACACACACACACACACACACACACACACACACACACACACACTTCATATTTCAGCAACGACTTTAAGTTTGATCTTTTCTTACTTTACAGGTCCATGTTTTCCACAGCCGGCTGTTGTGATGTATAAAAAGAAATGAAAATTAAAATCAGCATGCATCTGAATAGTTTTTTTTTAAATATTATTCTGGCACATTCCACGAGTAATGTTTCTGACAAAGAGGAAATAATTGCTACTTTCTGAGTTGGAATGTATCTATCTAACATTTATTGTTAACCAGTTTTTGACCTTGAAGTAGTATTTAAAAAAATTTTTTTTTTTTGCTACTTCCTTGTCTGGAGCGATTTCCATTAAAAGAAAGAAAAAATTTCTAAATTACAGAAGAATTTTTTGCAGCAATATATGTAAGTAAATTATAATTTTGCTTCTAGAAAATGTTTAAAATTTGTGGCTTAAGCTGAAGGAGGTTTAAGAAATTTAAATTCAAGGAATCTTGCTTGATTGAAATCTAATAACTCCGGATCAAATTTAATACAAATCTAAAATATTTGAATTTTAAAATGGAAGCTTGTGCGCATATTATGTCTCTTGGAACCCTTTGGAATGTTCTAAAGGAACTGGAATTTGAGGAACTTTTATTTACAGAATCTGTGAAAATTCTACAAATTAACAAATATGTTTTGATACGCCTGATATTTTTCTGGATAGCACCAAAAATAAGGTTTTGGAACAGCAAAATCAGTAACATGCAACAAACATAAATTTATTAACATTTCCCTGAAAATAGTGTCCATTGTATTTTAAATATAGAACTGATCCAAATGTGATAAATTAATAAGTACTAATAAATACTTAGAAAGTAATAATGTGCTACATAGTTCAATACAAATAATAAGATTACATGTAAGAGACAATCTTTAATTTACTTTATCAGTCCAGCACCTCTTGGCAGACAATGTTTTCTTTTTCCCCTGTTTCTTTCAAATGTTTTTTACCTATAGATTTTGCAGATTCCTTTCTTTGGTTAAAAGAACTGTTGCACGTCAAAATTACTCTGAGTTTCTTTCTCACACCAGTCCAACAATGATCACACATTATTATAATAATATTCGAAAACGAGGCTACATCCAAGGAAGGTCACTCTCATATTCTTATTCAGGATTGGCCTTTTTAAAGTCAAATTGGTAAGCTACACTTTGAAAACCATAACGTCTGTTGCTTTTGTTTTTCCTTAACAAAAACGCAGATTCCATGAACAAAGCTTCTTTCTTAGAACTGCACGCCTGTGGAACTCTGTTCCGTCTGCCTGCTTCCCACCTGACTACAACCTGGATGTCTTCAAGTCCAACGTAAACAAATTCCTGATGAACCGCCCCCTTAAGTAGACATTTTTATTAAATCCCCACACTAACGTTCTGTACTTGCAATAATCCTTATCCCTGAGTGGCTTCCGAGGCTTGATAAGTGGTGATCACTTTGTAAAAAAAAAAAAAAAAAAAAAAAACGCGGATGCAAAAATGAATACAAGGATTTCTCATTCTAACATTTAATAATAGCTTTATTGATTATCTTTGTTAGTAGATTTGTATAAAAGAGTTAGTATTGGGAAGAGTCCTTTTTTTATTTATTTTATTTCAGTAAGTTTTAAGAGATCAAGGGGCTCCCACCTGAAGCTAATACTTCATTCCGTTATGATTTTGTTAAGTTTTGAGACATTGTGTTGAACAAAGATGGCGGCGTAGTTCAGATCAGTAACCAAGATAACGACCAAGAATCAAATGCGGTCTGTGGCGTAGTCAACCTCTTAAGTTCTGAGATATTATGTTGAACAAAGATGGCGGTGTAGTTCAGATCAGTAACCAAGATGGCGACCAAGAATCAAATGCGGTCCGTGGCGTAGTCAACCTCTTAAGTTCTGAGATATTATGTTGAACAAAGATGGCGGTGTAGTTCAGATCAGTAACCAAGATGGCGACCAAGAATCAAATGCAGTCCGTGGCGTAGTCAACCTCTTAAGTTCTGAGATATTATGTTGAACAAAGATGGCGGTGTAGTTCAGATCAGTAACCAAGATGGCGGCGTAGTTCAGATCAGTAACCAAGATGGCGGCATAGTTCAGATCAGTAACCAAGATGGCGGCCAAGAATTAAATGCGGTCCGTGACATAGTAAACGGCGAACTGATTGAACCCAAAATTCGACAATTTTTATAATAATTTTGGGACGTTTTCATTGGTTGTTTAGCACAGCCGTTGGTTATAAAAATGATTGGCGAATCCATTCATCTCATACCCCCCATTACAAGTCAAAAACATTTTACAGATTTAAATTTATATCCAAGAGCTCTTTTAAGAATAGATACTCTTCCCTTTATGGCTACTATTTGTATTTCATTACAGCTTGAGCTTCCAGTAATTGTATTATTTATTAAGCCAGTTGCTCCTATCACAACCGGGATAATGTTTATTTCTTTCAGAGACCACATCGTTTTTAGATCATTTTTAGGTCTTGATATTTTGTTATCTTTTCCTGCTCAGTTCTATTAAGGCCACTATCATTTGGGACTGTGATATCAACAATGAGCGCAGTTCTTTCAGGCTTGTTCTATATTATATTATCTGGCTTGATGGTTTTGTCTTCTATGTATCTGCCCGCCTGTATGTTTTTGTCATAGAACACGGTCACTTTTCCGTTTGATGTTATCGGTGGTGGTTCATGTTCCCAGATGTTCGTCGATCTGTCAATGGAGGTATTTACATACTTTGTTGTGATGGGCAATGTAAAGGCCATTTGCCAATAAGATTGGGCATGCAGATATTAGGTGGCTTGGGCTCTCAATCGCCGAGTGGTAAAACCTGCACTGGACATTTATTTGCTTGTAGGCCAACCATTCTTTTTAAACCATTTGTGAGTTAGCTCTGATCTTGGCTGGCTACAATAAGTCTTTCTTCATCAAATGGAAGTCTCTCGGTCATGAGTCATTGGAGTGAAGCATCCCTGTCTTCATACTCCTGGTTAAGCTCCTCCAGGAATGTTCCTGCTCTGTGTGAAGACGTTGATGAATGACTAGACAGGTCAGTTGAAAGAGAAAAGAGTTCATGTGTGTGAGTTGAAGTTATGGTCCGTAGCCATGATGGATTATTTGTGTCCTTAAAGTTAGTAATAGAAACATGCGTCACGAAAGATTACAGACAGTAGTGTTATAAAACAGAAATACAAATCTCAGGCAATTTACGCGCAATTCCGCAGGCATTGGCAAAATAACATTTATATTTTTCGGCCAATGACAATGCCTCCCGCCTAAATTAAACACAGGCTTTCTCCAGCCACTTTTTCATCGCGCCTCGATATAAAAAAGGGGTAGCATGTTCAAATCGGCAGTTAGACAGACCGACCAGTCAAACACATCACGCTTCGCGTTCGTTGCTGCCTCCACCGTCTTCGTCACCGACGCCGTCGTCTTCGCCTCGAATGCTGTCAACATCAGCACCTTCCTCTTCTCCGACGCTGTCTTAATCGTCGTCTTCACCGTCGCCACGACTGCTACTTCACCAACGCACCAGTCAACATCAGCACCTTCCTCTTCTCCGACGCCGTCTTAATCGTCATCTTCACTGTCGCCACGACTGCTACTTCACCGACGCACCAGCCAAACATCAACCACCTCTCTTCTCACCAACGTTGCCACGGCCGATACCTTATCGTCGTCCCAGTCAACTTCAAGTAAATACTAACGATCCTTTCTTTTTTTTTTTTTTCTTCTAACATCTCGTTTGTCGAGAATAAATATATGCATATATATGTATATACACAATCTCCGTGTTCACGTTTTTCTTTCTACCATACGCTTGTCTTAATTACAACATTGGTGTCAGAGCGTGCAGCAAGGAAAATATGAACAAATATTCAGACTTCACACGAGCTGAACTTTTTACCCTTATCCGGGAACAGAAAGCACTGATGTTCAACATAAAAACCAGAGACACACAACCATCGGAACATACCCTCCGCGAGTTACAGGAGGACATCAACGAAATGTTGTCGTCTATGAGGCTATCAACCTCAACAACACCCCACACAAACCGATCGGAAGGCGACTACAGTCTGGTTATACGGCAGCAGACGATACGGGACATTATGAGGCAGCAAAAGTCCTTCCGACCGGGTAACGATGTCAACCAGTTTATCACAGCACTGTCCAAGGCTTACGCCATCCACGTTGCACTCAAATTAGACAACTACCCCAGTCTAGAGGGCGAGTTTGTCAAATCTGTGAAGGATCTCCTCGACCAGGGAATCTTTCAACAAATGGTCGATTCGAAGGCTGACACATCCACGTTCAACGCGTTGAAAGACTACCTACAGGCAGCACACGGCAGCCAGATGACGAATTTTCAACACCTTAGCCGTGCCTGGGACCTGGAGCGACTGGATGGCGAGAGACTACCGGACTTCGCAACTCGCCTAGAAAGCACCCTCAGAGATGCGGTCGTCCACATTAAAAACAAGTTTAAAAAAGATAAAAACACCGAACTAACAGTGGACGGCCTTGTTTCCATCATAGGCGCGATGCTGATGAGCGAGAAGGTGAAGGCTTGGAACCCAAGTCTTTACCCCCACTTGGTCAAAACTATGGACTCCCACTACAACGCGATCGGTATAGCTTGCGAGGCCCAAAGGTACCTCGATCGCGGTATAAAATCTGATCTCACACACGCGACTGCCCAGGAATCATTTTACACTCAAAGACCATGGCAGTCAAATCGGGAGAATGCGCCACCCAAGTCGAACCTATCACCCCGATCTAGTAGGCAGCCACACCCTCAACAAACCGGCCCAACCAACCAACAACAAAGACAGGACCGCCCTCAATACCACAAGAAGCGCCAGCATAGACCGCCATTGTGTTAGAATTACCTCGGAGGTCGACCCTGCTTCCGTGGGCGTAACTGCCCATTTCGTCACCCACCTCATACCCAAGCTCAAGCCCACGTCACCACGACAGATGACGACCCATCAGCCGATAGACCCACATCGCCGCAACAATCCACAAACCTCCAGGATTTTCACTTCGGGCAGGACGAGATGTGATGGCTCGTTCGCCCTACCCCCACATCAACCATCACATATTCAATCATCAAGGACCTGGCCACCAGTCACCACTCGTCCAGTCTGTTTTCAGAATCAAAGATATTTATTTCTCTGCCATCGCGATGCTAGACTCGGGATGCTCTACATGCATCATCCCTTTATGTCAGCTTCCGAAAGAAGCTAAGAAACACATTGCCCACACTGACGTTCGAGTGAAAGGCATCAATGGCAGCATCACCGCCTTCGGCGAATTAACCAGTGACGTCACTATTGGCAGTTTTGACTCCCCCACTTTTAGAGGGGTGAACGTACTCGTAACAACCCAAAACACTCCAATTCTGATCGGCCAAAATATCCTGCGCCATAACACGCTCAACTCATACGTAATTGACAACCAGAACTCTACCGTAGAATTCAGACGTATACTTCCCTCGGGACACCTAACACACTCAGCGCCCATCACACCGCCAGCTTCGTTAACCCACATTTCGGCATTTGAACCCCAAACCGAAGTCACTTAACTACGAAACTCCAGCCCAACAACCGGACACTAGAGGAAAAACTTACCTGGCTGAAGCAAAACACTGGACTGTCATTACCAAGCCACCCTCGTCGTGACGAATTGGGGGCTACAGCTGACCTACTCATTAGATATGCAGACATCATTGGTACAAATAACAGCGAAAAGGGGACATTCATCCGACCCATCCGCATACCAACCAACGGTCAGTCCCGCAGTCAAAAGCAACACCCGATCGCCCAGGCCTTAGAAGCGGATGTCGACGCGGAAATCAATCGCATGGCAAATGAAGGCGTCATTGAAAAATGCACCGACCCCAAAGGCTTCAATAGCCCAGTGTTCGCCGTGTCCAAGAAAAACGGTTCGGTCCGCATAGTAGCCAATTTCAAAAGGACACTGAACAAAGTCTTGGTCGATCTAGACCCTTACCCAATACCGAGAATTGACCAGTTATTCAACAAGATCGGCAAAGGCAATACATACTTTGCTTCCCTAGATCTACGCAGCGGATATTGGCAAATCGAAATCGATCAGCAAGACCGACACAAAACCGCATTCACGTGGAAAGACCAGTGCTACCAATACACTCGTTTGGCCTTCGGTCTTACTTCGGCCGGACAGATCTTTTCCCGCTGTGTAGCAGAAGCTCTGGCTACAGTCACGTCGCGTGATAACATCTCGTCCTACATCGACGACAATTTGGTTCACGCAAGAACTTTTGACGAATACTTACTCGCTCTAGAACAACTTTTCACTACCCTCCGAAATTTTGGACTCAAACTAAACCCTGACAAGTGCTCATTCCTCACAACCGAGGCAAAATTCCTGGGTCGCATTATAACCAAGGAAGGCTTCAAGCCTGACCCCGAATACGTTCGAGCTATCCGAGAAATGAAGCCCCCAACATCAAAGAAGGAGTTACAAAGCCTCATCGGCCGACTGGTATGGATCAGACAGTTCCTTGAGATGCGCCTGCAGGAACAAATCAGGTTGGGCACATTCTCAAAACTCATGTCTCCCATACATGATCTCAACAAGATCAATAAACCCTTCATATGGACAGAGAGTGCCGACAAAGCCTTCAAAAAAATTAAAGAACGACTCTCTTCACCACCCATCATTTCATTTCCGGATTTTTCCAAGCTGTTTACACTCACCACCGACACTAGCGACGTGGCATGTGGTGCGATACTAATGCAAGAGACTGACAACGGGAAGAAAAATATCGTCGCTGTTGCCTCCCATACTTTTAACTCCACAGAACAGAACTGGTCCACGACGGAACGGGAGGCCTACGCTGTCAAGTGGGCGATAATCAAATTCGATTATTTCCTCCGAAGTCGTCCTTTTGTTCTCATCACCGACCATCGATCATTAACATATTTGGATCAACGAGAATTCAATAACGCCAAAATGCGAAGATGGCAGGAAGAAATTTCATGCTATAAATTTGTCCTGTAATACATCGAGGGTGAATCCAACATTTGGGCCGACATGCTCAGCAGAGGTAATGGACAAAGAAAAATCAAAACTCCACACGACCCGACCCCAGCAGGCCAGACTTTCGAGCTAAGTGGATCAACCTTACGCATATACATCCCATCTTGGTGCCTCAACGACTCACACAGTCTACAACTCATTCCCAAGACACACACAACACGGGACGCCCACACCCAAGAACATATCAGCAATGCATTCTTCGCATACCACTCATCTCCCATCCCTACGGAGAAAATCTGCAACCACCTAGGCGTTGCAAACGAACAACAGAAGGATGAAACCTTAGCAAAGATCATCAGGTCCCTCCAGTCAACCAACCCCAGTGAACCACATTTTGATCCTAGCGATCACCGAGCTATGCTCTTCAAACATCACTTCCAACAATTTTTTCTGGAACCAGGTACCGCCGTGTTGATGATGAGGGACAGCAATAACTCCCCCAAACTGGTTGTGCCATATAAACTTCGTCCCAGATACCTCTTCCAGACCCACGAGGGCAGCAACCACTCAGGCATCACTCGCATGCGAGAACTCTTGTCCGGCTACTGGTGGGAGTTCAAGAACCGCGACATTAAGGCCTATGTCGACTCTTGCGAAACTTGCGCAAAATGCAAAGGGAACTATGGTAAATGCACCCACTGGCCGATGGGTCATTGCAAACGTGGAAAAAGGCCATTCGAGCTGGTCTTTATCGACTTTGTAACAATACCAAATTCGAAAGGAAAACGGTACATACTGACGATTTTGGACAGCTTTATTCGGTATTTCTCGGCGATACCATGTGCAAGGGACCGTGCCATTGACGCGGCCCGTGGGCTGTTTCAGTTTTTTCTTCGGCACAGGGAAATTCCAAGAATAGTTTCCTCTGATCGGGGCACACACTTCATGGGAGAAGTCTATAGACAATTCTGTGACCAGCTGTCCATCACACAGGAGCTCCACTGCCCCTGGCGTCCACAAAGCTCGAGGAACATTGAGCGGCAACATCGGACAATGAAAAATGCCCTATACATGCTATGCGAGGAGAGGAATTGTGAATGGACTGACGTCCTTGAATCGGTAGTCTCATCCATGAACGCCACGACTAATAGCGCTACCGGTGTCTCCCCTCATTATGCAATCACCGGTCGTCACCTCAACATTGGTTTGCCTACGCTTCATAATAAACAAATTAAAAGCGACGACCCGGGAGCATATGGCATGCAAATAAACGCTTTGCTAAGACAGGTCCACCACCATGTCACCCTGGCCAACGACGAGGCCGATCACAAACTTGAGAAAGGCACCCATCACCTTACCTGTCGAGACCCGATACAAGTAGGTGATAAAGTTTTACTCCATCGGCCACAATCAGCAACGGCACAATCATCTCATCTACCATGGGTAGGTGACTTCACAATCATAAAAACAAATGACATGATGTCTCAGGTGCAAAATGAAAAGGGCGATACAGCCTGGATCCACCGCGCACATATCAGACGCTTGGCCCCTCGCCCACCGCATTTGTGCAAAACAAAACCCCTGCCCCCACCTTGCAACACCAACCAGCTTCACGCCACACAACATTTTCCAAATAACCCCCCACAAAATCAAAACATGAATCCCTCAACATCATCACCACACGACAATAACACTATCCCGACCCTACCCCCGGTGAGAACAACAAAAGGGAACCTCCCCACCTGCTTCAGGGACTTTGTCATGATCTAAACACTACACTACTAAACACACCCACAAATTGTAAATCTGTCTAAGATCTGGGGGAGCTTTGTTATAAAACAGAAATACAAATCTCAGGCGATTTACGCGCAATTCCGCAGGCATTGGCAAAATAACATTTATATTTTTCGGCCAATGACAATGCCTCCCGCCTAAATTAAACACAGGCTTTCTCCAGCCACTTTTTCATCGTGCCTCGATATAAAAAAGGGGCAGCATGTTCAAATCGGCAGTTAGACAGACCGACCAGTCAAACACATCACGCTTCGCGTTCGTTGCTGCCTCTGCCGTCTTCTGCACCGACGCCGTCGTCTTCGCCTCGAACGCTGTCAACATCAGCACCTTCCTCTTCTCCGACGCTGTCTTAATCGTTGTCTTCACCGTCGTCACGACTGCTACTTCACCGACGCACCAGCCAAACATCAACCACCTCTCTTCTCACCAACGTCGCCACGGCAGATACCTTATCGTCGTCCCAGTCAACTTTGAGTAAATACTAACGATCCTTTCTTTTTTTTTTTTCTTCTAACATCTCGTTTGTCGAGAATAAATATATGCATATATATGTATATACATAATCTCCGTGTTCACGTTTTTCTTGCTACCATACGCTTGTCTTAATTACAACAGTAGGAAGATAAGAGTTCATTTATGTACAGTATTAAAGTCCAGTTGTGGTGGTAGCCATGTTAGATTATTTGTATTTCATCTAAGTCGAACCCTGGTACCTGAAGGTCCGGGTGAGTTGTGTGACGTCCCGAGAGAGTAGTTGGAGATTGGTCCATGCCAAGTGGAGATGTCTTCAGTCCAAAATCCATGAACAAAGAGAGAGAGGGTTGCTGTGGTTTAACCTTTATGCACTTCGTCATGTGTTCAACTTGACAGAGAGATAGTATCTGATTGGACAAGCCAGAAAGGAAGGTCATTGCTACAACCAATCAGCAATGGTGTTACAAAACAAAACATATTTAAAATCTTAAACCACTAGTATATGCTGCTGCTGCTACACAGGAATTTCATCTTTCTATTCGGCTTCCTCACACCTAGTAAAATCTCAACAGCTAAATGTTGATGAAAACCATGTAAATACAATCAGCCAACACTTTAGATGAGTCTGACCTAAATTTAGTCATTAATGATAGTTGTTTGTTTGTTACTCAGCACCTCCGTGGTAATATGACATCTGCTAAATGAATATAGTGGATTTTGATCAGAAAAATCACCTCATCCAGATAGTCAAGAGACCCCTTCTACTTTCGACTATTTGATCGTTTGGTGAACCCGGGAGGTGGGGCTCTGCTTTTAGAGCATGGCTTACTGCCTATGTTGTTGAAAAAGGCATATGATGTTTGTAAAACAAACTGAGGTGTTGAATTGATACTGTGACCCTCTGTTGTCATGGATAACTCTCTGGCAACAACATGCATGCTTGAGACGTTCCAGATTCATCCACAAACAGATAAATAATCTACTTTATATAAAGCTCAAAATTATGAATCATTTGTAATCTGGAGAGGGATTTTTATTCTTGACCCCTAAAATCAACTGAGATTAGACCATTCCATCCGGTTTCTGTTGATTTTGTGGTGAAAGTTTAGTTCTGTGCAGTTTCAAGAGGTCCACCCTCTCAGGCCTTACCTTCTCTCTTTGAAAAGGGCTCAGTTTATCAGTAATAGCCTAAGACCGTGGCTACCGTAATATGATGGCCTAGCAACGACTATAATTTAGTCTGGTGACGTCATGAACATCGGTCTGTTGAAATTTGGTCACGTGTCTCATGACTAAATCGGAAGTTGGTTTAAAGTTTTGGAGGGTTAAATAAATTTAAACATGCCATCGAGATGTATAGTTCCAAAATGCCGAAGTAACTATGAAAATGGACAAAAAGTTACCGTGTTTTCATTTCCCCCAAAAAAGGAAATAATTTACCAGTGGATTAATGCAATAAAAAGAAAGGATTTTACTCCATCTAAATATAGCAGAGTAAGTGTTAAAATGTTTGAGATATTTACAAAAAAAAAAACGCTCCTTTTTTATTTTTATTTATTTATTTTTTTAGAACGTATTTTAAAATAAAAATGAAAGTATGTATATAAAAAATGAATTTTACATGTAATTTAAGTTATGTGCTGAAATAATAAATTATTATTTAGAAACTTATTTAAAATGGAGAGTATGGTGAAAATATTATGTACTTTTTTAGGGAATTTCCCTAATAAAATAAAATAACACAATTCTATGAACAATTGACAAACAACTTCTTCAACTCAACAAGGTAAAGGTTTATTCGCAAAGCGTACTTTAGAAAGAAAGGAAGGAAGAAAGTAGAGTCGGGTCTCCACTGCCTTACGAGGTAGTTACAGCCAGTGGCTGTCGTCAATACCTTTAGTAGGGGCAGTGAAGCGAACAGACGTCAGGCACCGACGAAGGCTGGTAGCGTAAGAGCGAGAGTTTTCTTCTGAGACCGGAAGCTGTCTGGTGCCTTGGGGTTAATTTGTATTCATGTGCAAGTCCTCAGATTGGACAGTTTAAGGCCGCATCACTCACTCAGAGGAAGCGAATGCGCGAGAAGAAAAGGGGTCTATTTGTGTCTGCTACACTTTCACCTAACAATTTAATAAAAGCGATATCGTAAAAACGGAATTCCTTGTTTAAATAATTCTAAATAAGAAATATCATTTACCTTTTTAGTTCAACTATTTTACTGTGCAATATTTATATCAGCGTGAAATAGATTAAACTTTTCTTTTAAGTTTATGGCCGTTTTTGTTATCCCAAAAGCTTATTAATAATTATTTGTAGTAAATGTCGTGGCCCTGTAGGTGTCAGAATTTTGGAGAATATACTTCCAAAATAAACTATTAAAATTGTTTAAAAAAATAATAGAAATATTATTTTTTGTTTAAAAAAAAAAGTGTTTACAAAATGCCGGCAATAAAAATATAATATTTCTATTATTTTTTTAAACAATTCTAATAGTTTATTTTGGAAGTATATTCCATAAAGAAAATAAACAACCCACTTTAAACGGAGAAATTACGAGTTTTGTACATGTTATTCGCAGTTTTGTGTTGGGGTTGTCAAAAATAGAATTTGTTCTGATACTGCTAGTGGCGCTGTAAACGAAAATAACGTTTAAAATTACGGCAAACGAGTAGTTTCCAACATATGAAGAAATGTTAGTTTTAAAAAATGGGGATCACTTTTCTCTAAAAATTTAACATAAAATGAGCACCCACTTTATGGTCATCGTTTTTTTCAGGGCGCCTTCTTTTTAACAAATAAAAGCGAAGAAAAATGAGTATGGCAACCTTTATGTTGGGGGTTGGGAGTCGACGTACAATGAACACAGTTTAACGTAAAATGAGTACCCCCTTTGAAAAAGTGTCAACAGATTTTTTGTTGGGGAGAGGGGGTCAACTGTAGGTGTTCATTTTACGTTTAGTTGTGTTCATTCCTACATCAAAGAGGCACTTCACCTTGTTTGAGGCGAAAATGTAATTTTAAAAAAAATTGCTCGTTGCCCATATAAAAAAAAAAAAAAAAAAATTGCCCATAAAGTGGGTGGTCGTTTTAGGTTAAATTATCCCCCCCCCTTTTTTTAACTAACATCACTTTATATCTTAGAAACTACTAGTTTGCCGTAATTTTAAACGTTATTTTCGTTTTCAGCACTCCCGAAAATCTATAAAAATGGTAATTTAAAAGGATTTTTCGAGGGTGGACTAATTCTGCACATTTACCTTATTCTTTTATTTTATCGTTTTTTGTCATGTAATTTTCTTTCTTTTCTTTTTTTTTTGTATTATGTCAAACATGGTACGATTTTCTTTTAAATTATTTCTTTAGGTATATGAACTTCATTTTCGACCTAAAGACATACAGCGAGAGGCATCAGCATTTGATGAAAGGACTGGAAAGACAATTAGTGTTAAATTAAAAAATCCCTATTTTAAGGATGGTGCTATTCCTCGAATATTGCCAAACTGTCCCTCCTATTTATCATCATCAACCTCTTTTAGAGAGTCTCCTAACGCAAAGAAAATGCGTTTAGAAAATTCTGCTCTTAAGCGTGCATTATGTGAAAGTGTTGCTGACGAGTTAGAGTTACGGAAACGTAAAACTTTCCATAATATTGATGATTTAGAAAAAAAATGAACGTTTATAGATAAAAATTATTGGACTTCTATTAGGCAAGACAATACCATCATTATATGCCATATAAAGAGATGCTCATGCCCAAAAATAAAAATGTCTATGGTGATTGAACCGGACATGGCCATTAGAGTATTCTGTAGTGATGTGGAAATGAGTGCTATAGGGGAGTATAGAATTCCTAAACATGTAACGGAGGAAAATACTCTGCAGATTTTGATGGAAAACATGAAAAAAATGGACATCGAAGAACGGGAAATGAAAATTTCTAATATAAGTTCTTTATTAAAATTAATCTTATCATTTTTGCTATTAGTGCAAGATGAATCATTTAAATATTTTAATGCCATTAAGTTCATATATGAATAAATTAACATAATGATAATGAATAAGGTTAATTATTCGAGTGAAATGATGGTATTTTCTTCCTTATTATAACAGACTGTTAAGAGACACTAAAAATGTAATTTTACCATGCTATTAAACCATTCAAAGATTAACCTTATCAACTTCTATGAATTCTGTCATTGAACAACACGATAACAATTTTCTCATGTGTATTAAAAGTAAATTCAAGTTATTAATGCAGAATGACATCACAGTATCTTTACTTGTTGATGAAATACATCTGAAACCTTATCTTGATTATAAAGGTGGTAATATTGTTGGCTTAGCTAACAACAGCAATGAACCTGACACAAGTGCATTTGCTTTCATGCTTAGCAGTGTATTCTCACAATATAAGGATATTGTGCATGTTATGCCAACTAAATGTCTTCTAGCTGAGAACTTATTTGACATAATTAAACGTGTAATAATTGGCTTGGAAGATATAGGGTTTAAAGTATATTCTGTTATAACAGATAATAATGCAATAAATAAAAAAGCTATGTCTTTCTTTTGTAGCCCATCAAAGCTTTCAATTGTATATCCCCATCCAGTTAGAACGTCTAGGCCTCTTTTCTTCTTATTCGACTCAGTGCATATATTAAAATGCATTAGAAACAATTGGCTTGGCCAAAAAGATGAACGTAAATGCATGATGTTCCCAAAGTTTTGTTATAATGGAAATCATGAATTAGATAACATCCAAAGTGCTACATTTTCTAGTTTACATAAACTTTATGCCCTAGAATCTCAATCACTTGTGAAATATTGCTATAAGCTGACTTCAAAAGCTCTTTCTCTGACTACTTTTGACAGGCAAAATGTTAATTTGGTTTTGCAAATTTTCAACGAATATACTATTCAAGGTTTGCTAACCTTAGGAAAACAGGAATGCTTGCCAAATTATGTAGAAATCGCAGAATACATTCAAATATTTTATATTTGGTGGACAATACTGAATGTGAAAACACCATATAAA
The DNA here is from genome assembly GCF_053919585.1 of Euprymna scolopes. NCBI lineage: Eukaryota > Metazoa > Mollusca > Cephalopoda > Sepiida > Sepiolidae > Euprymna > Euprymna scolopes. Next base: position 47,658,065 of record NC_136502.1, on the reverse strand, counting down.
GGTTGTCGACTTTGTAATAAATATGCTAATCCACTTACATTAAATAGTGATAATTATAGTTTCCTAAATGTGTTCTGTGACTGGTTAGAAATTTGGAATAGCATTCTTGGAAGAACTGGTAAGTTAACAAAGGAAACATATACTGCTTTGCACCATACTACTTACGCAATTTTAGAATTGACTAAATATTGTATAAATGTACTGAACATGGTGTATATATTACCAGGAAAGTTTCAGACAGATAACCTTGAGGCAAGGTTTGGCCAGTATCGACAACTTAGTGGAGATCAGTATAATATATCGATACGTCAGGTGTATGAATGTGAAAAAAAACTCAGGATGTTGTCAGTTTTAAAATTGAGCTTACCAATTAATAATCGAACTATTGAATTGAAAAATTTAAAAGAAACTAACTGGGATGAAATGACAGGGGAGCAAAAGTTACATGTTTATAAATTTAACATAGATGTAACAGAAGATGATGTTAATCAATGCAAGGAAGTACTTCCTGTTATATTATACTTAGTAGGTTATTGCTGTCATGCAGTTTTCAAAAAAACTGAAATGCAATAGCTGCAAAAATTTAATATCCGGGAGAGAGGCTGTTGAAGAAATAGCTGAATTAAACAGCTACTTTCAGGGTATTCTCTGCTATACCCAAATGATATAACTAATAATTTTGTCTTATATAATTATATAGTTATAAACAAATTACAAAATGCTATTCTTTTTTACATTCGATTCATCAGAGGAAATAAGCCATGTACATAACTTTAAATATCTTGGCTGATCAAAATCGATTATTTCATGTTGACTCTTATGAGGGTCACACTATTCAGCAAATTGAAAAAATGCTGATATGGAGTTCATCGAATTCCCTTATAAACAATTTTTGTCGCAAAGAGAATGACAATATTGGTAAAAAAAAAAAATCAGAAAAAGAAAAATTCAAACTTTTAATTAAATTCTACAACAGATTTTTGAAAAGTTTTAATATTCAATGTTTGAAATATTTCTGCCTTAGTAACTTTGTTTATACTAACATTTGTTTGAATTTAATTTTTAACTTATTGTTTGTTATTCAGTTAAACTAATTGTTCGTTATTCAGTTAAACTAATGTATTGTTCGTTTTTCAGTTAAACTAATTTATTGTTCGTTTTTCAGTTAAACTAATTTATTGTTCGTTTTTCAGTTAAACTAATTTATTGTTCGTTTTTCAGTTAAACTAATTTATTGTTCGTATTTCAGTTAAACTAATTTATCGTTTGTTTTTCAGTTTTGATTTTTAAAATATTGTTTTTTTGATTTAAAAAATATTTATTGTTCATTTTTATTTATTTCTATTGAATAAACTTCAGTTTCATACAAATCAAATTGTATTCCTTTTCTTTTTAAGCTTTTTAATAACTTTTCTCCCTTTCAGTTCGTTTTTTTATTATTAATATTTTTATTATTAATATTGGATGAGTTTCAGTACAAAGTATCATGTTTATCTTTTTTAATCCAATTTTGAAGTTTTCTAACGCTTTCTGTAAAAAATGTCTGCTCATTATCGACAGTCTGTGTTCTACTTATCTTGCTTGCTAGGACCTATGGCGATGACGTCATGGCGATGACGTCATTTTTTAGCTGACAGGCCATCTATGACGATGGTCACGCTAAGACGCCCTTACTGGGGAATGCTAACGGGGTTACCCAGGCACTTTTTGAAAATCAGAGTGCCCCTCCTTTGAGCTATTGACTTCTCAACCCCATTTTTTGACCCTGGTGTCTAAGTTCTTGCAGTGGGAGAGAACTAAAAACCCTCAAATCAGCTGAATTGCATTTAATAATTAAAACTACAGTACATTACACCTTTTATCATTCAAGGCTTTTATGTATCGCACAGGTGATTCTTTATCATTTACTTTAGGAGGAGGAGGAGGGGGGTCAGCTTTGCCAATTACACTAGAAACAGCTTAATTTTTGTCCGCAAGGGCCTGTGCTGCATTGGTTAGATGACTTGGAAAAATCAATTGTGAAAGTGATATTCTTCTGAAGTTTGGAAGTTCAATTCTCAGTGTGTGCGACCAAATAATACAATTGCAAATTACTTAGGGCTTCTATCCAGTCATGGCTGACAGAACAAGAGCATGCTACCCCCATCAGAAAATAAGGGTTCCATTCGAAATTCCGTCCAAATTCCCAGGTTCAACAAAAACATTCCTGACAAGATATATCTGAAGAAGGTCGGAAGTTACATCGACCGAAACGTTGTGAAAATGGCACTCAGGATGAGAACAGTAGTCCGATGAATCCAAATAAGAGAAAACATTGGCATATTCTCACTTGCGTAGCGATACGTTGAATAATTAGAATACTGCATGTGTGCAGGATTTTCCTGTCCCATCCAAACCGTTTTTATAAATAGTTTCATTTGAGATGTTGATATAATATCATGGATATTTCTTTCCTCGCCTCTCGCAACAGCCCTGCTAGATGAGATGAAACTCATGGACGTATGAAGAGTAGAAAGTGGACATTCGATTCACTTTCGGCAGCTTTGAAATTCTTTTCCCATTATTTTTTTCTTTAGTCCTCACATTCCATTAATGATGTTTCTGACAAAGGAGGAAGAATTGCTACTTTCTGGGTTGGAATTTATCCATATAGCATTTATCATTCGATAGTTTTTGATCTTGAAGTTCTATTTTATTTATTTTTTATTCAGCTCTTTGCATCAAGTGGCTTCATGCAGTGTCTGGAGCTATTTCTATATTAAAAAAAATTCACGCTCGTACATCAGCAGAATCGATCTGTTTAACACGACTGTTTGTATAATTCTTTTCAGACCATGTTTTCTGTTGATAAAACTGTTGAATAAAAGTTAATTTAAATTGTAAAAAAAATTTGACTTTTGTATTAAAACCTGGTGAATCTTTAAAAACACTGCGACACTACTACATAATGGTGATACATCAAGCTTCTCACCTCAAACTCTCGCCTTGTTGGTTGGGCCATGAATTTACCGACTACAACTTTATGCTGTGTGGGGTAACCCACAAAAAAGAAAAAAAAAAAAAAAAAAAAAAAAAGAAAAAAAAAACAGAGCCTCCAGTAGACTGTAAGTATGATCCTGGTTGCATAAATAGTCATGTGACCGTCAATGCCCTATTTTTCGGTGCTTACTTTGGATAGATGGAAGAGCAGAGAGGCATAATCTGATCAACCGACTAATCATGCCAGGGCCTATTATGTACAAGTTCATCTCTAACCATATTATTCAACCTGATTCTTCAAAAACTAAAACCTTATTTCTCCTTTTTATTTTTCATGCCAAATAGATACTAGAAAACGGTGACTGAGCCTCAGTTATGTTAAGAACAAAGGAGATTACCATTATCAAAGAGTTATCTTTTTCAAGGAGTAATCTTTGTAAAGAGTAATGTTTTTCAAGAGTAACGGCTTTCAAGGAGTAATGTTTTCAAATAGTACTGTTTTCAAAGAATAATGGTTTTCCAAGGAGTAATGTTTTCAAAATAATAAAAACTATCTCCTCTCTCTCTAAAATCCCCTTCTGAGAGCAACACTTTCTTAGATTAATGTTTGCATTGATTAGTGTTTTCACTCTTGCTGAAATTCCGTTCTACGAGCAATGTATTCTGAGAGCAGTGTATTTCTGACATAGAATTATATTTGATAACTATATACTGCATTATATCAACTGTAGATGGCTGATAGGTCATAAAACAAAAAAAGACAAACCACACAAAACTGATGCTATTGGTCTTTGGTTCGACACATTGTCAGAGTTTTTTTCCCCAGCTTGGGCTAGGGTTGTTATCAAAGAGTAATGTTTTCAAGGATAAAGTATTCCAAGAGCATAAATACTTATTCTATGTGACACACACGACGGATCCTCAATTTGTATTGTTTTGAAGCTCGATCCTTCAAACGACAAATATTGAAAAATTGGCCAAAAACATTTATTCCTTTACCCTCAACCGGCCATTTTTTTATAAGGCGGGGTCAGTTTTTTCACCGACGTTTTCACAATTCATCATCTCCGTTGGATTGACTATGCTGAATTTCAACACTCACGACTTCCGGTTGCACCATGAAGGCATTGACTAAGACGTTACTTTTAAAAAAAATTTTTTTTCTCCGTCGCGTCTCGGATTCAAGCCTGTCTGCCTACTACCACTTTTTTTTAATACCTCTCTCTACCCGGCTGCCTAGTGTTGTTTTGATTCCCCCCCCCCGGGGTTTCTTACTACACCACCCACACACACCCGGAAAACGCTGGATACCCCCGCTAGTATTTTATAAAGCGGTTCTGGCATCTGATTGGCTGATTGGTTCGAGTTTTTTTTTTTTCATCCATACTTAATAAAGTCACCTAAATCTTTGTGGTCGTACTCTACATATGCCAAAAGTTATTATATTTTCCATTCAATAAATTCTAATAGAATCATTCAAAATACTTTTCATTGTTCTTAAAATTCTATGGTGGAATTGAGATTATTAAATGGGAAAGTTGCTGTTGTTCCCACAAATTATTTCAGTCTTTTTTTGTTTTGTTTTATTTCAATCAAAGTTCTCGGAAGTCGAGTCCTTCCTGGGGCTAACACTCAATCTCTATATGAGATACATAGATACTCGTGTGCTCCATTAAATTCTTTTTTATCTCTCGATTTTAGAGTTAGTAAAGAAGTGATTAACATTAATTTTTCTCTCGTTAATTGATCAGTCCCTTGTGTTATGCATGATGTGAAAAGAAATTGGAATCTTAGGAAGATCTCCATCATTCCAGTTATTATAGAAGCAATCGGACTCATGAAAAAGAATTTCCAAAACTATCCAGTGAACCAAGTGCAGGAGAGATACAAACAATTGCTCTAAAAGGGACAGTTAGAATCTTAACAAAATCTTTCAGATAGAATGTATTAGATAGCAGGTGAAATGTCCGACATCTTGTAGGATGTCCCATCCCCACCTAGAATAAAATGATTAAAAAATTGAAGAAAAAAAAATGACTGTATAAAACCTGAATACCTACTAGACACTATCCTCGAGTGTCTGAGGTCTCTCTGTACAGGGATTTGCCAGAACATATATCTTTCTTGTGGTCTCTTAGTCTTACCAGATTCCAGGACAAGAATTCATCTAGTCTGGTGAAATATCCAGCTTAGTGCTGTTACTATAGACAACATTATTTGAGAATGTATACAATTCATCATATGTCAGTGTAAGTTATCCGTACTCAGGGGATTTTATTTGGGCTACAAATACGAAATGATTTTGAATATTTAGTCAGGGTTTATTTGTAGGGAAAAGTATCCTTATGCCAGGTTGTTCTGGCTGTGATACTATAAAGTGGCCCTGAGGTGGATTTGAGCCACTAAGTGCTGAGAGTGGGGGAATAGACAAAGGAATAGGAAGTGGCTTAGAATAAATAAAGAAATCGGAAATATCCTACAATCAACAATAGATAGGAAGTAGCAAAAAATAACAATAGAAACCCGACAGATAAAACAGGGAAGGGCAGCTTCCGGTAGCCGGGGTGGGGTGGCCGACCTGAGATACCAACGTAGAGGGGACAGTCAGTTGACAACTAGATGCCCTTGACGGCAGATGGGAGTTGATAACGACAACAGTTGGACAGTTTTTTGAGTTGACTGTGAATCAGAAATAGAGACGAATTGCGACTGACAGACGAACGTAACATCGATAGAACAGGGGGAAGACACACACACTCACAGTTCAACCATTAATTATATGTGAAACATTGGCGTTTGTGTTTTTCCTTTCTTTGTTTCTCGACTTATCATATTTCTACTTTAATTGTCTGAAACCACGTGTTTTCCCATCGACAGACACCAGCGAGAAAATGACGATCCGGCCATAAGAGGAATAGTCGAATGAAAAATCCACGATCCACGACGTTGGGAGTCAGCGATCTGTCGGGGGCACACATCTGGTTACATGGCAAATCCCTGTACAGAGAGACCTCAGACACTCGAGGATAGTGTCTAGTAGGTATTCAGGTTTCATGCAGTCATTTTTTTCTTCAATTTTCTTATTTTATTCTAGGAGGGGATGTGGCATCTTACCAGATGTCAGACATTTCAAAGAAAGAAAAAAGGTTCGCCTTCTTTTTTTTTTTATTTAAAAAGAAAATAAAACTTTGTTATATATGGGTCATGGAACTGCATTCATCTGCAAAAGACCTAGCTAATTTGCATATTCTTTTAAACATTCATTTTAATTAATTCCCTATTAGTTTTTTTCGGTTTTCTTATGGGATGATCATATTTAGTGTAGTGTGTAATTATATTCATGCAGATATTCTACATGATTTATACTTGAGTAATATTTGTGTAAAAAGCTTATAGTAAACACAAAACTCTTTCTATATATATTTATGTATGCGTATGTATATATATATATATATATATATATATATATATATATATATATATATATGTATTGGTTTAAAAAATTTTACCTACAAAACTCCTCTGTCAGCTTTTGATCTACAGACATAGAACTTAATATATAGGGTATTCGAATCCATGCAAAACTTTATATTTGAGTTTTAGCCAGGGAAAATCGGTACAAAAGTATGAAAACTAAAAAAAAGGAAATTTACCAGGTGAAAGTCAAACAACGATATTACGAATATGCATGTGTAATACATACTAGCTATTTTGTTTATGTTTTAATTTTTTGCCTTGCAGCAAATATGCCTTCATAGCTCAGGCATTAATGTCAAAGGAAAAAGTAAATCATAAGCTAAACGTTTTGATTTCGATTCTTGGTGGTGGCACACGAGTCATTTTTTTGTTTTAATTTTAAATCATTACTATATATTGGGTCTAATATAATATAATGATATAATATGAAATATACATTAATCAAAATATCATACAAGACACAAACACGTGTTGACTACAACTCTGTTGCCATTAAACTGACTAGTAAGCCTTATTTTATTTACTGCGCATGCTTAATGTAAGGTAGATAACTCTTTCGGATTATGTCCCTTTAATTGTAAACATTACATCCATCTCCTTCTTGGTGGGATGAATTGTCTTCCTTTTCTTTTTTTTTTTTTTAAATATACGAGTATATGTTACTTCATTATGAAGTCTTTGAGTATGGCTGGTTTCATCTCAGCAGCTGGTTAGCCACTGGTGTTTTGGGTGTTTCACAGTGCTCTTCTTGGGCGTGTGGGTGGTACTCATCTTCAGAGTCAGATTTAGACTCTTCTTCCCTGTGGAATATGTCATTCGTTTAACAGCGAAGAATTTCTAGTGATTTGATGATTTCCTCTCAGCACAGTTATCATATTGCTTTTACTTTTGTAACTGTATAAAGTTTGGGATTGTATGGTGGTGGCAGCTTGTTCTGCTTCTTCTCTCTGATAAAGAGTTTGTCACATAGGCAGAGCGATTTTGCTCTTGTGTTTTTGTCTGCATACTCTTTCATCTTCTCCTTTCCTTCAGAATTATTTTCTTTTATGCTATCATGTAGCGGCACTGGTGCTGGTTTTTTTAATGGTATTCAGTAGACAATGTTCATTTTCTGCCAGTATAAGCCTCAAAAGGAAAGATTTTTGTGGCTGTATGATGGGAGGGGGGGGGCTCTATATTGTCTTAGAAAATTAGGTAACCTTCCACTCTAGTTAGCGAGTATATATTTTTTTAGAGTTTGCACAAAACGCCCCACCTCTCCATTTGCCTCAAGTCATAGACATGTAATTCTTCTGTGTTGGAAACCTGTTTGCATGGCAAAGTCTCTTAAATCCTGTCCTTGTAATGGGGGACCATTATCAGACTAAAACAGTTTAATACCCTTGCCTGGCAAAGATCATATTTAGGTGAGGGATGATTGTACTTACGGATAATTAGGGTATTATCTCGACTTCAGGGAATCAGCTGTACTCATTGATTGTGACATCATTAACAAGACTAGTCTCTAGATGGAAAAGGACGTCTGAAGTCAACTGAAATTTAAGTCCATGGAGCAGCTGTAAGTGGAGTGGAGTGTGGGTTCGAGGTTTGGCAAGAGAAGCAGCCGTCTTGTCACCAGATATGATATTGTGGGTGTCCCGGTTCACGGGAGTCAAGTTGTTAAAAAAGGACAAGACACATGCATGTGTTAATTTCAGCTCGATCACCATTAATCTGACTAGCAAACCTTATTTTACTTACTGCGCATGCGTAATGTGAGGTAGATAACTCTTTTAGGATTATGTCCCTTTAACTGTGAACATTACATTAAGTCATTTCAAAAACCAGTTGCTTTTATGGCACAAGGAATGCAGAGGCGTCCTTTTTGTACAACCATGAAACAGACGTAGTTGAAGAAACATGGCCAGAAATCTTTGTCATGTGACATCATCAGTAATTAAAGAGCCACTGACTATAAATGCATAACTGTGAAAAAAGGGCGGCACAGAGATGAAAGAGTATGACAAGCCAAAGATTAAATATGGCAGATCCCCTTCTTCGTAGATGACAACTTGTTCATGCACACTAGCAGAGAGAAAAGGTGAGAGGGTGTAATGATTGACAACATGTGGTTAAATTCATTTTTCCTTCTTTCTGTGGTGTGTATTTTAGTTTGCAAGTTGATTTTATTAGGAAGGTACATGGCTACTAAAAACCTTCCCACAGCATTTGTTGGCAGCCTTAGCAGGAAATATAATGGATTTTAATGAATAAATTTTATATTTTATCAAATAAAGTCTTTTTTTTTAACGACATTCAATTTTCAGCTGTAAACTAAAATAAAAGCAAAAAATAATTTTCTTACTTGGCAGAGCCAGAGAGGTTATATGGGCCATAAATGATTATCCTTATTTTCTCCTAACTTCACTTTTCCCAGAGTTTGATTTTTTCATTATGGATTGCATCAGCCATTGTTTTTATTTTATCGTCATCAAAAACTGTATCATTATTTTTGCTCCGCACTCTGATGAAGAAGGAAGTATGAATGACAACGTACACAGTTTTTTTTTTTTTTAATATGAAATAAACGTTTTTGTTGATTTTTGTATTTTATATTGCTTGATAATTATAGTGATATTCTTGGTGTGAGAATTTGATAATGACAACGTATGCACTTTATCATCTATAATATAAATCTCACCTGTCTGTTTGTTGATTTTTATATCTTATATTGAGGAAGTTGAAAACTATATCTACTTGGGAAAGAAAATTACGAAAGATGGAGATCTCCTCCCTTAGATAAAGAGAAGGATAACATTGGGATGGGCAGCTTTTGGGAAAGTGGAGAATATCATGAGAAGCTGAAAAGCAAATATGTCAATCAAAGGGAAAATCTTGATAATTCTAGTATATGATATTCTTGAAGTGAGGAGATCATATAAGTATGATTGCAAAACTTTTCTAAAAAATTTTTGATAGGAAGCAAGATTTTTCTAAGAATTGAGTTACCAGGGTGGAGTGAACCACACTGCATTTTTATGTAGTTCTCAAATCTAGTAGGAGAAAGTTGCATAATGATTCTTATTCCCAAACAAAGCTCTTCATTGGGTTGCTGTTTTGGAATATTTCTGGTGTGACTGTGTTTAAGCATTGTATTCATTTTATATTTTTTTCATATTTGTGACCTTATGATATTAGTTGGTTGATATGTGACATCTGTGACGAGTATGTGTGTGTGTACCGAGTGATACTCATCCTTAACAGAACTTTTATTGTAAAAACAAACTAGCCTAAGTGCCCGGCATTGCCGGGGTGTTTGGAGGTGTCTTGAGCAAAAAAAAAAAAAATGTAGGCAGGCAGGCTCAAACCCATATCACGAAAGAGGAAAATACATGAAAAAAAAAAAAAAGTGACGTCCTTGCCATTGTGTCCATCCCCAAACCAGAAGTGGTTAAGATTTAAATTAAGGATAGTCATTCGAAGAGAGGGGATGACTTTTGAAAATATAGGCGAAAAAAGCGATCCCCTCTTTGTAGAAAAGTGCCTAGTTGTGGGTGAAGGAATTAATGTTTTTGCCCATTTTTTCGATATTTGTCGCCCGAAGGGTCAAGCTTCAAAACGATACCGATCTTGTAAAAATCTGTCGCCTCTGTTGAAAGTTTTAGACATACATACATACATACATACATACATACATACATACATACATACATTTAAACAGAAAGGTGAGATTTATATAATAGATGAATGAAAGAGTAAAGTAACTTCATCTAATATACATGTGTTGATTAAAAAATACTTAATGTTCTTTTTTACAGCGATTTTTAAACTTTTAATATAGATGTCCCTATTCACCCCAGTAATTATTTTTTTAATACACATAAAGTACATCATAAAACCTAAACACACTTCTACCTACATGCATGGGAAGTTATCAGATGTCAAAAACAGAAAACTCTAAAAAGTATCTATTTTACCTTTGTTTAATCTAATGCCTAATGCAATCAATTTATCTTCTCTTACAAACACACATACGACTTTTTTTATGCCCAGTTCTTGACATAGCAGCATAAAACCCCAAATTTCACAGATATTCAGCACAGTGTGGGAGTGGAGCAATTGATGTAGAAGCTAATAGAAATACATGCAATCCTGTGGTATCATACTATATTTAGTGTTGATTCACCCATTATATAACACTCGGTGACTCCTTATCCCCCCTCCCTTTTGAACTACCAATGCTCAAATCCTTGTTTTTTCTCCTACTTTAAAATGAATGGCTCTCTTCTTGTGGAAGCCCCTTGTTTTAATAAGTTTGTAGGATAATACAATGAGTAAAAGCTCCCCACATGTAAAAGCTTTCCACCATATTGTTTTGTTCTTGTGTATTGGAATTGCTAAGGAGTCACTGACAGAGTGCCATGCAATTGGATGACAAACAACCAATCACAGGCTTCCCTTTTAGATCCTAACCAACACCACGAGAGCAGTTTTTACAAATTCTTTTCCTCTTTTGCTTATCGGTCCCTCAAGGACAACACGTGCCTGTCAGCTCTGTCTGTTATTTAATACCAAACACGTGTGAGGATTGTAGCACAGAAAAACTCAAGGCTTCCTTTTATTTCCTCAACCCGACCAAAATTCCACAGGAAACGAACATCATTAACAGGACGAATCTTACAGATAAGTTTCGCAAAATGCAACTGTTTTTACAAGGAAACATTCTTTCTTCCTTCTCTTTCCTATTAATACAAGTTTTTATAATATTTTTTATTTGTGTTTGTGTTCCTTTTCTTCTTGTCAGCATCACAATATTTTGTTACGATATATAGTTGAGAAAATCCCAACATATAAAATCCAGTCAGAATTGTTTCCATAAAAAAATGTCAGTGTTAAATCAACTCGGCTCAGATGTTTACAAAGTCTCGGCTGATTTAGCTGACACCAGGATTTGAAAAAAAAACAAAATATTTCAATTTCTTTGTTTTTCATGTGTATTCATCTTTCTCTCTATTGTTTCTTCTGAGATGATTCAGCTGTAATCGGGATCTCAAAGGCAACGCATTGTGTGCCTCAACTCTCCAAGTTGGAAATGGATTTTGTCAGGAACTCTTCTTTAAATGTGTCGATAAATTTACATTTTTATAAAAAAAAAAAAAAAAAAAAAACTAGCCTGGGTGCCCGGCATTGCTCGGGTGTTGTGAGGTTTATGTTGAGCAAAAAAAAAAAAAGAAGAAAATTGGTAGTAGACAGGCAGGCTCAAATCTGTACCAAGAGGAAAAGAATGTGAAAAAAAAAGTGACATCTTTGCCGTTTCATTCATCACCAAACCAGAAGTGGTGAAAATTTAAATTAGGGCTAGTCAAACGAGATGACTTTTGAAAATATCGTCGAAAAAAGCGACATCTCCCTGTAGAAAAGTGCCCAGTTGAGGATGAAAGGATTAATGTTTTTAGCCACTTTTTTTATATTTGTTGTCTGAAGGGTTGAGCTTCAAAATGATACTGATCTTGTGAAAATCCTTCGCCTCTGTTGAAAGTTTTCCGCAGGCATACAAACATACATATATACATACATTTAAACAGATAGGTGACATTTATATTATAGACTAGCGAGGGGTACCCGGCGTTGCTCGGGACCGTATAAACAATGAAAAAACAAAAGCAGATATTGAACATATGTTTTATTCTTAGGGGAGAGGAATCTTTCATCTCAAGTTTTAGCGTTACAAACAAACATTTGTCTTTTATATATATAGATAATGACAGGTTTTTTTGGGGCCCCCCTCGAAGATAACTGATCAGTTGACCAACTTCTAGTGGTCCGTTTGACGTGAAATTTCGATATTTGTCATCCGGGTGATGGGGCTTCGATATGATACCAAATTTGTCAAGTTTGGTTCCGTCTTTCAAAAGTTTTAGCGTTACAAACAAACATACATACATACACACAGACGTTTGGCTTTTATATATATAGAAGATGACCTTGTCAATTATTATATGCAAACATTCAATTTCAGTAGAACAATCTCTGCCATTAATGACGCCTAACAATGTCAAGAAGACCCAGTGACAAAACTCATCAAGCATTATTATTAACCCCTTAGGCACTAGTGCATATTACGTACTAGATTTCTATAAATGTCCACTCAGGTTTACCTGGCTGGAACATGCTGAGCACCAGCAAGCTAATCTTAAAAATGCTAGGAAACAAAAAATAACTCATTTGGTACAGACATGACAATGGAAAAGCAAACAAAAATTGAATTTATAAGATCATAAAATCTAACCTTGATTGCCCTTCGGGGCCTGTGACACAGTAGATAGGGACATTGAATCTCTACGGTTCCAGGTGAGCATTGTCCGAAGATAGCGGTTTCAATTCTACGCAAGCAGGCCATAGGATTAGTTGGCCAAAATGTGGTGAGACAAAAACTATGGAAAGAATTAATTACTGGAGATAAGTTACAAGACTCAGCGTTCCTACCCTGTTGCAGTTAATCACCTGAAGAAGACCAGAGGATGAGTTGGTCGAAACGTAGTGAAACGACAAGATTAAAGATGAGGATGATAGTCCGCAAAAAAAATGAATGCACAGAGGTTAACTTATATTTATTAACCGGTCTAAATTGATACGCGACAGACAGAGCTATTGAGTATGTCTGTATATGAAGTTTATGTTATTTTTTTTTTTTACAAAGTAGTCACCACATATCAAGGCCTGGTAGCTACTTGAGGATAAGGGTTAATATGTGCACGGTAGACATTGGTAATAGTTTGTGGGGGAAATTTGATATAATTAGATTATTTGTGAGAACAGTTCAATAAGAATTTGTTTACAATGGACTTGAAGATGACAATATTGCAGTCAGCTGGAAAGAAGACCAACCGAACAGAGTTTCACAGTGTCAGTTCTAGGAAAGAAGTTTTGTTTATAGAATACACATTTAGGTTTAGGCATCAATAGAGTGTGGGGGAAATTATTGATAGTGATTTTGGCTAGATGAGTGCTTTTTGTGAAAGATTGGCAATGGGGGACCATAGATTGGAGCTCAGCCAAACACCATAAAAATAATAGTAGAGCAGAGACAGGCTCGCAGCGTCTCTTCTGTGGGAAAGAGATTGCAAAGAAGAGAAAAGGGCATCACCTACTAGGTTATGAAGTCGGTTTTGATGGTGATCTGAGCAGTTCTGCCCAGATGTGGCAACAGTACTCCATCCTAGGATGTACTTGGCTCTTATACAGGTAGAGGATTGCATCTGCAGTGAGATATCTACTGGTGCGGTAGAACGATACCACCATTTTTCCAGCGACCTTGGCAGCAGATTTAATGCATGTGCATCATTTCAAATCAGGAGTAAAAGTTAGACCAAGAAGCTTGTCTAAACATGAAGCGTCCTCAAGATAAGTGCCGTTCATTTCAATTGGGACCAGATGTGGGTCAGAGCATTGATGATCAAAAGAGAGAAACTTGCTTTTACATGCATTAAGCCATCTTATTCCTCATTGCACCAGGTGCTCAAGATCGGAGAAGAGAGAATTAAAGAGATCTTGGCCATTTCCGGCCTTTGAAGTATTGCTATAAATGGTAGTGCCATCTGCATAAATGTTTATGAACGATCTAAGAATGTGATTTCAATCATTTAATCATAAGCGTGACACAAAAAGGTCAGTTAGGTAGTCGTAACATATGAAGGTCAGTCGCTAGGTAGGTAGTTAGGTAAGTACTACAGTATTAATATATTCATCACTGTCTTGCTCGATCAGTGCTAGTTTTTTATAATAGGATTGGGCCTCACTGTAGAAGTCTTTCAAAAATCTCAAGTTGTTACATTGTTTCTATAATAAAGGGTTGAGTGTTTGTTGTGTCATCTCTAATAATGGATTAGAAGAGATGACGTGTTATATTATATATTTATGTTGTATCATAAAGGGAATCGTGTGTGAGTGACATGTATTTTCAGAACCTACCTCTGCTTCTTCGATGTTGGACCATCTGGAGGGAGACTTGATACCTGTTTTTGGATGAAGATTCAATCACTCCAAGACAAGGAATTAGTTCTATAGTTTATTTCACTTTTCCCAGATGTCCTGCAGAAGGTGGAAAGTGAAATCGGCCTGCGTGGGTTCTTCTTCTACACACGGCAGCGTTCGCTCCCCCCCCCCCAGTGAAGAGGAGGAGACAACGGGAAGCCGTCCGTTGTCTTCTGAGTCCAAATCAAATCTCAACGATTCAGCTAACCTGATCACAAGACTCACACGCAATCAAATCAACTGATCTTTTACTTCCAGCCAACGTGTCTACACTATAACTCACCTCTTCCACCCTCTCTCTCTCTCTCTCTCTCTCTCCCTCTCTCTATTCCTTAACATTCTCTCTCTCTTTCTCTCTATCCATTCTCTAACATTCCTTTCCCCCTTATTTATAAAAATGTATGACGAAGACATACATTTTTTTACTACCCACTTTTACTAAGGGATCCTAAGCTCACCCCACTGGCAAAGGAACTGTCATACCATTATTCAATAAATCATAAATCAAATAAATAAAATTACATCTACAAATAATACCATATGGCGCGAATCCTTGCGCCCTCGAAGGTCAACAACTCTCTGTGACCCCATGGCCTCCATCTCGCATCTTAGGATCATGCAGAGATCACGATATCTCTCGTCACGCTATAACGCGTTTCCACAAGCACATGACTCATACGAGATAAAAGATTTTTCTTATAACATTACGAGAGCATTTTCCTATGTCTCCCGCCGAATTACGCATCCGGATAAAAATCCCACGAAAAAACGACAAAAAAATTAATAATTTTACAACCATTTCGAAAATAAATATCGACTGAACCTTTGACTCTTCCAAACTTAAGAACTAGTTGACCCCTTATTCAACCCAGTAGTGTATCTTTTTTCTCCTACACTGCTTAAATCTTATTTCTTTCTCTTTTTTAACATCTTATCATTATTATTACTATCATTATTGATTAATTAACAACATGTTCTTACTTATAAATTAATCATTATCTCAATAAATTCCACAAGGCAGAAATTCACTTCTCCTCCTTCTGCGAAAAAAAAAAATACATGTCCAAGAACAAGAAAAAACCTGCACAATTCTGATGTGAGAAAACATCAATCGCATGAAAATATAAATAAAAAAAAAAATTCTTACAATCATTCACAAAGTCTCATCTCACCAATAAAAATTACAAATAAAAAAAACATAGATTCGTGGAAACACAAATTTGTCCACGTCAGCACATTTTGAGGTCAGGTTACATAACCTTTGACCACGTCACAGAATCTCAAAAAAAAAAAAATTTTAAATAACAGTCGTTTACAAAAATGCATAGACATTTACAATTAAAATACATAGTCGTTTCCAAAAACAAAAAAAAAAAAAACGACTCACTTAAAATTTTCAGACAATCCTTCAAAAACAAACATTCAACACTAAATAACAATCGATGGAAACTAAATTTGTCCACGTCACCCAACACTTGTGGTTTTCTGAAAAAAAAAATATCACCTTTTACTTACTTATCCGAGTGACTTTTATTATGGCCTTTTCTTCCATTTTCTCTACTGCCACTTACGCCACGTCAGGGGAACTCCAATTGCTCCCTGACACTGGACAGAAACACATTTTGCTTTGCTATATTGGAAAAACTTCTTTTTTTTTCCAGGTCGGTAACCGCGACTGCCTTTCAAGGCATATAGCTCAGCGAAATATATCGGGATTCCATCCATGGATTTTTCCATGTTGATCCTACTCGAAATCACCGAATCCCATCACCCTAAGACAACACTTGTGTATTTTTTTCTTTTTTTTTTTCTTAATCTAAAAAAAAAAAAACATACATTTTAACATTTCATAAAACAGTTTACATACAATAACATTTTTCCACACCAGAAAAAAAAATTCTCACGAAAAAACCCCGTACAATTAGAGAAAAAAAAACAATTCCACATTAGCAGAAAGTATCCATTGTTTCTTAACAAACAAACAAAAAAATACACATTGTCCCTTCCCTAAAAGTATGCAAAGCTTTTACAATTTTGCAGCATTCTAACTTTATAATTGTTTAACCTATAAATTCATAACAAATATTTGATTGACGTTTTTCTCTGTAATCGTGACAGTCATCTCATTCACCTCTGTAACTAAAGTTTATATGTTCTATTTCTTCTATTTTTTTCTTTCTGTTTTTATCAGTATGTCGATTTAGCTATCTGTTTTTATTCTTATTTCTCTTTTTTTATCAAATAATATAACTATACATAATTTTAATGTGTCTTTTTTTCCGTTGTGTCCATATATATTTGTTTCACCGCTGTTCAATGAAAGAACCCTACGTTGTTTTTTTTTTGTTTAACTGACCGTATATCTTTTATCATTCATTACGGCATATCGGACTTTTTTTTTTTTTAATATTTTCTTGTAAACTTGAGTTTTCTGTGTGCGTGTGTGTTCAAATTTTTTTTTCTTTTTTGTTCGCATTTCTGTGATCGTGTAATGTTTTTTTTTTGCGTGGTATTGTTTATTTATTTATTTTTTTAATTATCTTGGACCCTTTTAAAACGTTGTGTTTCTTTTTTTTTTTTTTTTTAATTTTTCTGTGGTAACCGAAGTTCTTTTCTTTTTCTTTTTTTTCTTTTTTTAAACCCACCCTTGCTGGTTGGTCTGGTCGCTTACGGCTCCAAATTGAGTGTGAAGAGGAGGAGACAACGGGAAGCCGTCCGTTGTCTTCTGAGTCCAAATCAAATCTCAATGATTCAGCTAATCTGATCACTTGACTCACACGCAATCAAATCAGCTGATTTTTTATTTCCGGCCAACGTGTCTACATATAACTCACCTCTTCCTCTCTCTCTCTCTCTCTCTCTCTCCATATTCCTTAACATTCTCTCTCTCTCTTTCTCTCTCTCTATCCATTCTCTAACAAAGTCGCTTGGTGCCAACATTGATATTTCTTCATTATAAACTGTGCAGTCACTAGATTTGCATAAACGTTTTATGGCATCATGAAAGTTTGAATATACATGTTATGTTCAATGATTTCCCAGTTAAAGCTAATAATTATTTGGTTGTTTTTATTTTTATTACCATAGATTTGCAGAGCCAAGAAGCCTTGCGGCTTTCCAGGACCTTGCAGTCTGTAGGAAACTTGCAGCCCCTCCCCACAATTACAGGGTCTGCAGAGGCTCTAAGCACAACCCTGTAAGCACCTATCTTTCATATACTTCTGGTTCGTGCCAAGGTTAGAGAAGGGCATGTATCTTTGTATTTTTAATGACTTAACATTGACATTTTTTACATGATAAAAATGAAATAACAAACCTAATTTCCATATTATTCAGATTCTTTGGACTACTGTTCTTATTTTCATTGTTATTTTCGGCTGTGGCAATGCGGTAGTGTAGTAGATAAAGCACTTCGTAAATTTCAGTTGTAAATGATACTCTTCTGGAGGTTGAAGGTTCAATCCTAAGTGCAGACAACACTCAAAATACAATTGTGAATTACTTAGGACTTCTACCCAGTCATAACTGACAGAATGAGAAAATACTGCCCGATCGGGTTAAATAAATGGTTTTATTTAACATTACATACAGATTCACAAGTTTGACAGAAAGATTCCTGAGTTCGATAAATATGCCCGAAGAAGGTTGGAGGATACATTGACCAGAATGTTGTGAAAATAACACTTCAGATGAGAACATTAGTTCAAATAATATAAATAATCAATCCTTACCTAAAAAATTCAGAAACAGCATTATTGGTGATCCGTTTCATCTAAGCTCTCATTAATGACTGATTCTCAAAACTTTTTTCACTACTAACTCTACAAATATGACATCATCACCTATGTTCCAGGACATCTCATTGTGGCTGATCTATTTTGATCTCATACTTTGAATTTGACCAGTATAGTCTGCCATCAGCTCCTCTGCCTGCCATTTTTACTAGAAAATTGTTTTTGCAGGCTTTTTGTTTCCAAATCCATACTAAATGATGTGGTCGCTATCCAACTGTTGGCTATGCATGTAACACAACCTCAATTATTTTATATCTACTGACTCAAGAACTCATCCATTCTTTCAACATGGCCATACTATCAAAGTCTCCTGTTTCAGCACTTATTTCCCTATACTGTCCAAACCTAATCTTATTTTTATGTCATCAGTCTTTAAAACTACAATTACACATCCATCATAGCATTCTCATATCATTTCTCACCATTGTAGGAAAAATAATTTAAATAACTTACATGTCAGGAGGTTGACGTGATCAGAGGAGGGTTGGTTTTTCTTTTGATTTGTAAAATCTAGTGACGTTCCTGGCTTTGGTTTTATACGTTAAACATCTGATTATTTAAGAGCATGTCTTCCTTTCTCGTGGGAGGTCTTTTTGAGAAAATTCGGGTGACGATTCCACTTCTTGAGAACTTTATTATTTGTTGCCTTTTTCTAAAGTTCTTGCAAACAGAGTTATAATCTTTTTTTTTTTTTTTTATTTGACTCTTGACAGGTGGGGGTCACGATTTAACAATATTTTGGAGTTTTTTACATGTGAGTCAACTCTGATTTATCAACTACCCTGGAGAAATTTTCAACACCATGTAATGCATGCCCTTTCTTGCAGAGGGCCAAAAGGTAAAGATGACAACGATCATACAACTAAGTAGACACAAGTTGTCTTGTGTAACGGCAATAGCACAATAGCAAAGAGATGACAAACACAGATGATCGGTTTAGAATCGTGTTTTATTTACCAAGAGAAAACAGTAAATCGTATGGCAATGGGGATCATGAATCAGGATTATTTGGAGTGAGACATTCGTGCCTCCCAAAGGTCGGATGACCTGTCTGGTTGGTTCGGGTCATGTAGATGGGATCTGATGCTGGAAAGGGTAGCGAGACACCGATGGGGTATTAGACATCGATAGGCACTGGAACTGGTGGTAATCGGCTGTCAGTGGGCACTGGAACAGGTAGCTGAACATTGACGGGCACTGGAACGGATAGCTAGACATTGGTGGGCATTGGGAACGGGTAGCTGGACATCAGTGGGCACTGGAATTAATTTTAAAAAAATGAAACTTGAAAGACAAGTTAATGAGCATGTATGATAATTTATAGAATAATTTAGCTAAAAAAATTTATTTAAAATCAATTTTAATTTTCAATAATAAATTAAATATTTTCATTTTAAATAATGATTATTAGTTACAAATGTTCCATATCTTTATATCCTGTGTGTTTGAAATCTTCTCTGCCTCCTTAACCGATTTTTTTTATACTTGTTTACAGCAGTGATCTTTTAAACGAACGCATTTCAGGTGAAAACATTATTACATACATATCATGGCGAAATTAGTATAAATCTAAAAAATTACAAAAATAATCCAGTAGAAAAATATGCTCAATATATTTTTGACAAAAAAATTCATCCATGATTACGTTCTGGTTTTAAAATAGCGGACCATTGATTTGTAGAATTAAGTCAGGGGTTATTTCCTTTATTTGCCATACTGAATTGATTGTACAACTCTTCCACATTTAAACGTACGATAAAACTCGATAATTTGATTTTTCTACAGAATCATTTTTCATAAATTTTGAATTCATACTAATTTCGCCATGATATACATAAGCACATAATGTTTTCTGTTAATTTTTACTTTCTTTCCATCTTAACAATCACCTTTAAAATGATGACTTTTGGAGGTTTTCAGGTATGCTGAAAACGAATATCGCATTTAAATTTGGCGCAGGCAAGTTTGTTTTTTTTATATTAAGACATTTTTTTTTTCGCTATTTTTTTTTTTAAATCAAGACTCGGCACTACTTGTTTCAAATTAAATAAAAGCTTCAAAATAAGTTAAACAAAAAACTTATTTAGGTAGGTAGAAGAGTAACTGATCTTGCCTTTGGTATTAATAACATTTATTGGTAAACATGTTCAATAGTTGACCCTAATTGAGTTGCCAAACTATACTAAATATTTGAAGCCAAATTTCCCCCCCCCCCCAAAAAAAAGGCTAAGAAAGACCAAATTGATAACTGTAGCCACATTTTTACAAGGGGTGTAGGGGGCGCTGGATAGGGGTAGTACCTTTGGCAGCTTGCCATGCTGTGTCCTACCTGTTAGGGCAGATGAATGCCACTGGACCCCATCCATTTCCTAATCTCTCACATGCTGACTCCAAGCGTCACACCCCGGTACACCGCTTCAGCTGGCGGGCTAAACCACGTGAGGGGGGTAATGTTTACACTACACCACTAATTTAGGCAGAGGAACTGCTGCAAATAGTCAACAGTTAGAAGGCGAATGAAATTAATGATCCAACAGCCAAGTGTAGGGAAGTAAACCTATCAAATCAGGAGTGGAGCCCTGAAACTGACTCTGGTAACTCCTGCAACCAAACTGGTGCCAAACGTACTGCTCTGCTTTAGTTTGGAACACACCAGTGAGGTCGAGAGAGGGGGGGGGATCTTAAGTACTGGGCAGATTAGGACCTCCATACACTTTGCCCTGCTTGTGCCCTAGAGAGATCACTTCATTGCTGCTGCTCCAGCGACAGAAACAACACAGGAGACAGCAATTACGAGTTATAAGTCTTGAGCATATTGGCATAAGCTTGGATGCTACGGGTTGTCTTTGACAGTGAGAAGGATCATCGAAATCCCGACTAGACAGCCATCGCCTGCCTTAAGCCAAGCAGACCCCGGTCAATTAGATGCTGATTCACCACAGTTTGTTTACTTCATTGCATGACTAGAGCTAGGACAAAATCCGAAAAACAGATCAGAAACTGTGCACTTGTCAAAACCAAATTTTCGAAATTTTTAAAGCCACCAGCACTGAGACTGGTAACTTGAGATGTCAGGATCATGTGTGCTGGTCTCTCAAATGATCTCCAGCAAATTGATGACGCAAGAAAGACAGCTATCATAAACCAAGAGTTAAATTAGGCTCAACATTGATATTGCAGCCCTGCAAGAGACAAGACTCACAGAAAGTGGCAACATCAGAGAACAGGATTACTTATTTTTCTGGCAAGGCAAGAAACCAGAGGAGCCATGCTTACACGGTGTTGGACTGGCAGTGAAGAACAGCCTACTGTCCGCAGTTGAACTTCCATCGAAAGGCACGCCAAGAATCCCCCCTATGCGTCTCTCCAGCAAATCAGGCCCAGTGAATATCCTGAGTATCTACGCTCCAACTCTCAACTCTAGTGCTGAGGTAAAGAACGAGTTCTATGAGGAGCTGGAGAGTACCATAAAGACAATTACTGTCTCAGATAAACTATACCTCCTTGGTGATTTCAATGCCCATATCGGAACTGACCAGGACTCCTGGCCTCGTTGCATGAGTCACTTTGGGATCAGCAAGATGAACGAAAATGGACAGAGACTCCTCGAGCTGTGTACATTCAATGACTTATGCATCACAAACACATTCTTCCGAACAAAGTCATATCACAGAGTGTCCTGGCAGCACCCCCGATACCGTCTTTGGCACTAACTGGATCTCATCATAACCAGAAGAAACTTGCTGAATTGCATCAGAATAGTCACAGTTACCACAGTACAGACTGTTATACTGACCACATGCTAGTTGCAGCTAAAGTCGGTATCAAACCTAAGAAAATCCACACTGCCAAGCAAAAAGGATGATCCCGCATAAATATCGCCTTCACCTCCTTTCCCAATGCATGCGCACGCTTTGCATGCTCACTCCAGGAAACCTTAAAAGACTGTCCAACAAATACAGCGGAAGAGAGATGGGGACACATTTGTGAGGCCATCTACAACTCTGTTATGGATACCTTTGGTAGGCAGGAGAAGAAGAATCCAAATTGGTTTGAAGTGGGAATCACTGGACTAGAGCCACTTATCCAAGTTGCGCTGCTTGAGTATAAAAGAGACCCTTCCGAGAAGACACTTGCTGCACTCAGGAAGACTAAAAGTGATGCCCAGAAGACTGCCAAACGATGCACCAACAAATACTGGCTGAACCTATGTAGCAACATCCAACTTTCTGCTAACTGCTGGAACGTTTGTGGGATGTATGCGAGACTGAAGGTGGCCTTTAGCCCAAGTATAGTTAAGACTAAACCATTGAAGTCAGAATCAGGCAACATCATCAAAAACTGCAGAAAACAAATGGAGAGATGGGCTGAATACTATCAGCAGCTATACTCACATGAGAATATCATCACTAATGTAGCAATTGAAGGTATCCCACCCCTGCCAGCCATGGACGAGCTGGATAATCTCATGTCTTGCGGAACACTCAGAGTTGGGTTCTACAAGACATGACGAACTCACTGAAGCCATTGACACCCTTGCTAGCGGTAAAGCTCCAGGTGGTGATGCCATTCCACTTGCAATCATCAAGGTTGGCAAAAATACAGTTCTTGATCATCTCTATCAACTTCTGCTCCAGTGGTCGAAGGAGGGTTCGGTTCTGCAAGACATGCACGACGCCCACATTACAACACTTTACAAAAATAAAGGTGATCGCGGTGATTGTAATAATTGCCGCGACATCTCTGCTCATTGTTGTCGCAAAAGTCTGCGCTTGTGTTGCATTGAAAAGACTCCAGTCACTTGCAGAGAGAGTTTACCCAGAGGTGCAATGTGGTTTTAGAGCAGAAAGGTCAACTGTTGACATGGTATTCTCCTTACGACAACTATATGATAAATGCTGAGAGGAAACCACTGTACCTCGCTTTTATTGATCTCACAAAGGCATTTGACCTGGTTAGCAGGAGCGGCCTCTTCGTGCTACTACAAAAAATAGGATGTCCCCCCCCCCAAACTCCTGAGAATGATAACCTCTTTTCATGAAGACATGAAGAGCTCCGTCAAATTCAATGAATCACTTTTGGAATCTTTTCCCATCCTCAGTGGTGTGAAACAGGGCTGTGTTCTTGCCTCAACTCTTTTTGGCATATTTTTCTCACTTCTGCTACTATACGCTTTTCATGAAACTGAAGTTGGCATCTGTATTCGCACAAAAGAAGATAGAAGCCTTTTCAACCTGGCCTGTCTACGTGCCAAAACTAAAGTTCGCATGTCCCACATCAGGGAAATGCTATTTATAGATGATGCAGCATTAGCGGCCCATTCTGAGGAAGCCCTCCAATAACTCATTGACCGCCTCGCCCATGCTTGCAACAAGTTTGGTCTGACAATAAGTCTCAAGAAAACAAATGTCATGGCTCAAGATGTCAGCAACGTCCCCTGCATATCCATTGGTGATCACACACTGGAGGTGGTGAATGACTTTACCTATCTAGGCCCCATTATTTCCAACAATCTCTCACTGGATGCTGAGCTAAACACCTGCATCGAGAAAGCAGCAACAGCTATGACCCACCTGACTAAGAGAGCGTGGAATAACAACATGCTAACCATAAACACAAAGAGGGGGATATATCAAGCCTACGTCCTCAGCATCTTACTCTGCTGCAGTGCGACTAAATGCCTTTCATCTGCGTAATCTAAGAAAAATCTTAAGCATTACATGGCAGGACCGCGTTCTGAACAAAGACGTTCTTGCCAAAGCAAATCTTCCAAGCATGTTTTTCCTCCTCTCCCAGAGACATCTAGGGCACGTTGTTCACATGTAGGATGGTTGAATCCCCAAAGATATCCTGTATGGTGAGCTCTCAGCCAGCAGCACACCAATTGATAGACCACTCCTCAGATTTAAGGATGTGTGTAAAAGGGACTTAAAATCTGGCAGCATCAACCCTGTTGACCTCGAATCCTATGCTGCAGACCGTGACTCCTGGAGGGTCAAATTCAAGAAGTGTGTCCAGCTGAGCGAGGAGAGAAGAAATGAACAGTAGGAGGAGAAGAGAGGCAGCCGCAAAAGGACAGCATCAGCAGCAGCATTGGCAGAGCATAACAGAGGGTATCCCTATGGGAAGTGCAACAGAATTTGTTGTTCCCGCATCGGTCTGCTCAGTCACAGCAACAGCTGCCACCACTCATGACAACCTTCAAGTGCATTCTCCATCGTCTATTTAGATGGAAGGATGCCAACAACATTTTTACAGACAAAAAAGCCAAATTGTAAAAACAAAGAATGTGTGCATAAATTTATAAATATTTATCGATTTTTCATGTCATTATTGTTATTTTTTGTGCCCTTGTAAAGATTGGTGATGGTTTAAACCGACGCATTTTGTTGCAATATTTTGGAAGACTAATGGGGTATGATCCCACACAGTCGGACGATTCTATTTATAAACGATGCTGCTAAGAACTGACAAATCAAATTAATTCACGTTCTGCTACCAACCAATCAGAAACCAGAATTGCTTCATAAATATTAAACCTTTTCTGGAGCAATTTCACATGTTCTTTTCCCGGGTTTCGACACGGTAAGAATATTTTGTTCTGTGGAACTGTCTACTATAAACAAGTCATCTCCCAGGACTTGTGTGTAACAGCAAACTATCTGAAACTGTTCTGAAACTCAAAATGGCTTACACTTCTAGAGGTTATGCGCCCAGCGTGCGTCTTTATTTTGATGGATCCGAATCAAAATTCGAATTGTGGCAAGTTAAATTTCTGGGATATCTACGAAAAAAATCTAAAGACGAAAACCCATCATATGAAGAGGATGGAATTATATTACCTCAAATAATTAGAACAAACGAAAAAATAAAAATGACAGGTTTTCGTCTTTACAATTAAACGTGTCCGTGAATTTTACACACCGGATTCTGGTAGCAGAGCGTAGTTTTGATCCACGGACCTCTGCTACCAGAATCCGGTGTGTAAAATTCACAGACACGTTTAATTGTAAAGATGAAAACCCGTCATTTTTATTTTTTCGTTTGTTCTAATTATTTGAGGTAATATAACTCCATCCTCTTCATATGACGGGTTTTCGTCTTTACAATTAAACGTGTCTGTGAATTTTACACACCGGATTCTTTTTATTTTATTTTATTTTTTCGGGAAAAAATATTAAATTGGCTGGACTGTTTTTATCGTACCCAAGAAATATACCTCAGTCGGCTTTAATATTCAATTTACTCTTTTTCTCCATATATGCGAAGCAAGTTGAACCAAATATATGCATTCTGCTTAAATTTGTTTTTTTTTTTTTTTTACCGCAGAAAGATTTGTATTAACACTTTAACCTACTAATGCGTAACTAATACTTTTGCTTAGAAAGAAAAAAAAAAAAATCTTTGTAATTTTCCTTTTTGACATTTGAACACAATTAAAAATGGCGTCTTTTTAAATGCTAAAATTCTAAGATCCAAATGATTTCTAATTTTTGTTATGTCTAAGTAAATATAAAAATATATATTTATTTTTGAGCAGAACAAACACGAGGGACTTCCCCATTATAAAAAATAGGGAGGATGTTGCAATATTTTGGAACACTAATGGGGTATGATCCCACACAGTCGGACGATTCTATTTATAAACGATGCCGCTAAGAACTGACGAATCAAATTAATTCACGTTCTGCTACCAACCAATCAGAAACCAGAATTGCTTCATAAATATTAAACCTTTTCTGGAGCAATTTCACATGTTCTTTTCCCGGGTTTCGACACGGTAAGAATATTTTGTTCTGTGGAACTGTCTACTACAAACAAGTCACCTCCCAGGACTTGTGTGTAACAGCGAACCATCTAAAACTCAAAATGGCTTACACTTCTAGACATTTCATATATATTTACATATTGAGGAGTTTAGCTTCCAAATAATTGCGTCTTTTTTATTACGATTTTTCTGGGGAAAAAAAAATAAACGTAAGTTTATTTGAAAAAATATTTTGCATTAATTATTTTTATTTTATTCAAAATTATTTTTGCTAAAAAATAGCAAAATATGGAACTAATCCTATTGCTAACCCTAATAACCACTTACAAAGCAGCACGCATACCTACTCAGAACCGCAATCCTTATCATAATGACTCTTACAACTTTTGTAAATGATGTATATGACAACGAATTCATGGAGAATGAAGAAATGATGGTGTCACAACTTAGCAAGAAGCTGTCTGACAATTTCAAAATGCTTCAATGGCTTGCCAAGTGTCGGTTAATGACCAATTCTAAGACATGTGAAATCTGTAATTTAATTTACCATGCAAATTGCAACGGTTATTATCGGTCAATGCAGACAAACTCTTTTGGGGGAAGAGCAGAAAGCATGGCATTATTACATAGAAAAAAGATGAAGACTGCTTCTGTGGTACCAGTTTTTAAGAATTCTGTTGAAAGAATTGACCCAGTAAATTTTCGACCCATTAGCCTCCTCCCAATTTTTGACAAAATATTTGAGACTATAATTAACCAAGCTCTAGCCCATCACCTTACAGATGCTAAACTTCTGACTGACCAACAATATGGATTTAGGCAAGCGTATTCCACAGCAGACATCCTAACTGTAATCTCTGAACGTATATACCATTCACTGGACAAAGCGGGGGAGGGTAGAGCGGTAGTTCTAGATATATCTAAGGCTTTTGACAGGGTATGGCATGAAGGTCTTCTCAGGAAAATCAGATCATACAGTATCACTGGAAGAATACTTAACATAATTAAATCCTTCTTAGATAAGAGAAAAATCCAGGTTGTCCTCGACGGTCATACATCTAAACAATATGATATAAATACAGGAGTGCCTCAAGGGTCTATCCTTGGACCTCTATTATTCCTAATATTCATAAATAACCTCCCTGACAAAATTGTATGCAAGATGGGTATATATACTGATGACACCACGCTCTATAACAGACACGACAGGAAAACAAATGAACACATATCTAAAGAAACGGCAGAAGAACTAGAGGATGACCTCCAATCTGTAGTGGAATGGGGACATAAATGGATGGTCACATTCAATACTGCCAAGACTAAACTCATTTCCTTCAATAATTACAAGAAACCTTCTCTACCACCAATAGCAATGGCCAATGACTCTTTATCTGAAAGTACATCTTTTAAACTCCTCGGCCTAACGTTCACAGAAAACATGAATTGGAACAATTACATCGAGAGTATTGCCAGGACCGCTGCGAAGAAGGTAGGTTCTCTTTACCATGCTAGAAAGCTACTAATGCCCGAAAGTATCCTGTACCTCTATAAGGCCACCATTCGCCCATGTATGGAGTATTGTTGTCATATTTGGCTGGTGCATCTGCTACTAGTCTCTCGCTCCTAGACAAGGTTCAAAAGAGAATCGCCAACCTGATAGGTTCTGAACTGTCATTTAAACTTCAGCTTCTGTCCCATCGACGAAATGTAGCATCCCTCTGCCTGTTCTACAAGTACTTTAACGGTGAATGCTCTGACGAACTGCAAGCACTTGTACCCCCTCGACGTAAATACCTCCGACAAGCAGCTAAATCCCACCCCTTCACAGTAGAGATCCCTAGATGTAAAAGAGCCTTCTATTCCAGTAGTTTCTTCCCTAGAACCCCTAGACTTTGAAATTCCCTTCCGGGTCTCTGCTTCCCCAACTGTACTGACATGCAGAAGTTTAAGTGTAACGTGAACCGACATCTTGCTGCCCAACTCCTCACATAGTACCCCTGTAGCTTATGTCCCTGATAGTAACCCCCTACATCAAAGTGGCAATGTGCCTTGTTTGGGGTGAAAATATAATAAAAAAATTTTTTTTTAAATGAATGTGATGGTGGAAGGAACTGCAAATTGACAAAATATATTTGAAATAAACACAATAAAATTGTCGTCGAAAAGTAAGTTCATTTTATTCCATTAAATAAACTTCCGTATTTTTTTTTTTTTTTTTGGAATGATAATAGAAAGACACAAATATTTGGGATCCAACCCCTTCAATTTAGTCCAGAGTTAACACCTTCAATATAGTCATCTATAATATAAAGGGCAAAAATCTGTTTAAATGTATGCATGTATGTTTGTTTGTATGTCTCGCAAAAACTTTTGACAGAGGCAACGGATTTTCACGAAATCAGTATCAACCCTTCAGACAAATATCGAAAAATGGCCAAAAACATTAATTCCTTCACCCTCAACTGGGCATTTTTCTACAGGAAAGAGTCGCTTTTTTCGCCAATACTTTCGAAAGTCATTGCCTCTTTACGATTGTCTAGCCTTAATTTAAACCTATGTCACTTCCGGTTTGGCGATGGGCACAATAGCCAACACGTAATTTTTTTTTTTCACTTTCTTTTTCTCCTTCGTGATACGGGTTTGAGTCTACCAGCCTGCCTGCCTACTACCACTTTTTTTTTTTGCGCTCACAATTTTCCTTTTTATTTTTTTTTTTGCTCAACCAACACCTTATACACGCCACCATTTTCTTTTCCGCCTTCGCGACATGGGTTCGAGCCTGCCTGCTCACTACAACTTTTTTTTTTTTTTTGCTCAACACACACCTACACCTGGCACCCAGGCTAGTCTATAATATAAATCTCACCGGTCTGTTTAAATGTATGTATGTATGTATGTATGTTATGTTATAGTCAGGTCATGTCATATGCTACTCATACCATGTAACCCAGTACTACCTGCCTCATGGTCGGGTCACCGGTGACTAAACTGGTTCCCCCACCAGACTTGTTTGGCTAGTCACCCTGAAGGATTAAAAACAAGACCTTCCAAAGGGCAAATGAACCCTTTTTTGGGGTCAACGGCCAACTAGCACCATGTGTGTTTGTGTGTATGTATGTGTGTGCTGGGGTGGAGAGGACTCCTGTAAGCCGTGGTGAAGGCAACCTTTCTAGGAGAAGCAAATCTCTGATTTAAAAAACCATAAAGCGGGAGACCAGTACCCGCATTAAGCTGGTCTGCAGTTTAACTTGTTGCTGGCTATCTTGCTCTTGCTTGTTGCTGGATCTCAACATCTTGAACCGAGAGGGAGACTTAGCTGTCATACAAAGCTAAGACTCTGTAACATCATCTGTGTATAGATACTCCCTCAGGCATTTGTCTATAAAAATAGTTCTGTGGCAATGGAAGTCATTTTCGGGCTCATGGACTTTAAGTGTCTGAAGGAGTGGCACTCGTCTGACAAGACGTTGCAATCATCATCATGTATGTATGTATGTATGTATGTGGTGGTCAAGGTGTGGATGTGTGTTAAAAGCACACAGATGTCTTAGCATCATACTGTGCTTCTCTCAGACAAATCAACCCCACGTGCACGTCATGACCACTGCCACACAGACGGGGCTCTGATGAACGGCGAGTGTCCTGCGCTGTATAACTGGACCTCTACTGCCTTGTGGACCAAGGTTCTTTTAACCAAAGGTGAGGTAACCCTGACAGAAACCTCCAGAGGAGCTTAAGCCCTGTCAGCTGCGGCATACATGACCCACTGGCATGTGGAGTATGCTCTGGTGCCAAGCAACCTAAGTCCCAGTCATGGATCAAATGGCATGGTGGGTGGAGAAGGCTCCTGTATGCCGTGGTGAAGGCAACCTCTCTAGGAGAAGGAAACCCTGATATAGAACCTGCGGCGACTGCTGCTTCCAATGATGTTGACTTGCTCTTCTTTTTGGTTCAATGTGGCAGTTATTTAGGGAGTGGGATTGTCTCAGTGCAAAGTCTTTCCTCACTATAAAAAGCTTCAAGCACAGGCATTACTTGATATGCAATGGAATACACACTTTGCAATCAGTGTGTATCTCGATAACAAAAAGGTTGGCTGTAGCCTGAAACGGCAAACGGACATTCAATGAGGACTGATGCAGATATGGGCGTGAATGGTAATAAAGGCTCTGGAACTTCCAGGGTCTGGTCTGGTCTGGTAGGTGTTCGGGGCACTACAGTTTTGACCCGGTCATCAGTGGATGTGCTGGACTATAGAAGGTTCATAGAGGTGACCGTCTGGCACGTGCTGCTAGTTACGCTCATGTTTGCGTCTGTTGAGCCAGAATATATTAAGTAATGGCAATACTCGAGAACGAGTTGCTGCCATCATATCATGTATGTATGTATGTATGTCTGCCTAAAACTTTTGACAGAGGCGACAGATTGGCTAAAAACATTAATTACTTCACACTCAACTGAGCACTTTTCTACAAAGCGGAGTCAGTTTTTTTGCCGATATTTTCGAAAGTCATCTCCTCTTTTCGATTGACTAGCCTTAATTGAAACCTTCGCCACTTCTGGTTTGGCGATGGACACAACAGCAAAGACGTCACTTTTTGGGGGGGGCACATTCTTTTCCTCCTTCGCAGTACGGGTTCGAGCCTGCCTACTACCACTCTTTTTTTTTTTTCTTTTTTGCACACCTTCAAACACCCGGGCAACGCCGGGCATCTAGGCTAGTTTTTTTTTGTTGTTTTTTTTATAGCATTAATAAAGAAAATGTTCAAATGTTCAAAAAAAAAAAAAAGGTAAATTTGTTGTTTCTTTCCACTTTTCAAATTCACCTTAATTTGACGGCATTTACAGGTTTTTTCGGGTATTCTGAAAACAAATAACATGTAAAATTGTCTCTGCAAAACAACACATGGGCATGCACGTGCGTTGTTTGGCTTGCTGTAGGAGAGTATAACGTTAAACTGTTTATCGGCGACAGTTTTACGTGTGATATTCATTTTCAGAAGATCCGAAAAACCTATAAATGCCGTCAAATCGCACGGGAAAGATAAAATAATTAACAAATAAACTTCCGTATTTTTCTTTTTTTTATTTAGTTCTGTTTTTTTTTTGTTTTTTTTTCTTGTTCTGTTTTTTCTTAATAAAATACGCAAATATTTAGGAGTGAAACTCTTCAATATATGAAATGCGTCGGTTTAAAACATTTAAAACATAAGCACACAATACGCACACAGTTTTTTTTTTTTTTTTATGAATTTCGCTTTTTTGTTTGTGAAAATTTGGCAACAGTTATCAATTTTTTTTTTCGGGAAGATTTAGCTTCAAATACTTATTATAATCTCGCAACTCCGATTGGGGTCACCTATTGGATACGTTTACTCATTTACTATATATATTTTTTTTTTTTGGTCACGTTTTTGTTTGGTTGTTCAGAATGCCTAATAAATGAATAAACAAACAAAATAGGACGCATTTCTCGTGCGATTGTTTCTTTGTTAATTTGTCATTCAGAAAACCAATTCATCTGTTCAGAGTTAGTTTTAAAAAAATCGGAAAATATTCATAAATATTGTTCAGACTGAATGAACTACTAACGACTGACGTAAGATAGTCTGCAGGAGGGGGGGGGGTAAAACAACAACTTTAATATTAGGGCAAAATAAAAATAAATAAATAAATACGGAAAAATAATTTTGGAAACTAAAGAAAAAAATATATTATGACGAGGGGGGGGGGGGCTAAATTTTAATTGTATCTTGGGTTTCCGTACTTAGTCCACTAGTCCAGCCACTCCAGCCTTCTTCACGAATAATTTATACATTCTAGATAGGCGGGTAAAAGCAAATAAGAAAAAAAAAATAAGTTAATTTATTTTTAAATAAAAATCGATTAAAACGTTTTATTTAATCAAAGAAACTGATTTAAAATAACGGAAGGAAATAATCTTGGACAATAATAATTTCTTCTCCCATAATAAAAGGCTTCTTGGTCTGTAACCTACATTTTTCATATCGAAAACGGAATAACGGTGATTGAACGGCTTACTTTTAATAAACTGGAATAAGCTTCTTTTTTTTTTTTTTAAGATGTTTATCATTTGTCTGGAATAAATATTTACCGAACAAAACGTGCTAATATTTACATTTAATTTTGTAATTAACTGAAATAGTGTTTTCCTTATTAAAAAAATTAAGTGAGAGTCTTCTGGACAGTTTTTAACAGAGGAACGAAATTTCATCGCGCACCGTTAATTTCCGGTTACTTTTTTTTTTTTTTTTTGCTTTTACACTTTTTCAAAAAAAAAAAAAAAAAATGATAACGAAATAAAATAAAGGATTTTTTTTCAAAAAATAAAGGAAAAAATAAAGGGCAAAAGACAAAACGGGCTTCTCGCCTCGGCTTTTGTGTCTCTCCCGTGTTTAGTGGCGATGCTTGAAAGTATTTCTTAAAATTCGGTCCAGCTGCGACGGAGGATTCCATTTTGGACACGTTTTTGTGTTCATCTAAGACAAAAAAAAAAAAAAAAAAAGATACCTTTGTCTTTTCGAGACGAAAAAAAAAAAACGAAGAAGGAAAGGTGGGATCCCTTTTTATCGTGTCTTCTCTTTTAATATGACAATAATATCTATCTTTTTTTCACGATCTTTTTAAACTCATTTTGTCTTTAAGATCTTTATTCTTTTAACGATTTATTTTAACGGTTTTCCACTCTCCAGGCCGACTCGTTACCCCTTCTCCATGTAAAATCTGTTTAAACTGCCATCCCAATGTGTTTATATTTTTTTGTTATGACATGCAAACGATCACTAAGCCTATTGTTAAAAGTAACACCACAAAATCTTTATTTTCCGACAATGATAGAGAAAAATATATCTCCGCACAAATTACTGTAATTTTGAATCCGCGATATTAAAATTTAATTAAACGAAAGTAATATGGCGTTATCTGATGTTTATTGTGTAAAAAGAATCTACGGTCCATTTATTTATTAAAATAATTTTATTAAATTATAAATTAATCCTGTAACAAAACAAAGACATAAATAAATAAATAAATAAAATAAAATTATTGTAAATAAATAAATTAAATTCGTTCAAACCTGATCGATGCTTCTTTTAGCTATGAGGATTTTAAATGACAAATCTTTGCCTCCTTCTATCAGTGACAATTGAATAATTTCGATTTGTCAAAAACAATTACATCTTTTATATCCCGATGTAATGATATTATATATCGTTAAATAAAAGCGTGTATCACAGATATTCCTGGAAAACAAGAAGGGGGGGGTTAAAACTATAAATATTTATTAAAATAAAAATACATAATTTGTTTAAAATTTTTTTATTCAATCATTTGATGAAAAATCGATAATTATCAAATTCGCGTAAAAAAATGCAAAAAACAGGAAATTAAGAAGTCTTGCCTCTTCACGAGTGCAGACTGCAGAGTTTGACACAAGGTCAGTTTTTAATATTATGGGTATCCAGACCCCCCCTCCCTTCCAAAAAGGGCACTTTGGCTTGGGACAAGAATAAAATTTCTCAGCTTTTAGAAAAATTTCTAACACTTGTGCAGTTTAACATCCTCAAGCAAATTTTTTGTTTTTCATTTTAAGGGAGTTCCGTCCGCGCAAGGATAAGTTAACAAAGTCCTCTCTCCGCCACTCACATGTTAATAATGGTTTTCTAAATTTCTTCGGGATGTTAAATTGCACAATTGCCAGATTTTTCTTTCCCTGACCGAGGACCTAAAAGATGATCAGATACTTTGAATTATTTATTGTAAAAACAAAAATATATATTTTAAACAAATTATTGCACAAGACAATTCGAAAGTGTGGAAAATGGGTGTCGTCGGTCATCCTTTGACACCATAACCACAAAAAAAAATCTATCCTATTTTATTCTTATTCTTAGCTAGTCTGCAATCACCATAATACCACATTTACTCTGAGGACCGTCCTACTTAAATTTCCCAAATCGTTAATATATATATATATATATATATATATATATATATATATATATATATATATATATATATATAAAATGAATAACATGTATATACAATCATCTCATTAGTGTGGAGTGAGAAAAAAGTACACTTTGCTCTTGTAGCACCCCTAAAATATTTGTAACTTAATACAAACATTTGCGAGTTTTATTTTTATTAGACAGATGCAACATACCCCACCTCACAGAAGAGACGTTGCGAGCCTATCCTTGTTTTATCGTTATTTCCATGGCAGGTGCTCGTCTGAACTCCAATCTCCGGTCTCTCCTCGCCAATCTTTCACGAAAAACACCCGTCTAGCTGAAACCACTGTCAAAAATTTTCCCCACTCTTTATCTGTGCCTAAATCAAAACGTAGATTCCATGAACAAAGCTTCTTTCTTAGAACTGCACGCCTATGGAACTCTGTTCCGTCTGCCTGCTTCCCACCTGACTACAACCTGGATGTCTTCAAGTCCAACGTAAACAAATTCCTAATGAACCGCCACCTCAAGTAAACACTTCAATAAATCTTCACACTAACGTACTGTACTTGCAATAACCCTTATCCCTGAGTGGCTTCCGGGCCTTGATAAGTGGTGTGGTGACCACTGTAAAAGAAAAAAAAGGGTACTTATTTACGACCTAACCCAGTGTAGTTTACCTCCTAAAAATAAATCAAAATTTACTTTTTTGGCTGATACATTTCAGCGGCCTTAAAAGATAATGTGAAAGAAAAAAAATTGTAACATTTTAGAGTGGGGATCACTTTCCTATATAAATTTAATGTAAAATGAGCACCCACTTCATGACCACATAGCAGTAAACGAGACATGTAATCGTTAGCATTTTTAAAGTTTGGGCGGGGACGGAGGGGGGCTGCATATGTTCTATAAACATTTTAAAACCCCTTAGAAACACTTCGAATACTAGGAGAGAACCTTAAAATCTATAACTCCACAATTTCTATTTTTTAAATAAGATTTGCCTTGAAAATGGTCTCACCGTTAAAAATTAATTATTTTCTAATAACACACACAATAAAAAAAAAAAAAAAAAGAGGGTTTGGGTTCACCTGTACAAATGCGCCCCCTTTGTGTTTTTTTTTTTTCTTTCCGTTTTTTGTTTTTTTTTCAATTTTTTTTTCCGGTAGATTATTATTGATTGAACACTAACTTACCATTATTATACATATTGGAACCACTCGACGTGAACACCACGCCCCCCCCCCATATAAGGATTTTTCATATTCTAAGAGCAATAATTAAGACCTTTATTACCCAATGTATTCTGCATTGTTTTCATTAGTCGCCATATTTATTTTCGCACGCGCATTCATTTTTTGCGCTTTGTTTTCACTGGTCGCCATGCTTGTTTTCGCGCGCGCATTTAATTTTTGCACAGAAATGAATGCGCGCACGAAAACAAGCATGGCGACTAGTGAAAGCAATACTGGATACATTCGATAATAAAGGTCTTAATATCATTTATATTGAATTAATAAATGGAAAATCCTTTATATAAAAGGAGTGAGTGTTCTCATCGAGTGGTTTCAATATGGATTGGAGGATCGATTTACTGGAACGTGGAACACTATATTAGAAACCGAGCGAGCACGAGCACCCCTTTCAAATATTGACATTTTTGCTTTTTTTACTATAATATGGTAGAATCTGTTGAAAAAAAAAACGAAAAGAAAAAATACAAAGGGTACATTGTACATGCCCGCTCTCGCGCTCTGGTTGTTTTGTGTTAACAGTTCTTCGTGGAGACCTTTTCAAGGCAAATCTTAAAAAAAAAAATAATATAAATCGTGGAGTAATATGTACCAAATGTTTGAAGTGTATCTACGTATTTTTAAACCCCCCCCCCGGCCCTTCGTCTGGCACAAACTTGAAAAATGCTAACGATTACATGTCTCGCTGACATCCTATGTGGCCACAAAGTGGGTGCTCATTTTGCGTTAAATTTATATAGGAAAGTGATCCCCACACTAAAACGTTAATATATATTTTTTAATTCCTTTCATATTTAATTTTGCAAGTAGTG
This sequence comes from Euprymna scolopes, assembly GCF_053919585.1. Classification (NCBI taxonomy): domain Eukaryota; kingdom Metazoa; phylum Mollusca; class Cephalopoda; order Sepiida; family Sepiolidae; genus Euprymna; species Euprymna scolopes. The sequence continues at coordinate 47,621,996 of NC_136502.1, read as the reverse complement.
AAATTGTTACTTAAAAACGCTAATCTCTTTAATTATAATTCAGGATATTTGAAAAATGGAGAAAGAGAAAAAAAACGGGAAAAAATAGATTAACAACACCTTTTAATAAAAAACGAAATTCTATCTCTTTTTAGGCGTTTACGTGTGAAGATTCTGTTGAAAACTTGTTGGAAAGAAGAAAAATATTTTAGAATTTAGTTTCGCGTATAAATTTAATTACCCCCCCTCTCCCCTATCCAAACCATTTTAGTGTGTTGTAACCATTTTAAAAAAAAAAATTTTTTTATCCACGAGAAATAAATTCTGTACGTTTTTTTTTTGTTGTTGGGGGGGGGGCTTCTTTTTTTTTTCTTTTTTTTATAAAAACTTTCCACTCAGACTTAACTGATTGGAAATACGAGGTTATTTTACATTCAATTTATATGCCAAGATGATCCCTTACTTTGAATTCTAAGGGTCTCTTTTCCCCCCTTTGTCTCTGTTTTTTTTTTTCAGAATTTTTCCCACCTAATCGCCTAAAAATGTTGAATCTCATTTGGGAGGAGATTTAACTGAGGGTAATGATCTATAAATTTACCAAAAATATTTGAGCAATATTGAATTTTCTCATTTACATCCCCCTCTCCGCTTGGCCCTCGGGACAAGATCAAAGTGTAGTATCTGTTCCGGCAGATGCTGCACTTAAGATAATTTGTACCAGTCAATGGAGGGGAAACCCTCTATACTGGGACAATTATTATTTTTTGTAACCAGAGTGCCCCCTTTTTGCCTACTTTTAGGGGAGCTGGTTTTTACCTCACATTAAAAATGGCCTTGTGCCTAATTTGCTCAGTGGGGGAGCAAATAAATACCATCTGTTCCGGCAGATACTGCAAGCTATGAATAGCTATGACTAGCAAAGACCAGATGTGGGGGCAACCCCACATGCCTGACCATTAACCAGCTCCCATTTCCCACCTCTCGGGAGCTGGTCCCCTTTTTCCCTCCCCCCTCCCTTCACTCCTCACATTAAAAATTGGCCTTGTGCCTAATTTGCTCGGTGGGGGAGCAAATAAATACCATCTGTTCTTCAGATGCGGCACTTCTATTTCTTGTTCTCTTTCGGTGGAGGAGAAATCCTTCACGACTGAGACAATTTTTATTTTTGTACCTTTTTTCCACGTTAAAAAACGACCCTGGTGTCTAACTCTGTCCCGTGGGGAGGCATAGTAAATAGGTACATCCCCCTCTCCGAATTTGTAACCATGGACCGGCATCAGTGGACTGTTTTTCTTGTACCGAAAACGTTTTCAGTTTAATTCAGATGGTTTCAAATTGATATAAATGGTTGCACACTAAAAATAAATTTTTTAAATTCGTTTGTTTTATTCGAATTGTTGGATAGTTTTCAGTAAAGGAGTAAAAACTTTCATTTTCATTTAAAAATTATTCAAACAAATTTTAATAAATTTTAATTATAATTTTTTTCCTTAATTCCTTAAAAAGAGTTTATGTGACTTCATTAATTTTGACCGTTTGATCGTCACTCACTTCAGAGTGGTGATGTTTTTGCACAAGAGAGGCAATTAAATTTACCAAAATGATCCAAGATGGTAAAATTAAAATATATTATAAATATTAAAGAATTAATATTTATAAAGTTATCTCATTGAATTTTACTTTTGCAAATGGAAATTCAATTAACTTTCTTGAAATTATATATTTGGATTTTACCGTCACTGGATTATTTATCTTCCACCAGACTATCCATTCATGTGTAATCACCTTTTTCTTCACCATATTCCCTCTGCTTCACTTTTTTTTGTTTTCAAGTAAGATCTTTGACTTACTTGTTGTTTCATTAAATACTTTTGCATGCAAAATCCGATCCCGCATTTTGGTAATTCCTACCCTCTGATGAGAAGCAAAGTATTTCTTCGAAACTATGCAGATTAAGGACTATCCACTTATCTAGTGTTTCCTTTTCAGATTAAATATGTTTTTAACTCATTTCAAAGTGTTTTTTTTAACATGTTTTATTAACTGTTTGCTCATACATATATATATATATATATATATATATATATATATATATATATATATATATATATATATATATATGTGTATATATATACCAAAGAGACATCTGTATCATCTGATCCATGCTTTGTGCGGACGGCTGCTGGACAGGCCACAAACTCCTGATCTCCCAACTCTCCATGACGACTCCTTGACCAACCAATGCTTTGACTGTAGCAATCTTCGCAACCCACAGCTGGCACAGAACATTAGGGAAACCTGCGAATGACACCTCACAGACTCTGGGGGTCAGGCCATCGTAGAGCACCACTGGACCATCCCTAGAGACGCCATGACCCATGCCGCGAAGGAGACACTGGGCTACACCACCAAGAAACAGCAGGACTGGTTTGCTAAGAATGACACTACCATCTCTCTTCTCATTGAAGCCAAACGATAAGCACGCTTGACTTTGGATAACCAACCTACAGCTGCTAACAAACGGGCTCATAAGCTAGCTGTAGCTGATTGCCAAAGAAGGATCCGTGAAGCGAAGAACACCTGGTGGCAAAGAAAAGCTGCAGAGATACAGAGGTTTGCTGACCAACGTGACCTGCGCAGCTTTTATGCAACAACAAAAGAGATATTCGGCCTCGCACAGTCGTCAGTAGGCAGCCTAAAGGACACGAATGAGGCCACGACCATCATAGACAGTGAGGGTATCCTAAATAGATAATGGTCTCTCTTTGAGAACCTCCTCAATGATCACACCAACACTCCAGATGATCTCCTGAAAATGACCTCGCAGCATCCTGTCTGTCACTTGATAGTACTACCACTCTCTGTCCAGGACTTCAACAAGGCCTCAGTGACCAGCGTAAAGACTACCATCATTCACCACCGCCTCCGCTGGGTGGGACATATCCAAAGGATGGATAATTCAAGGCTCCCTAAGAAAATGCTGTACGGGGAACTGGCCCAGGGTATGAGACCACGGGGAGCCCCAAAAATGTGCTACAAAGATCAATTCAAGCACACCCTGGCTCTAACAAATATCAACTCATCTTCGTGGGAAGAATTTGCCAGGGACAGAAAGATGTGGATAGGTGTAGCACACGATGGCATTATGGACTTTGAGGAGAGAAAAGAAAATGAAGAGGCTAGGAGGAGAAGAAAAGAGCAACGAGAATGACCCACACAACCCTCAGCCTATCCTGCAAACGCTGTCCACGACTTTTCCACCATAGGCTCGGACTCAACAGCCATGTCACACACAGGCATCCATCCCAAGGATAGGAGACTGGTGACAAGCGATAGGGCCCAATACAATACTTGGATACGAGTGAGAGCCGCTGCCTCATATATATATGTGTGTGTGTGTGTGTATATATATATATATATATATATATATATATATATATATATATATAAAATGAAAATTACAATTGAATTTACCAAAATGATCCAAGATGGTAAAATTAAAGTAAATTATAAATATTAAAGAATTAATATTTATAAAATTATCTCAGCCAGATATAAAAGCTTGATAAAACCAAATAGGAAATAGAGCTTATAATATGAGCAAACAGTTAATAAAATATGTTAAAAAACACTTTGAAATGAGTTAAAAACATATTTAATCTGAAAAGGAAACACTAGATAAATGGATAGTCCTTAATCCGCGGAGTTTCGAAGAAATAGTCTGGTGGAAGATAAAAAAATCCAAATATATATATATATATATATATATATATATATATATATATATATATATATAAGTAAATAAATAGTTGGGGGTACTCATTAAAACAAACACTGACGTTTAAATTGATGAAACCTTTTTCAAAATCTCAAACTGACCCCAACTCCTCGTAAAATGAAACAGTTTTACATGAAGGAACAGTAAATTTTTACATTAGATCCACCTCCACATTTTCTTTAAAATGACTACTTTAACCCTAATCCTAACCCTAACAAATCATCATTTTAAAGAAAACTGTTGAGGTGAGCCTAATGTAGAAATTTACCGAAGAAACAATAACAAAATGGTTAGCAAAGGTCCATGTCTCCTCATATTAAGAATGGGTTTCTAAGCAATAACGTTATTATTTAGAAACCCATTCTTAACATGAGGGGAGGGTTGCTTCATTAACTATTCTGTTGAGAAACACAATTTTATTTTTAACTTAATTTAAATTTTTAACTAAATATACACATCCCAAATCTTGAATCTTAAAATTTTGAGGTCATTATTATTTTCTTTAATTTTGATTCAACCTTTATGGTCTTATTTTAAGAATTTATGTTGCATTCTTGAAACACTGAAAACTTTAATTTTCAGCTACCCTTCGGGATTATTTTGCAGTATAGACAACAAAACAAAACAAAACAGTGGTAAAAAAATTAAAAATATAAATGCTACCAAAGGCAAGCTAAGTTACTCTTCTACCTACTTGGATAAGTTTTTTTTTTGTTGTTGTTGTTTTAACTTATTTTGAAGCATTTATTTAGTATCAACAAACAAGTAGTGCCAAGTCTTAAGTTAGAACAAGAAAATATGTCCCACATTAGACTGTCATCTCAGAAGTCTCATTAATCGCTCAAAAATCGAAAATTAAACAAAATAATGGTAGAAGCCCACCCAATAAATGTTATGGTGTCTATACTGCAAAATGCCCCATTTTTGGTTCAATGGTACTAAAGACCATTTGAATATATCCCTATTTGGAATAAAATCGATTGATTATTATTTTGGAATTAGATTGTATTTCTTATATTGAAATAAATTGGGGGGGGTCGTTTTTACTTGCTGCCATTTGTTTTCACATTTTTTTATGAACCAAACTTTTTTTGTGCAATTTACTAATCATTTCGCAATGTTTTGGAGAGGAGGAAGTCAAGATCAGTTTCCTATATAAATTTAACGTATACTTGTCACCCACTTATGACCATCATCATATTTTTCTGTGTTGTACACGTACCAAGTTAAGTATGTCACTAGAGGTTTTTTGTTTGTTTTTATAGCCACTTTTCTCTATAAGTGGAACTTAAAATGATCACCCATTTCTTGGTCATCACCAATATTTTTATTGTATGAAAGATAAAAAGTATGTGGTCAATGTGCACTAGAGGACCAATCAAAGTCAACTTTAAAAAAATCTTGGTGCTTATGCACTTATGTTACCATGCTATTTTTAAAAATCATATCTATTAGGAATACAGAATAGTTACAAAACTCCCTCCCCCGCATGTTAAGAATGGCTTTCTACATAATAACGTTATTATTTTAGCACGGTAACACTAGTGCATAATTGCCAAAATATTTTTTTAAGATGATTTTTAAGGGTATTCGGTTCCGAATACCGATTAAAAACCAATTTTTTTTAAAGTGAGTTTTTAGTTAGACCCCTACCATCGAGGCAACCGAATATGAAAATAATTTTATATTTTACAAGGGCCATAATCAAGAATTTTTTTTAATTGGGTAGAATTCACGAATCTGTTAAAAACAAATTCTGTTAAATTTATATCAAATGTTTTACATTTTAGAGTAGAAAATCATTCGCCAATATAAATTTAGTATAAAATGATCACCCACTTCTTGCCCATCACCAATTTTCGGAAACTCAATGTACAAAAAAAAAGAAAGAATGCAACCCATTTTTCTTCTTTTTTTTTTTTTTTTTGCATATAATCGTTATTATTTTTGTTAAGAAATAATTTGTGCAAGGGAATTGGAATTTTTTTTCATGGTGTTCACATGTAATCGCCTTAAAATTAAAATTTTGTTGGAGTGGAAATGTAGATGAACAAGACCATTTAATTTAATTTTGGGGGAGGGGAGGGGGACCCTTAAAAATCAATTTCACCAAAAAGTTTGTTTTTTTTTTAATGGAATTTAAAGAACGTTATTTAAGCAAAAGTCGATTTTTTTTTATCCAAAACTTTAACAGATATTAAGTGAGATAGGTGAGACTATATCAACAACAGAGTTCAGAATAGACTACGTAGCCTAGTGGGGGATGCCCTTTTCTCTACCCTTCAACCTCTTTCTCACAGAGGACGTTGCAAGCCTGTCTCTGTTTTATAGTTATTTTCATGGCAAGTACTCGTCTGAGCTCCAATCTATGGTCCCCTCTGTTTTGACTTTCACGAAAAACACTTGTCTAGCTGAAACCACTATCAATAATTCCCCCCACTCTTTATCTGTGCTTAAACCTAAACGTAGATTCCATAAACAAAGCTTCTTTCTAAGAACTGCACACCTGTGGAACTCTCTTCTGTTTACCTGCTTTCTAGCTGACTACAATATGGCTGTCTTTAAGTCTAATGTAAACAAGTTCTTGATGAGCCGTTCTCCTTAAGTAATCCAATTTACCAAATTTACACTTCTAACGATTCTTATGATATTGTCCTTTTGACTACTGTACACTCTTTAACCCTTATTCTCGAGTGGCCTCTGGGCCTTGATAAGTGGTGATTCCTTTGTAAAAAAAAAAAAAAAAAAAAATCCCTACAGTGAAATTGAATTGTAAAGTCAATCCTAATGAACCCCTTCAGAAACTTTTTTGATCCGCACTTCTCAAGTAATTTCCTTCGAACCTCGCACCCCTAAAATTTATATTGTGTTTAGGGATAAGTTTTATGATTTTTTTTTTTTTTTTTTTTTAAGATAGTCACCATTTATCAAGGCCCAAAAGCCACTTTAGGATAAGGGTTAATGAGTATAAAGTGGTCACTGAGACAGCAGCGCAGTGATCGTTAGTGATGGAAATTGAGTAGAATTTGATTATTTAAGGGGGCGGCTCAACAAGAACTTGTTCAACTAATATTTTATCGAAATCACTTAATAACAATACGTAACGTTAAAATGAAAGCAAAAAGTTAGTACATTGCAAAAGAACAAAAAAAAACCCACAAAAATGTAACATATAGCCAATATCCCTATTTTTTATTTAATCTTTTCTCACACTCTGTAATATTGTCTCGCATTCTTTGAGGTTGCGAGTACATCAGGTTGGGAACCCCTGCTGTAAAAGTATCAAAATAAAAACCTATATTGACTGACCCAAATGTTTGCAATTTATGGAACAGACCGGAAATAGCAAAGCCATCCGTTAATAGTCAATTAGTATTGATGTTGAAGTGAAACAATTTTTAAAAATTTTTTCTTGCCTGACTTAAGGTTAGGGTCAATTACATCCCCCCTCCCTTCTGTGTTTAGAGTGCTGCCTGTGTTGTGACCTTTGTAAAGTAAGTAAAGCCGTTTCATTGTTGAAGTGACGTCATGCAAGTGGTACAAGCAAGTAAGATCTGTTGAACAGTCAGACTGTCGATATTTTTTTTTATTTTACTCTTTAAGTAGTGAGATGTCTGTCCACATTACATTTAAACTTGTGGAAGCAGGAAACGGAGGGAATTCCAAAGTTTGGTGGTCCGAGGGAAGAAACTATTAGAGTAGAAGGCTTTCTATTCTGCTTCAAATGTATGTAATTTTACGTAAATAGGGGCCTCAATAGTGAAGGGGTTAGATTTTGTTGCTTGTTGGGTTAGTCAGGAATAAGTATGTCGAGGAGGAACAAATGCTGTGAGTTCATCAGAGCATGTTCCACCAAATTACTTGTAAAACAGGTACAATGATGCAATATTGTGGCACTGGGATAGGGGATTGAGAGTTGTTTAAAAAGAGCATTAGAAAACTAAAATTTGCATTAAAAAAAAAAAAAAAAAAAAAAAAGGAAAAGGAACATGATTCAGTTTATACTGAAACTGAACTTTATTTAATACTTAGCGGGGGTACCCAGTATGGCAGAATCATGTTGACACACCAGTTCTTGCCAGATCACCGAAGTTAAGCAATGTTCAGCCTGGCCAGTACCAGATGGGTGACCATTTGGGAAGGCTAGGTGCTGTATGTACCTTCTGGGAAGGTTGGGTGTGGGCCCAGCACCCTCACTCTGTAAAAAGAACTACTTGCTACAAAAGAATCTAAAAAGTTGTAGATGACCTATGCCCCTCCAGGGGATCAAAGGCTATGGAATGGGAATAGGGGTACTCAGCGTTGCCCAGGTGTAGAGAGGAACCCCGGTAGGCAACCCGGGTAGAGAGAGGTGTTAAAAACAGTGGTAGTAGCAGGGGGTGGGATCAAAACAACAGTAGGCAGCCCGGGTGGAGAGAGGTGTAAAAAAAAAAAAATATTAAAAAAAAATAAGTGGTAGAAGGCAAGCAGGCAGGCTCGAACCTGTAACGCGAACCTGTAACGCGAAGGTGGAAAAGAAGGTAAAAAAAATCTAAAGAGACTATGACGTACGAAAATGTTGTTGAAAAAAGCAACCCCTCCTTGTAAAAAACAGTCGAGTTGAGGGTGAAGGAATTAATGTTTTTGGCCAATTTTTCGATTATTGTCGTCCGAAAGGCCAAGCTTTAAAGCGATACCGATTTTGTCACATTTCGACGCATCTGTCGAAAGTTTTTGTGAGACATACGAACACACACACACACACATTTTGCCTTTTATATATTAGAAAAATTATTTAGATGAAATTACGTTTGAAGCAGAATACAATCAAATAATGCAAGAACTAAATTATGAATTTTGGGAACAAATAAACAATAATTAAATACACAAATTAAAATGAATGATAAATAAATTTAAATGAGAACAAACAAAAAATAAGTTTAAAAGCGAATGATAAATTACAAAAAAATAATAAAAAAAATTAAATTCAAACAAATGATTTAAATACAAGTAAGCAATAAATTATTAATTCAGAAATACTTTTTTTTTTTAATCAAATTCATAGAAAAATCTGTTTAGGTGTTTGAAATTTTCTTTTTCTTATTAATTTGAACTTAATAATATTATCATTTTCCTTACTATAAAAATAATTTAATAGAATTTGAAGAACACCGGAGAAGCATTCTTCCCATTTTTTTTTTTTTTTTTCAATACTTAATATTTTTATCCATATCAAAAATTCAATTAAAAACTGATTAATTAGTGAATTTTGTAAGTGTTATAAAACTTGTTGATGTAAAAAATTCAAAACTATTTAGAAATAAATATATTTAAAAAATTAGTTTACATATGGTGCGATGGACAAGTTTTTTTTTTATGGAACTATATTGGTATTTCTTGAAATAATATGACTTTTGAATGTTAATAATATGACTTTTGAATAATATGACTTTTAAACATGTTTTTAAAATATTATTATAAAAATAATACTTCCTAGCAGAAATAATAAACTTGGAACATTCTTTTTACACACAAAAAAATTAAAAAAACAAGTTTTAACAGAATTTAATGAATTAAAAAAAAGAAGCAAAATAGAAAGCAAATAAGTTTAAAGTTATTATCGTAGTTGAAATTTTGCTAAGTTTATTGATCCCTATATATATATATATATATATATATATATATATATATATATATATATTCCTCCTTCCATTTTGCTGTACCAAGAATTTACTTTATATATATATATATATATATATATATATATAAAGTCAAGTTTTATTTATTATTTAGAGAACAGACTGAAAAACATCTCATGTAAAAACTATTTGTTTTTCAGTTTTACAGACTAAACAAATAAATTGAAATTTTCAACCTCCTCTGATAGACATAAAAATTGAATATTTTTATGTCTATCATAAGAAAATATACACTTAAAAATAAAATAATTAAACATAATTTTTGCTGTATTAGCAAGAAAATAGATTGTAAAAAAAATGTCAATTAAATTTTTTTCGTTTCTATTTTACTGTTTTTCACTCTAAACAAGGCACATTGCCATTTGGATGTAAAAAGCTACTATTTGGGATAAAATCTAAAGGGGTGCTATGTAGGGAGTTGGACATCAAGATATCTAATCACATTATGCTTGAACTCCTGCATGTCAGTGCAATCAAGGAAACAAAGACCCGGAAGAGAATTCTAAAGTCTAGCAGTTCAAGAGAAGAAACTATTAGTAGGTTTTCCAACATCTATATGAATTTTTAATAACCTAAAAATGTCTAATTTAAGCCATGTTAAATTTTATTCATCATCACACATATAGATTGCTTCTTTAATTTTTTTTTTTACATTTTGCTATCAATTAAGGCCATGAATTACTTTAAATATTAATTAAATACACTTTGAAAAAGTATGAAAATATCTGCACTTTATTTGTATTTTACCTGGCAAAAAAATCTCCCCTTTAATTACACATCTCCAAATATAAAATAATTCTTTATCTTGCAAAAAAGAAAAAAAAAAAAGTGCATTCACTTTTGGACCATTTTTTTTTATCATTTCCACAGCAGTGTAGAACAATGCAACAACAAGACCTCTTTGAGAACTGAAACAAAAAATGACCACCATTCATAATAGTTATTTATCTCCTAATACCATAATCTGTGACATCAGTAGATACACAAGATTTAGTGAATAGGCCTTCTCTCTCTATGAAGGCCAAATCTGCATTATTTGGGCATCTGTTGTGGCAGTGGAGGCAATGGCATAGCAAGAGTGCAAACATTCAGAAAAAAACAAAACATTTCCTTTGGTGTAGAAGGCCTTTGTCCTTGCAAAAACTTATGCAACTTTCTACAGAAAGCAAAAGTTACTGTTACTGGTCCCATAGGGGCAGTGCATGGTGGATGAACAGTGAGCCAGCTGGCTACACTTGGTGTTGTTTTGGATAAGTGCCTGCGTAATGTCGAAGCTATTGCCTGTCCAATCAATGATGTCAGCCCACTTCTTTTGCCTGCCTCGTCTTTTTTTTATATTCTTTATATTTCATACATATTTTTTTATATTTTATATATTTTTTTTATATTTCATACATATTGTTTTATATTTCATATATTTTTTTGATATTTCATATATATTTTTTTATATTTCATATATATTTTATTTATATTTCATATATATTTTATTTATATTTCATATATATTTTTTTATATTTCATATATTTTTATTTATATTTCGTATATATTTTTTATATTTCATATTTTTTATATTTCATATATTTTTTATATTTTATATATATTTTTTATATTTCATATTTTTTATATTTTATATATATATTTTTATATTTCATATATATTTTATTTATATTTCGTATATATTTTTTATATTTTATATATATTTTTTTATATTTCATATATTTTTTATATTTTATATATTTCATATATATTTTTTTGTTTCATATATTTTATTTATATTTCATATATTTTTTTATATTTCATATATATTTATTTTATATTTCATATATATTTTATTTATATTTCATATATTTTATTTATATTTCATATATTTTATTTATATTTCATATATATTTTTTTATGTTTCATATATTTTTTTTATATTTCATATATTTTTTTATATTTCATATATATTTTTTTATATTTCATATATATTTTTTTTATATTTCATATATTTTTTTAATATTTCATATATATTTTTTATGTTTCATATATATTTTTTTATATTTCATATATATTTTTTATATTTCATATATATTTTTTTATATTTCATATATATTTTTTTATATTTCATATATTTTTTTATATTTCATATATATTTTTTTTATATTTCATATATTTTTTTTTATATTTCATATATTTTTTTATATTTCATATATTTTTTATATTTCATATATTTTTTTTTATATTTCATATATATTTTTTTATGTTTCATATATATTTTTATATTTCATATATATTTTTTTATATTTCATATATATTTTTTTACGTTTCATATATATTTTTTTATATTTCATATATTTTTTTATATTTCATATATTTTTTTTATATTTCATATATATTTTTTTTACGTTTCATATATATTTTTTTATATTTCATATATTTTTTTACGTTTCATATATATTTTTTTATATTTCATATATATTTTTTTATGTTTCATATATATTTTTGGGTTTGTATTACTGTACACAGAGATTCGAAAAAGTTGTCAAAAAACAAATATATAACAAATAAATGTTATCAAAGGCAAGATAAGTTACTTTTCTACCAAACTGGATACATTTTTTGTGTTTTTATTCAATGTAACATGTTTATTCAGCTCGAAAAACATAAGGTGTTTACCGATGTATTGGAAAATTCAAGATGGCGCCTGACTCTTTCTTAAAACAGTAAGTTTGGGAAAAGGTGTTATAAATAAAATCTAAGCAAAATACTGTTAAAAACTCGCTCAATATATGTTATCGTGATATAGGTTGACATATATTCGCCGGCTTTTTAACAGAATTTTGTCTAGTTTTTTATTTATAACACCTTTTCCCAAACTTACCATGTTAAAGAGAGAGTCAGGCGCTATCTTGAATTTTCCAATACATCAGTAAACACTGTATGTTTTTCAAGCTGAATAAACATGTTACATCGAATAAAAACACAAAAAATATATCCAGTTTGGTAGAAAAGTAACTTATCTTTCCTTTGATAACATTTATTTGTTATATATTTGTTTTTGACAACTTTTTCGAATCTCTGTGTACAGTAATACAAACCCATATTTTTTAATATTTCATATATATTTTTTTTATGTTTCATATATATTTTTTTTATGTTTCATATATATTTTTTTTTATATTTCATATATTTTTTTATATTTCATATATATATTTTTATATTTCATATATATTATTTTTATATTTCATATATATTTTTTTATATTTCATATATATTTTTTTATATTTCATAAATATTTTTTATATTTCATATATTTTTTTATATTTCATATATATTTTTTTATGTTTCATTTATATTTTTTATATTTCATACATATTTTTTTATATTTCATATATTTCTTTTTATATTTCATATATTTTTTTATATTTCATATATATTTTTTTGTTTCATATATTTTTTTATATTTCATATATATTTTTTTTATGTTTCATATATATTTTTATATTTCATATATATTTTTTTTATGTTTCATATATATTTTTTTTATGTTTCATATATATTTTTTTGTTTCATATATATTTTTTTATGTAAGTTCCTGGATCACAAACATATGCTATGTATCTATTTCCATCCTAAAAAAATGTTCAAAACTTTTTATCCTCCTTTCTAAAACTTGCACAAAAAATTTATCTCCCTCTTAAAAAAATATTTAGTTATGTCCTAAAAAATGTTCTCTGGATGCTTATTTTACATTAAATTTATATATAAAAGTGATCTTCTGTTATATTAATCTCACCTGTCTACTTAAATGTATATGTGTATGTTTGTATGTCTGCCTAAAACTTTCGACAGAGACAACAAATTTTCACAAGATTGGTATCATTTTGAAGCTCGCCCCTTTGGGCGACAAATATCGAAAAATTGGCCAAAAACATTAATTCCTTCACCCTCAACTGGGCACTTTTCTACAAGGAGTAGTCGCTTTTTAGCGCTGATATTTTCGAAAGTCATCCCCTCTTTTTGTTTGACGAGCCTTAATTTAAACCCTCACCACTTCTGGTGATGCGTTGGACGCAACGACAAAGACGTCACTCTTTTTTTTTTTTTTTCATGTTCTTTTCCTCCTTCGTGGTATGGGTTCGAGCCTGCCTGCCTACTACTACTTTTTTTTTTTTTTTTTTTTTTTTTTTGCTCAACGTGCACACACCTTCAAAAACCCGGGCAATGTCGGACATCCAGGCTAGTTTACTCCAAATTCTAAAAATATCTTTTTTCTTTTACTAACAATATTTTCAGGCCGAATGCTATTGTATTTTTCTTTTTGAAATCCTTTGAGATAAGGTTTCATAATTGGTGCATTCATTTTTTTGTCGACTTTTGTCCTCATTTTTATAGTTGTTGTTGTTTCACCATGTTTTGACCAACTCATCCTCTGAAGAAGGCCAAGGGATGAGTTGCCCGAAACGTGGCGAAACCATAACTATGAAGATAAGGACAACAGTCTGCAAAAGAATGAACGCATACAATTTTTAGGCTTTTGCTGAAAAATATACCCTAAAAGAAAAGTAAAATCTTGTGTGTATAAATTACCATCCAATTATATCTACTTTTGGTTGGTTGTTTTTTTTTTTTGTTTTATGGCATATTCAGGTTATTTAATGCAGAATCCAGTGATTTTGAAGAAAAATTTTTAATAGAATATATATATATATATATATTTTTTTTTTTTCAAGTCATTTTCTATTTAAGCCATAGTTGGAACCCTAACAGGTACTACAACTCCAGGTCAGAGTCGACTTGGGAGCAATGGCAATTAAAGGGTGGCTCCACACTTCCCAAAGCCCGCAAGCTGGGGCCTCACCATCGGATATAGTTTAAGGTCATATCCAGGAGCACGATATCTATTTTTGTTTAATGTCATGTTTTACATAGTTGTAAAATTATTCAGTTTTCTCATTATCTTCACAAAATAAATGTTTTTTTTTTCTCATGTTACAGGCTAAAATAAAACTAAATCATGTAAGTATTCTTTTTTTTTTAATCTCTTTTATTCGTCATCTAAAATATAACTACAAACATCTTGATATATATTATTATTTTAATTGGAATTCATTATTGAGATGAGTATTATTATTTTTTTTATTGAGGACTATTATTCTCATCTTTATTAGTTGTTGTTTCACGACGTTTTGGCCAACTATTCCTCTGGCCTTCATCAGGTGGTAACCGCAACGGATAGGAACTTTGAATCTCCTAACTGCATTCTCAGCAATCACTGCCATCCGTAGTTATTGTCGTCTCACCACATTTTTGGCCGGTTTTTGGGTAAGGTTGAAACCGCTATCTTCAGACGATCATCATCTGGAACCGTAAAGATTCAACGTCTCTATCAACTGCGCCACGGGCCCCGAAGGGCGATCAAGGTTGGATTTTTCAATCTTATAAATCCACGTTTATTTATTATCTGATCTTCCATGGTCGGGTCCGTACCGAATGGTATATATATTATTATTTTAATTAGAATTCATTATTGAGATGAGTATTATATTAATTTATTTATTGCGGACTATTATTCTCATCTTTATTGCAGTGATTGCTGAGAATGCAGTTAGGAGATTTTTTTTTTCTTTTAATCACAATTTTACTCGATATTGCTCTGTTGAGCAAGGAACGAAACGCAGTTAGCTAGCCCTTTTTCATTTTTTCATTTTGTAAATATCTTGTTAATTGGTTTATATTCAGCCATAATTAAATTTGTACCCTAAAAAGAATGTTCAAATGTATATTTGTTTGATTTTTTATACTTTTATTACGTTATCTTATATTCTTGCATAAGTCTTGTCGATGGAAGTTTTGTATGTTAAAGTTGAACACAGATCTGACAAAAGGAAATATTTCTGCGATATCATACAACCTTCCATTTGACCACATTGACACAAGAAGAATATATTATGAGTATAAAAACATATCTATATATATTAATAAAAAGGTGGAATCTGCTCAATTCATTCTACCATTATATATCTTAATTTGTTTGTGTCTATCCATTACACCTTTGCAATGTATTGCCTTTCCATAAATTACCTTTATATACGCACTAAACAATGCTTCAAGCAAACTACATTAACCTCTTTTAAATAGATATATATATTCAATGAATTAAATTGTTTTCCAAATTGAATCTTATATTTATATTTGATATGCCAATCTTTGTGTATTTCCTACAGAAAGAAAAGTTAGAGGATCTACATGAAAACTAAAAGTTTATTCAGATGTCAAATTTTCTGAAGAAGACAATGGAAGTGGTCCTGAATCTCCAAGTGCCCACCTTAGAGAACTGTAAATGCCAAACCATTTTTTTAGACTTCAGATATATCTTATTTTGATTGGGTTATTTCAAATGCATTAAAATAGTTTCACGGTGTCACTGTTGGACCCAACTTTACCCTGGTGCTTCCAGATTAGGCTGTCTGAAGATATTGGCATCCTAACTTTAAAAAGCATCAAACATTGATGTCATTGTTTATTTATTTATTTATTTATTTTTTTTTTTACCTTTCCCTTTCAAAACTCAATCATGTTCTGCAAAGCTAAAAAACAAAAAGCTGACCTGTAACGGGACCTGGGTTCTCGTATTTTTTTTTTTTTAAAGTAATTTTCTATTTAAGCCATAGTTGGAACCCTAACAGGTACTACCACTCCAGGTCAGAGTGGGTAATAGAATAGTGAGTGATTAGAAAGCTTTTGTGAGTGATGCAGTAGTGCACATGGGTCGATGAAGAAAATGGAAGTAGTCCCGAATTTCTATGCTAGCGCCACCTTTTGTCCCTTTTTACAAAGATTACAATGTTTGATCGCTTTGTTTTACAACATATCAATCCTTTTTAGGTTACTTAATATCAAATCCGATCATTTTGATGAAAGTTTTTTTGCTTCAAGTTCTTTATAATTTCAATTTTTTTTTCTTTTTAATGCAAATTGCTCCAGACACGGCATGAAGCCACTTAATGTAACAAGCTAAAAAAAAAAAAAAATAGTATGAAATCAAAAATTAGCCAACCATAAGCAATTCTTCCTCCTTTGTCAGAAATATCAATCATGGAATGTAAGGACTAAAGAATAAAATAAAGGAAACAAAAGTTACAAAGCTGTCAGAAGTAAACCCAAAGTTCATTTTCTACACTTCTTATATAACTAATTGACTAAAATAACTAATTGACCTTCAGCCACCACTTTCCACCATATTTTGATGGGTAATTATAAGTAGTTATTAGTGGGGATTGAAATGGGAATATTAATTATTATTAATTGTTTGGTGCAGGTTTTATATAGTGAGACTTGATGTGATCAGACAATAATTTGGATCTCCCTGACTTGCCCATCTAATCCAGATAAGGGGCAAAGTGAAGTGTTACAGTGCGCATACCTAGTTTTCCCAAGTTGTGGACTGCTCAGCCACCAAGATCCCATCCTTAAGTATCAGGGTCTGCCAACTACAGCAAACTGTTGACCCCATTATGGGGAAAAAATAAGGGAGGCAGAGAAAGAAAATAAAAGAGAGTAGAAAATCAAACTATAATGATATTAAACCTTATATCTAGAATCCTTATCCCAATTATAGAATTTTGATTCTAGAAAACTTCTAAAAGCTTAAGGGGTCCGAAGAGGAAGTTAAAATTTAAGAAATTTTTTGCACTTCCCTACATACATCCACACATGTTATGTTGAGAAATCTGTCACAATTTTAGCTTTCTTTTTCTTGTCATTGGTTACTCATGCCCCTATTTTTAAGACATTTTTTTCTTTCTAAATCTACATTCATTGTGACAACAGCATATTCTTTTCATTGTTTTGACTTTTGAGTATGTATCTGTCAATATCTTATATCTTTTTATATAGACGGATGTGGTTTTCAGTGAAGTGTGTCTGTGTCGGATATATACCCGAGAGTCAAAAGAATGAAAAGAATATTCTGTTGTCACAGCCCTAGTAATAACAAATCTATCTACAGCCATAACAAAATTTTGGGATGAGCATGTTTTTTGTTTTTTGTTTTTTTCGTGAAGTGCATAAACATTTCACGCATTACATTTTCTTTTGCTTTTTTTGTTGTTATTTTTTTTTAAATTAATCCTAACCATGTCGTATCAAAGATTTTCTATTCGTTCACATTTCTCTGCAACCATTTACAGGATGGATTTTTCAGACTATTGTTCTCATCCCTAGTGTTATTTTCGACAACATTTCAGTTGATGTAACCTCTCACCTTCTTTAAGCGTATCTTGTCGAACTCAGGCAATCTGCATTCAGTTTCAAACGTTGTGAAAATAACAGTCAAGATGGGAACAGCAGTTCAAATAATCCAAATAATACGAATGCAACTCTTTTAGTTTTAGACAGCATACAGATTTGATTCAGTAACGCCAACTTAAACGCAGACGTTATGAGTTAAAACCTCACCTGTGCATATTTTTACCTTGATTATTCCCCTAAAATTAATGTAAACATCTTAAATTAAAACATTTAAGCAGGTTGTTTTTTGTTTTACTTTTGTTTTTTGTTTGTAATTTATGGACGGAAATAATAAAGAACCCGAATCTCACCCCATCCTTGACAATGCTTGATAGACTAGTGTCATCAAATTTGGTTTGACATTGTTTTACATGCTGGCATATGTCGGACAGTTTTATAGAAATTGACTTTCAATCTCTGGCTAGGTCTTTATTTATCACTCTTTGTTGTCTGGAGTCCATCTTTATCATTAACTCTTATGGTTTCCTTGATCTTCCTGCCTTGTGAATTCAACCTACTACCTTGATTGTTCTAGATCTACTAACCTAAAGAATTCTCTTCCATTTTTTCAATATGGCCATACCATGTTCTGCACACATCTCTCTAACTTCCTAGGGAGGAGGTAAATAATTTAAAAAAAAAAAAAAATTAAACCTCTCTATTCTGTTTAGATTTAATCTTCCTTTAACATCATCATTTCTATCCATGCAACACATGGTTTCAACCCTCACTGGCCAGGTTTCATGTTTGTATGTCATCACATTGTGTACACACGCCTGGTAGATTCTTTCCTTAGTCGATAATAGTAACGCTGTACTGGTTTGTACTGACAGAAGTTTTCTGAACTTACTCCATCCACTCCTTACTCAACCTGCTCCTCCCTGTGCTCCAATAGTACCACTAAAGCATAAAAAAACAAAAAACAAAAACTTCTGAACGATGTCAATAGATTCATCATCCAAATATATTTTCTCCACGTCTGAATTCACATCCATTTCCATTGTCTTGCACTTTTTACACACATACGAGTCCTCATCTTGCAATCTTTTAATTTCGTTGCACTTTGATATATTGATATATACTGTTTTACATGTCTCTCAACAGGGCTCTACAGACAAATTTATACTTAGTTGACAATTAAATACTTTTGTTTACTAGCCAAATAGAAAAGTTACTAACTAAACCCACATGATTTTTGGAATATGACATTTTTGTTTTGTGATGGATACACACATTATAGAGATTTTTCTGGGTATTTTTTTTTTTTTTTTAATAAGTGTAATTCTAAATATGCACCTAATTGTATGTTTAGACTTGAAGGTATAAACATTCGAATTTCTTCAAATTTTATTTTAAACAGCCTTTGTTAATAATAGTAATAAAAAATGAGTATATTGTTCTATTAAACCTTTTATTGTTTAAATAATTTGACTTTGCTGGGTTTATTTTTTTTAAATATAAAGGTTTAAAAGATATTTTTCATTCAGTAATGAGTTTTGGAAGATTGTTGATGGAAAAAAAAAAAAAAGCAATCGACAAATGATAAATGTTTTATCATTTCTTGTCACCATTTGGAAAAATCACTCGCAAATGCAACCGTTTGACTCGCAATATAAAGCCCTGCTCCAGCAAATTCGACTACTTCTGGTGCCTTTTACTTGTGAATTGTCTGAATAAATTATTTACTAAAAATTTGGTCGTTTACTAATATTATTTTGTTCAAGATACTCCCAGGCAAAACCTCTGCCAATTTAAACGAGTACATTTTGTTATTCTTCATTTATCAAATCCATATCACCAACAAAATGGCTCACTGTTTTTTTGTTTTTTGTTTTTTTTATACGAAGGAGTCACTGCTTATTAAGGCCCAAAGGCCACTTGAGGATAAAGGGTTAATAAGTGTCAGGAGGTTGATAAGACAGCACCATAATGATAAGTAGTGGTAGAATTAGGTAGAATTTTATTATTGAAGAGGATGGCTCAACAATAACTTGTTTACATTGGACTTGAAAACGACTATGCTGTAGTCAGCTGGAAAGCAGTCCAAAGGAACAGAGTTCCACGGACGGGTAGTTCTACGAAAGAAACCTTGTTCATGGAATTTGCATTTAGATTTAAGCACAAGTAGAGAGCGGGGGAAATTGTTGACAATGGTTGTAGCTAGACGAGTGCTTGTTGTGAATGTTGTGCAGAGGGGGGGGATAGATTGAAGCAACGTCTCTTCTGTGATGAAGAGGTTGCAAAGAGGAGAAAAGGGACATTGCCTATTAGGTTTTGAAACTGGGTTTTAAGCCTGTCAAGGCAAGAAAGGGTGTTCTGAACAGCTCCTGTCCAGATGTGGCAACAGTGCTATATGTTAGGATGTATTTAAATCAATAATACAATACACAGTAAAGAGCAAAGATTTAAATATTTGCTATTTGTCGGTGATTACATCGTCAAAATGTGGTAGGATAACATTGAAAATCTGAACAGGAGTGTGAACAGGGTTCTATGGACAAATTTACCTTAAGTTGATCTTTGACAACTAAATATTTTTGTTTACTAGCCAAATAGAAAAGTTACTAGCCAAATCCACGTGAATTTTGGAATATGACATTTTCGTTCCGTGACGAGTACATACATCAGAAAATTTTTGTGTATTTTTTTTTCTTAATAAGTTTAATTCTAAATATGCACCAAACTTTTATGTTGAGATTGGAAGGTATAAACATTTATATTTCTTCAGATGTTTTTTGAACAAACTTCATTAAAAAAAGATTAAAAAAAAAAGTATAGTGTTCTATTAATCCTTTTATTATTTAAATAATTTGACTTTGCTCGATTTTATTTAAAAAAAAAAAAAAAGGTTGAAAAAAAAATCTTTTTCACTCAGTAATGAGCTTTGGAAGATTGTCGGTGGAAAAAAAAAAAAAACAATCGCCAAAAGATAAACGTTTTAATATTTCTAGTCACCACTTGGAAAAATCAATCGCAAATGCAACTGTTTCACTCGCAATGTAGAGCCCTGGTGAATAATACAAAAACTAAAACTGCATAACTATAATAAAATAGAAGCTAATCAAATCTGAGAGAAACAACACTGCGACATACATCTAGTTTATTATTGTACTAAGTGTGAGTCAATCAACGCTTGTTTGCCTATGACCCTTTGCATATCAGCTTTAATAAAACAAAATACAAGATAGGATGGAAGATCCAACCCCCTAGAGAAGGGCCTACAAAAAAATATCTCGGCAGCTCCGTTCGCATTTCCCGGTAGAGGCGCCTTAGGCAATTAGCAATGAACAAACCACTTCTCAAAGAGAAATGACAAAGCCTGAGAGGATGGACCTCCTAGAATTGCACAGGACCAGCAACATACTGCAGTCAACAGGGAAAAAGTCATTTCACAAAGTCTGTTGATTTTGATGCCAAGGGGAAAGAAATCCCCTGATACAAGCTACATTAGTTTTGGGATTGAGTTATGTTTGAAAAGAAATTCTGTTTTGTATTATGTACGATTTCTTTGGAATACAGTTCTCATCTTGAGTGTTATTTGCTCAATGTTTTGGTCTATATAACCTCCATTCTTCTTCAGATGTATCTTTTCGAACTCTGGAATCTGCATAGAACTGCGAATAGAACCATTTATTTAATCTGTAGGGGTACTGTGCTCTCATTTCATCAGCCATGACTGGGTAGATTATAGATATTCTAAGTAATTCTGCAATTGTATTTTTGGGTTGTTTCACACTGATCAATGTAGCATTACAAGTTGATTTTTTCTTTTCAGATAATTGTTATTTTATCAACTTGCATGAAAAGAGCTATGTAAAAGATGCTTAAAACCGTTTGAATTATGCAGGTACCATCAGTAGTTCAAAAGTTATGAGAATTTTAAGTTTAGGCTTTTCTGTGGACATTTTACTTTAGAAAAAAATGGGCTAAATTACGGACCTCAACATTTCAAGAAATTCGGTAATTTCATCATCATTTTTTTTTTCAAGCTATTTTCATGAAAATTGGCACTCTTATGAAAAATTACGCGTTCTTTCTGATTATGCAGTCAAATTTGATGTATCTCTTTACCATAAGTCATGAATTATAAATTCAGATGTACAAATTTCAATTTTTTTTTAAACTAACGCATGGTATCATACAGTGGGTGTCTATTCATGAACAAAACTAAGTATTATAATGGTATTTAAATATAGCTTTATTGAGAGCAGGCATTTTCCTGCCTGCTCACCAAAGGAGAGCTCAATCTAATGCCTAAAGAGCATTCATGGTCGGTATTTAACACTCCCCTCAAAGAAAAAAAAAATTAAGTAGATATGAATTAATCTCAGAAATAAATCAAAGAAAATTTTTCATATAGATTTTGGATTTCTGTAAAAGATGGAAATTCCCATAGTTGACCAGAACTTATGCATTTTGGGACCAGTCCAATTTTTAATTTTGTAAATCCTCTCTATCAAGCCCAAAATATACCCCTATTTTCTGAGATGCAACCATAAATCGTACTCTACATAAATCCTTGATGTAGCTTTCGCAGTACCAGAATACCAGAAATCCTGATAAGCAACAACTATATATTCACCAGTTGATGGTAATTTTTGTCATTTCTATTCTGTTGTTTTACTGAAAATTCAATTATGTAAACAAAGAAATAAAACGGTAATTATTTTTACCTTGTTTCCACCTTAACATTTTAAATGATTACTTATATAGGTTTTAGAGTATGCTGAAAACGAATATTGCATTTACATTTTCTGCAAATATATAGTTTTCCGGATATTAAGCAATGTCGTTTCTTATGTTATCGCTGATGGCCATCTTGGTATGCAGAGGCGTGTAAACGCAACCCCGAGAAACTATGCACAAACGCGCATACCAAAATGGTCACCAACAATAACATAAGAAATGACATTGCTTAATATCCAGAAAGCTACTTATTTGCGGAAAATTTGAATGCGATATTCGTTTTCAGCATACCCAAAAACCTTAAAAGATAGTCATTTAAAGAAAAATGTTTAGATAGAAACATGGTAAAAATTTACAAAATTCGTCACAATGAAATTCTTTATCGAACTGCCTAATTATTATTATTATTATTATTATTATTATTATTTAGATATCCTCAGTTAAAAAAAAATGGGTTTGTTTTACAGATTTGAAAAAATGGTCTTGACAATGAGTTAAAAATACATTAAAGTTTCACAATAACTTTTTTATTTAATTGTTAGGTGAAAGTACAGAATAGTTGACAAAACACCCTTCCTTCCCCATGTTAAGAATGGGTTTCTAAATAATAACATTATTATTTCAGCATGGTAGCATAAGTGCACAAATACTTTTATTTGTTATTAGCGGGGGTACCCGGTGTTGCCCGGGTGTTTAGAGGTGTGTGTGTTGAGGGGGGGGGGGTAAATCAAAATAAAAGAATAAGCAAAGTAATAACCCTGTTAAATATTATATAACAAAAAAACAAAGTTAAAACTTTTTTAAAAAATCGAAAAAAAAAAAAATGAACATGATGCAAATGAACAATGTTAAAATTTCTTCAAATCGGAAAAACAAAAAAAGAAAATGCGAACGTGATGGGGGGGGGGAACGAACATGATGCAAAATGAACGATGTTAAAACTTCTTTAAAAAATCTGAAAAATAAAAACAGAAAAACAGCAAACACGAAAAATGGCATAAATAATGCTGTTTCAATATAGTATTGTTTGGAAATCAAATTTGAAAAACTTGAAAATAATTTTCTTAAATTGACAAACTCAGAATAAAAAATGATGAGTCTAATAAGATGAAAGCAGGAAATCAGTTTTCTATTTTTAAGAGAATACTTTAATCAGCTCAGCGCATTATGTTAGCATTAGCACTTAGCAAACTGTTTATTTGTTAATTCCTATAAAAGATAACATTTTAAAGAAAATTCCGCACAATTAATAATTATCAAATATTTACATATTATACATTAAAATAAAATGTAATTTAAATCTAAAATGAATGCTAAATCTTGGAATGGAAATTCCTGGTAGTAAGGAGGTTTCCATTTCAAGATTTGGCGTTCATTTTGGATTTAAAGCACAATATTCTTTTTCTGCCTCAATATTCATTTCCCTTATTCTATGTATCTAAAATGTTTTAATAACTTTAAAAACTTTAATTTTTCTATGTTCATTGCTTTTAGCAAATAAGACGCAAACCAATAAAAATGTTTGCTAATATTTTTCCTCTGAGGAGATGAATAAGCCTCGGAAACTCATGGATTAAGGAAATAGATTTATTAAATTGTATTCTTTCTTTGAAATCGAAACTGAAACTGTAGCATACAAACATGACACGCATATAAGCCAATTAAAAATAAATTAAGTACAAAATGTTCAATAATTTTTTCACTTTTTACCCATTTTTGACCCCTTAAAAACAATTTTAACTGGTTAAAGACCCATAAAAGAATGGCCCGTAAAAACGCTAATCATTTGAGGCCCTTAGTGCCGCTCAGACAATTTTCTGAATTAATTGCTTCAATAAAGCTTTCGAGCATATTTTCCATGGAATAGTAACAATCAACTTGATAATTCTGGAAAATTCTCAACCCCTAAAAAAAATTGAGTCTCCTATTTATTTTTGGGTACCATTCTGATATATTTTTGACTTTAACATCAGTATCAGCATCATCGTTGTCATCATCTATATATATAAAAATGTAACTCTTGGTTCGTTCATAATTAATAGTCTAAATAACTAAATGATTGCTTCAACATTTTGGTATAATATGTTTACTGTACCCATGCGTGTTTTTATATATCTCTTTTTAATTATAACATTATACTTAATTTTTCTATGATAAATAGGTGGTTTTCTTTGTACCGATAGGCCATTTTTTTTATTTATGGACAATTATTTATCACCGCTTGCCGTCATGTGACCAGTATTTCCAATTTAGCGGTTTTCCCGCTAGATCTGGAGATTTCGTTTGCAATTTAGTGGGGAATTCTAGAAAATCTGGAGATATTTTGCACCCACACACCCGCAATTTTAGATTAAAAAAATAAAGAAAAGCACTTGAAAATACTTTAAAACATAAAATAAACTCATTCATGTAAGTAAAAAAAGTAGCCTTTATTGCCTTTAGTAACAATTATTTATTGATTATTTGTTTTGTTTTTCACCTTTTTTTTTCGGCTAACCATTCTTAAATCTCGCTATAAAATCGATTTTTCCAAGTACATTTTAGGGGGGGGTATTCCAACCTCCGTAGCTTAGTTTAAAATACCATCTAAGCAACCCCCCTTAATTTAGAAGTATTTAGTCGAAAATTCTAAAAAGCAAGAAACAACAGCAAAAAAAAAAAAAAACTTATACAAAACACAGTAGAATTTAATTATCTACCAACCTAAATACTTTTAACATGCTAAAACAAAGTTTTTTTTGTTTTTTTTTTATTTTTCTAATTTCAAAATATGTTGTTCAAAGTGGATTTTACACACTGAATAAAAAAAAAATAATAAACAAATAGCCGCTTATCGCTTAAGGAGTAAAGAGGCTTAATTTCTCAAAAGTTGTAAACAAATGACTAGGTGTATCAGAATTTTTGTAGGAATTTTTGACACCCCTAACACGAAACTGCGAATAAAATATAAAAAACTTGTAATTTCTCTATTAAAAGTGGGTTGTTTATTTTCTTTATGGATTATACTTCCAAAATAAACTATAAAGTTGTATAAAAAGTAATAGAAATATTTTTTTTATTTTTTAAAAACAGTAATGAAATTAATTGAATTTTACAAACTCAGTATTTTTCAATTTTTAAACTTTAAAAATCTATCAAAATTTTTCTATTCATTCTGTTTTTACGATATTTTCAGGATCAATGTGAAATTTTATGCTCTTTCCAATAAACCGAATATAATATTTTAGACAAACGTTTTTTTTTTTTTAATTCAAGCCCCCCCCCTATTTTCAAATATCTATCAAAAAGTAAATAATTAATTTGCTCACCAAAGTTTTATATATCACAAATTGAAGATAAAAGATCAATAAATAATATATTCAAATTTAAAACAAAAAAAGTAGTGCTTTTTAGAAATTTACCTGTAAAGTCCGAAGTTTAAACCCTTTTTTTTAAAAAAAAACACGTTCGTTTTTTTTTTTTTTTTTTTTTTTTTTTTTTTAAATGAAACCTTTGTCCTTGCTCCTTTAATTGAAAAAAAAATTAGGGCTTGAATTACATTTTTCGAGTAGTTATAAGCTTGGAAAGACGGGGTGGAATTATTCAATATTTTTCACGAAATTTCTGACACACCTAACAAATGACTTATCTACCACTAATCCTAAGTTCGAGTTGCACTCCCAAATTTAGAGTTAGGGATAGTCATAGATTTTTATACAATTTTCCAAGAGTGAAGTCCCTAATGGTTAAACGACATGCAACCAGTTAATTGTTGGAAAGACAACTTTTAATAAAAGAAATGAAATAAAAATAACTTAAACACAGTTTCAGCACGTATAAAAGATACTTGAATTTTACTGCATTTGGTATCAGGTATTTTTGTTATTGTTTACAATTTCTCGAATATTAATTATTTTACACAAATGATTGTGTTGTTCCTACTTACTTGCCCCCCCCAAGAGCCGTCATTCATGATTTTTCATATTTTTACTAATTTTTAGACGTTTATTTTATTTAATTGTCAGCATGAACCAACTTTTTAAGATGCAGCATATGCTAACACTTCAGCGAAGTTTACCGTATTTATTTTTTAACAAACATTAATAACAGAAAGTTTTCCACTTTATTTTTTTTGCATAATTAATGATGGAAGTATGTTTTCTGTTTTTCTTAACATCTGTTGAAAAAAAATAAATTGTACAGTCTTTTGAAAAAAAAAAATCAAACTTTTCTCTACTTTCACCTAACTATTTACAATGTTCATATAAAACATTCATCTGTTCTTTTTATAATAAAAATTTTGTTTTCAAAAAGAAACGTTTACTGCCAAATTTCTTTTTAAAAAAAAAAAGTGCAAGTTTTCCTGAAAAAAAACAAAAAACTTTCACCTAACAATTTATGGTAAAAAAAATTAATTTTTTTTGGGAAAAAAAACAACAACTTTTATTAATAAAAAAAAATTGCAAAAAATAATAAAAGTAAATAAACGAATAAAATGCAATTTTTCTTGAGGAATGTGTTCCATTTTAACAAACTGAGCCACACCAACGCGTGGCCGGGCACAGCTAGTTATTAATATTTTTGTATGCGGCAACACCATCATTGTTGTTGTCACTTGATGTATGAATTTGGCGAAATATTAATTCGTCCTCTTCATATAATGGATTTTCATTTTTGAAATTAAACATGTTTGTGAATTTTACACATCAGATTCTTTTTATTGTATTTTTGTCTGGAAAAAATACTAGACAAGCTGGAATATACTCGTGTTCACTTTTAATATTTAATTTGCTGATTTGTGAACCAAATATATGCATTTCTGCTTTAGTTTGTTTTTTACTGCAGAACGTTTCTTATGGTGTCTTTCTTAGTCATTTGTTAAAAGACCATTTGCGTAGATATGTAACCGTCATTAGTGCATATGTCCATAAGTTTTTCAGGAGTTTTGATTCGATAAGTAGACATCTTGTCATTTCAAAAAAAGGTTTACCACGACCTTTCAGCAGTTCCGTTTTGGTGAGCTGAATTAGGGACCAATTTCTCATGTTTGATCCAATGGTTAATTAATAATAAAAGTTCAAAGTCTCTATTAATAAATTCTGTTCCATTGTCAGAGTGAAATACACTTTACTGGACTGTAAGGGGTCATATCAACTAAGTATTTTTTAGTTACTAGCAGGGTATCAGATTTGTTCTTTAAGAAATAGACCATTATTAAACTGAAATAATTGTCTACAAAATTCAGTGCATACCTGGTTTTCTCTGCTCATCGGTTCCATGGGACCATTCAAGTCACAATGCATCAATGATAGGATTTTGGTGGCCTTTTTGTCTGGCATCTTGTTTTTGTACTTCGCCATTTTACCTTGTGTACAAATGTTGCAGTTTGCCAAGTTTTTAGAAGTTTTTATTTTCATTCCTTCAACCGCATTCAGCAACTTCATGATATCTGGAATCTTGCAGTATCGTAGTATTTTATGCCAAGTTTGCAAATCATGGCAAGCAGTTTTTGATGGGACTAAACTTAAATAATATAATCTTCCATTTTCTTAAATATAGTATACAGTTCTATTTGGGTACACCATTTTAGACTTATTGAGGCTAAAGTTTATATTTGCACCTTATTTAATGGCAGCTTGTACAGGAAATATATTTAGTTTAAAATTTGGAATTAAAAGAGTGATTTCCAGAATACATAAACAAAGTTCACCTTTATTATTTCTTAGGGAGATTTTAGTATTGCCTTTTTTCAAAATGATCTCATTTACTTGGCTGCCATTGGCTCGCTACACAAAGTGACTCTGAGGGTTAAAGCTGGGATCAAAAATCAGATTCTTTTGCGATTTTTTTTTTTTTAAATTTTATTACATTTACACCCCAAACAAGGCACGTTGCCACTTTGGTGTAGGGGGCTACTATCAGGGGCAGCAACTGCTGGGGCACTATGTTGGGATTTGGGCAGCAAGATGTCGATTTATGTTACACTTGAACTTCTGCATGTCAGTACAGTTAGGGAAGCAGGGACCTGGAATGGAATTCCAGAGTCTAGCGGTTCTGGGGAAGAAACTACTGGAGTAGAAAGATCTTTTATATCTAGGGATCTCTACTGTGTGGGGGTGGGATTTAGCTGCCTGTCGGGTTTGTCGAGGGTGTCTACGTCATGGGGGCACAAGTGTCTGCAGTTCGTCAGAGCATTCACCATTAAAATACTTGTAGAACAGGCAGAGGGATGCAACATTTCGTCGATGGGACAGAGGCTGAAGCTTAGATGCCAGTTCAGGGCCTATCAGATTGGCGACTCTCTTTTGAACCTTGTCTAGGAGCGAGAGACTAGCAGCAGATGCACCAGCCCAAATGTGACAACAATACTCCATACATGGGCTAATGGTTGCCTTATAGAGGTGCAGGATACTTTCAGGTGTCAGTAGTTTTCTAGCACGGTAGAGAGAGTCTACCTTTTTCGCAGTGGCCCTGGCAATGTTTTCAATATAATTGTTCCAACTCATGTTTCCTGTGAACGTTAGGCCAAGCAGTTTGAAAGATGTACTCTCAGACAGGGAGTCACTGGTCATTGCTATTGGTGGTAGAGAAGGTTTCTTGTAATTATTGAAGGAAACCAGTTTAATCTTGGCAGCATTGAATGTGACCATCCATTTATGTCCCCATTCCACTACAGATTGGAGGTCATCCTTGTTGCCCCACAATCGATAAGAAAGTTGTGACTGTTTATTGAAATGTCAAACATACATGAAAATAAAAGTGTATGCTTGTTAACAGAGCCTTCCACATTTTTGATGGAGTCATCTTTAAAGCTTTTGTATGTACATTGGAAACTTTTGTGGTTGTGTCGCCCATTATTACAGAAGATAACGTTAGTCTTTTTCTTAGAAGAAAAATTGTTCTTTGAAAAGTTGTATTTTATTATTTGTGGTAAAGGTATAATTTGATTTTGTTGGTTTTTGATGGGCATTTTCGAATTTCATGATTGTTGTTAATTCTATGTTTTCTTTTATTGCCTTTTCTGTTTCCCCATAGCTTCTCAATTTTATCTTGACTTGACTAAAAGTCATGGGTTTTCTTTTCGATAACTAAGGCTTTGTTAATATGCTTAATGCTTTGCAACCATCATCTAAGATTTCTCGTGTTATCAGAGATAAACTTCTGTCATCTAAGCATTGTATTAATTCTGCAAAAACAATTGTGTTCTTTTCAATAAATTCTGAGTCGTTTCGATTCTTTGCTTGTGTCTGAATGACTTTATGTAATTTTTTGAACTTGTAAACAACCTAAAAATTTAGATTCTGATGCATCAAAATAAAGTTGTCCGCCAGATCCATAACCTTTTGAGTTGTAAGTCATTTTAGTTTCAGAAAAGAAGTTTTGTACTGGATAGCCAATCCGTAGAAGTCTCGAATTGTAAAAGCTTGCTGCTGAAGAATAGTTTCCTTTCTTGTATGGACACAAAAAATTATATGCTGGAATTTTAAAAGATTTGATGTTTTATGGAGTGATTTTGGCTTCTGATTAGTCAATAGCAGAGTGTCATTCCATTTGATTGGTCAGTTCTTATCACGCCTGTCTGCAAATGGAACCTTCCAATTTTTTGTAATCCTACCTTGTTTAGTATACCAAAAATACTGCAACACCTTGCTTCTTCATAAAATTTGATTTTCTTAAAAAAAAAAATATTTGATCAATTTACATGATTTTTAGAATATGACATCTTCGTTTTATGAAAAGTATGTATATCACAAAGATATATCTGTAGTTTTTTTATTTTTTGTAACTAAGTGTAATCTTAAATAAGCTCCAAAATATAACTATTAAAAATATGTGCCTGGATGAAGGTGCATATGCTTTGTAGTACATCGAATTACAATTTTGAAAAAATAATAAATCTTTTCTTTTTTTTTTTTTTTTTTTTTTTTTTTTTTTTAGACTTTTTTTTCTTCCAATCCAACTCAATAACTGAAAGGATCAACTGCAGACCTAAATGCTAACAGACGCAGAGCCCATTCCAGCGACAAAAATACAGAAAGTTGTTTTGTCCGGCTCTACCAAGCAGCCACAAACAACGTGGAAGATCTGTGAGACGTCGCCAAAGAGCCGGCCTGCAACCTCGAGCAGCATCATGAACCCAAAGAAATCAAGTACGTCTGGTGTGGCGGAAAGAAAAAAGTTGGGCGACGTGCTAAACTGCGAGCCATGCGGCAAGCGGTTTACCTGCAAGGACACGTGGGAGGTGCACATGAAGATGCACACGCGTGCAAAGCCGTACCCGTGCAAGGTTTGCAAGAAGTCGTTCGCCCAGAAGGGCAACCTGCAGATCCACATGAAGATACACAGCGGGGAGAAGGCGTTCACGTGCAGCGTCTGTTCGAAGAAATTCACGCAGAAAGGAAACCTCAAGACGCACATTCGGATCCACACAAAGGAGAAGCCATACTTCTGCACGGTGTGCGGCAAGGACTTTATTCAAAAGGGCAACTTGCAGACACACATAAAGACGCACACGGGCGAGAAGACTTACTACTGCACGATCTGCGGGAAGGAGTTTGTGCAGAAGGTGAACCAGAAGATTCATATGAGGACCCACTCCGCAGAGAAGCCGTTCGACTGCGAGGTGTGCCACAAGAAATTTACGCAGAAGGGCAACTTTCTGAAACACGTCAACAAGCATACGGAGAAGGCATTTGCAGCCTGATCAGTTTGCAGAAATAAATCACGGGGGATAAACCTTTTCATAGGGACACCACTTGAACTAATTGTAGGGACATCAGGTTAATTTTAATAGACACATTCTAGAAAGAAACAAGCAAAAATCATTAAGTTATTGGCCATTTTTCTTCTTTTTTGTTTTTCATTTTTAAAAAGAAATTTTTAAGCGAAAGATAAAAATTGTTTAAAGTTTTAACTACACAATCTAAACAATATGATTTAATAAGAAAATTAAATTCTATTTTTTAGTTGTGCAATATTTTACATCATTATTTTATATGTGGATGCATCACAAGGATTAAACTAATATATATATATATATATATATATATATATATATATATATATATATATGGATATATATATATTCTTCGGAATGTGAGAGAATATATAATTATTTCCACAACTGGATAACATGTGAGCTGCGACATCGTCTGGCTTTGGAAATAATTATATACGACTCATCAGAGTGGCTGAATCTTTATATATATATTGGTTGGTTTTCTGTTTTATACAGTGCTAGGTCGAACTATCATCTCAATATCATTGAGGCATTAGTCATTAATAACTCTCGACCTAGTCTGTGTAGACAAAAGATTTTGAAACATCAGTTGGAAATATTTACTGATTTAAAACCACCTGAACAGTGAGAATTATACTTTTTTTTTTTTTCTCTGTCACTGGTTTTCCAACTGAAACCAATTTCCCTCTTTCCTCATTCGATTCTTACCTTTAAATTTATCATTCTGACGTTTCCTCTTAGAGGGTCAGACGATAAGGCCTTAAGGAAATTTTAACAATTCCACCTGCCCGTTTTTTTTTTTGTTTCTTTGATCTTTTTGATTTAAATTAAATTATGTTTTCTCTGAAATTTCTCCTTCCATATATATATATATATATATATATATATATATATATATATATATATAATTTCCACAGTCAAACCATGTCACCATTAAATTATTTGACATGAAAATGAGTATATCATTTCATATTCTGAAAAAAATATATATATATATAGTATAAAAATATACTTATAGCATACATGTGGCTGACTAGTATATTTTCATACTACTTCTGTGTTGAAATAAAAACTGAAAAATATATTCTAAAACAATATATACATGTATATACATGAAAAAGTTTTATGCCGTAAGTTTCCATTTCAAATGTCAAAAAATGGAATCAATTCACACTCATAAATTTTTTTTTTATTTTTTTTTGTTCTAATTTATTATTATTTTTTTTTTTTAGCTTAGGTAGACTTATATATAAGGATGATAATATATAAATAGTTTAATTTTTTCATATAACTTTTACATGAAGAGGGTATGCTCAATATTTCAAATAAAGCATAGTAATAGATACATGTGTAAAACAACAGGTACTATTCGTATATGAACAGTAATCTGTATATTCAAGGGTACAAGAAAAGAGTTTGTCGAATTCATTTATTTCCGGAAGTTTCAGAGTTATAAATTCTTATTGAGAGGAGAAAATAAAATAAAGATTAGTGTTAACTTACTAAATAGTTTGTCTTATTCAGTGAATTGTAAAATTTCATAAAAGAATTATTTTCATTAATAACTTGAAAATTTAACTATATATATATATATATATATATATATATATATATATATATATATATATATATAAATCCAGGCTTGAGATATGCAAGTTTTTTTTAAGGGCTCACTTTTTTCTTTAGTGTCAGATAGGTCGCCTGATGAAATTTCAATGACTGAAACAGATGGCTGTTTGTAGCGACTAAATGTAGCTGTTTACTTCTAATAAATGATATATATATATATATATTCAGGCAAACATTATTAAAAACAACAGAGATACCTTGCTTAATGATTCTTTTTTTCATTTTTTCGATCTTTCGTAAGATTTTTTTAACTTCAAGATGGAAGATATTTACAAATGTTCCAAATGGTTCACACGAATGATAAAAAGAGTCAATGAAAAGTCGATTAAAATATACATTTACGAGTCGTATAAATAGCATTAACTTTGAAAGTAGCAATAATGTGCTGAAATGTTTAACATAACCAGTATACGACTGGTTTTACTAACATTGCCTTTTATCATCCTAATTTTTAATCAAGTTTTTTATCACTCGTAAATGTATATTTTAATCGACTTTTCATTGACTCTTTTTATCATTCGTAACTATATATTTCACTTCTATTTTTAATATTTTATCTCCACCTGATGATGATTCAAGAAAGAATCGAAAGCGCTCGTGTGAACCATGGAACATTTGTAAATATCTTCCATCTTGAAGTTAAAAAAATCTTACGAAAGATCGAAAAAATGAAAAAAAGAATCATTAAGCAAGGTATCTCTGTTGTTTTTAATAATGTTTGCCTGAATGAAGGAATGCTGCCTAAATACACTAATATATATATATATCTACACACACAGAAAATATAACATGAAAATTCTTTGATTTCTTTTCCATAAAAAAGAGTGAACAATATAAATCCAGGAGTGTAAATTAATTTACTATTTCATGTATATACACATAATATCATGACGTAATGCAACATATTGCAGTATTTATTTCAACAGTGCTTACTATATGAGTAGTGCGTAGTAAAAGTATGAAAATATCTTTATGGCAAGTAAGCTATATAGGAATGTTCATGTGTGATTTCCTCCGGGAATGAAACAAGAATGCTTACATATAGCTGACTTGCCATAAAGATATTTTCATGCTACTCATATGTGTGTGTGTGTGTGTGTTTTATTTTTTATTACTGTTTTATCAGATAAAACGGTAATAAAAAATAAAACGCATATTTGCTCTGCAACAGTATTAAGCACTCTCTTCAGGTTTTTACTAATTACCAGTTTTAACAAATATATATATATATATGTATATGTATATGCATATATATATATATATATATATATAAACGAATTCAATTTAAACTCTGTAAATTAGAAATTACAACAATGTATTATTTGACAAGGAACACAAAAACTTAAAGTTCTCCTTATTCCATGGAGTTTAAAGAATGCTTGTATCCTCAGAGGAAAGTAGTGAGCAAAATGAGGATAAGGGCCATTCTTTGAAACTCCATGGAATTAGGAAAATTTAAAAAATTTTTGTATTCCTTGTTGAATAATAAATTGTTTTAATTCCTAATTTACAGAGTTTGTATTGGATTCCTTATATCATTGCTCTATCTAGAATATTGAGCTTTTTCATCTGGTGTCCTATAAATATTATTATTTATACCTGCTTTAAGTTTACACAATTATTCAATTTGTAAACTTTAAAATTTTTGGAATTATATATATATATATATATATATATATATATATATATATATATATATATATATATATACATATGTATGATTAAAGGGAAAAAATTAATCAAGTTTAATCCTTATGATATATCCATATATAAAGGAAATGGTAATTATTTACATACTACATACATTCATCAATAGATATACTCGCATTTATATCTACACATTTTACACATTTCTTTGGACAAGTCAAGATAATTGCGACTTGATGAGATAAAAAGAAATTGACACAGAATCTTCTTATTCTTAGCTTTCATCATCATTTGTGGAAAAAAAAATCAGCATTTAAAAAAATTTCTTTATCTGCTTTCTTTTTTTATTCATTCGATGAATTTCACTATTTTGATCATAAACTCACAAAAATTATCTGTTTTTATTAAAATGAAATAAGTACCATCGATGGTGCACAAAAGGCTATATTGATACCGTTGCGGCTTTTGAAGTTGGCATAGCAGATTCCAAATCCATTCATAGCCATTTATGGATCAATTGCTGTTGCAAAGCTGTGAACCATCACCTTCACCCCACCCCCAGCCTCAGCTCTGGGAAAAATAGTGATGGTAATGTGTAGACACAGTGGCCTAGAAAGAAAATGGTCTCTGAATCTTGTCGATGTTGTATTATAGAGGTGACAGATAAAAAAAAAGAGACTCTTATTTTACTAATCTGGCAGTGGATATTACCTGTACATGTGGAGAGATGTGGATCAGATAAATTCGGTGAGATTATATGCTGCATAGCATTCTGTTATTCGTTTTCTGATCGGTGTTGGTTTATGGAGGCAGCACACCGAAGTTGGTGGCCAGTTTCTTTAACTGAATGCTATGTAGTATATAATATCACCAAATTTTTTTGACCCAACATCTCTCTCTCGCTTCACATGCACCCAGTAATTTAATGTGGCTGTTACACTTTAATCATGCCATTACATTTCAGTCACTCGGACCCACGTGTTGTATGATACTTTCTCGCAAAAGAACAAACGAAAAAAGAAAGAAATAAAAAAAAACAACTTAGCATTTTTTTTAAAACGCAAATGAATTGGTTCTTCTAAAATAACGCATTTCATTATCTTTCAAAAGTCTTTTTGCACACACATGTATTTTACAATGCTCTGCTGTATAACATGTGCTTTTTAAAAGTCTCTCCCCCCACCACCTCACGCCAGCACTAGCCAGCGCTTTCTCGCCCTTGTTTTTTCACGTTCCTCTTTTCCGAGAACATACTTTGCTTTTCTCTCCAGATTTTCTGACCATGAGGTCTATTTTTTATTTTTTTCTCCTCGTTTCCATGACATGAACGTATACACAACATTTGCCAATTTGCTTTAAATGCAGCTGCTGTTGTTCTCGTTTATCGACACTCTGTTACAATAAGAGCACCCCACGTCGTTACAGTAATATCCACTGGTAGATTAATGGAATAATAGTTTTAGCTTTTTGATCTACTTTCTCCGTAAGACAATACCAATGTGATTCAGTGACCATTTTCTTTCTACACATTACCGATTCTATTAAGCAGTCTTCTAATCAATCATTTCCTGTAAGTACTGCTTTTGGTTGGTTGTTTTTTTGTTTTTTTTACGGCATATCAACCCTTTTTAGGTTATTTAATGCCGAATCCAGCGATTTTGAAGAAAACTTTTTTCATAGAATATATATTGTTTTTCAAGTCAGTTTCTATTTAACCCATAGTTGGGACCCTAACAGGTACTACCACTCTGGGTCAGAGTGGACTTGGGAGCAATGGCAATTAAAAGGTGGCTCCACACTCCTCAAAGCCCGCAAGCTGGGGCCTCACCATTGGATATAGTTTAAGGTCATATCCAGGACCACTGCTTTTGGACTACGGCAAACTTTACCATAATCATCCCTAAAAATTATTAGTAAGGAACTGGAAGTTATACAGTGTTTACTACATCAATCTGTATAATTTAATGTTAATAATAATATCAACTAATACCACACCAAATAATCGAGGAGGGTCAAGGAGGATGGAAAGACAGAGGAGAGAAAACACTAACCAGACCTCCACTGGATGAGTGCGAAGAGGACTGGGACCTTATTTCTACTCAAATTCCAGTGAAGACCAATAGTCACTACCAACGAGAAATCGATGGTAAGCGGCTGTTGCGATAACGCAAATTAATTTGAAAATGTTATCGAAAGAAGTGGAGAGTACTGGAAATCCGAGGAGACTTGTTGTCACTCAGATTCCAGGCAATACCACAGGTTGTTCTCAAAGAGAATTCTTTGATGATGGCCTATTATTGGTCAAAAAATTTACTTTTTTTTTTTTTTCACGTAAAAACAATTGTTATTGTAAACTATATCTTCTTTAAAACGAATACATCTCTTCTTTCTTTATTTAAAATCATTGCAATTTAACTTTCCTAAAGCAATAAACATTCTGTCTTCTTACCGTAAAAATAATTGTCGGCTAAATATTCTCCAAATCGATAAAACGAATATCACTTTTTTTTTAACATATTTATTTAAAATTGTACTCTTTTAGTTGAAGCAACATAAATGTATTTTGGAACAATTCATTTTAAAATTGGTAAATTCGGAACTGTTTACCTTAGCGACATCAGATTAATCACCATCACTGATTAGGTGATCCCATCTTTTAAATAGGAGATTACATCTGATAACATTCATACGAATATGAGGTAATTGTGCATAAAACCAGACCCCAAGTTTCAAACATGGCAGCAGGTCTCTCAATTGAATTATGGAAGCACAAAATGGATACAATACTCTCGTTATTCTTCAAAACTGCGTACTTATACATTTGGGTAAAATATCAAGATTTTTTGTTTTTAAATATATTTTTTTTTAACATATTCATGTTTTTTTATTTTTTTAAATATAGTTACGTTTTCTTTTTTAAATGTATTATATTTAAATATACTTTATTTAAATCTGTGCAGTGTATTCTGATCGTCGCCGATTAAAATAAATATTATTGTTATAGTTAACTATATTTTACGTTTGATTTTTTTTTTTTTACTCCCTTATAATAAAAATATATATCAATTGATTTTGCGTTTTTAATTCGATATAAATATCTAAACAGTTGGATAAAATAAACATAGTTGTTTGAAAAAGATATGCAACTAAAAAACACAAAATCAATTGATTAAGAATGTTTACATATTTTTATATATTTTTATTATAGAGGAAGTAAATAAACATGAAATATAGTTAACTATAAACGTGTTTTTTTTTTAATTGGCGATGATTGTAATAGACTGCGCAGGTTTACATAAAGTATATGTAAATAAAGTATATTTAAATATAGTACATTTAAAAAAGAAAACAATTATATTTTAAAAAATAAAAGTAAATATGTTATAAAATAATATATTAGCAAAAATATCTTAATATTTTGCTCAAAAGAAATCAGTTTTGAAGAATAGCGGTCGTATTGTATCCATTTTGTGCTTCCATACCTTAATTGACAGACCAGCCGCCATGTTTGAAACTTAGGGTCTGGTTTTATGCACCATTACCGAATATGAAATTACTTCAGCATATTAATTATTTAATTTTGTAAAAAAAATGAAATAATTATTATATAGATAATTATTTAATTTTTTAGAAAATTATCTTTATAGATAATCATTTTAAATAAGATGGCAATGATATCGAAGAATTTTAAAATCAAAATTTAAAAATTAATTTCCCCAGATGACGGAAGAAGTTGGGAATACAATGTTTGGTGCGATTCTTTACTTTATTGTTTGTCAATCATCAGGACTTGTCCAACTGCATCATTCAAAAATCAACAATGCCTGATACACATATCTGTTTTAATAAATGTTTTGCATATATCCACGTTATATGCTTATGTTTGTATGCATAATGAAGATACTGTCTTTATTTATATTGAAATATGTGTGGAATATGATTTAAAATAGAATGGCAGGAAAACTTATTGTATTTGCTTATCGGTGAAAAATATTAGTGTCCACCA
Source organism: Euprymna scolopes (assembly GCF_053919585.1). Lineage (NCBI taxonomy): Eukaryota > Metazoa > Mollusca > Cephalopoda > Sepiida > Sepiolidae > Euprymna > Euprymna scolopes. The sequence goes on along the minus strand of NC_136502.1, from coordinate 47,583,600 downwards.
AAAATTACGGAAAATTATAAAGTGGAATTTTAATTAAAAAAATAAAATTAGCTATTCGGAGACCACAAACTCTGAAAAAACATTCACGTAAAAATGGCATGACATAGAAGATTATCATCCTTCTAATATAAAGACGACATGCTGGCTTGTTGCTCAGAGTTCATAGATTCTGAATTGTAAATTAATTTAATTTTTTTTTTTTAAATTAAAACTGTAATTTTTGGTGTACACTAATATTTTTTGCTGGTAACTAAAAAAAAAAACATGGATTTTCTTGTTATTTTAAAATGCAATATTTCAATTGAGTCTCAGTATTAATAAGCACACGTGTGTTAGTGTTGGGACGATTATTCGGAATTGGGAATAAAGCAAAAAAATTGGAACTTTTTTGGTGTATTGGAATCAGAAAAAATTTAAACCTATTTTCCGATGCCAAAAAAGATTCTTTCAATTCCTTTTTGTATCGTCTTTTGTTTGAAACTTAATTTTCCATGGCTTTTATGATGAAATGATAAATATTTGTTGCTTTTGAACTATAAGTAAAACTGAAATGCAGAGATCATCTCACAGGTGTGTTTTTACATTTGTGAAAATGTATGAACACATTACATGTGTTTTTATGTTCCCCCACCCCACACAAAAAAAAACAACAATTCTTTTTAGAAATTTTAAAATAATTGGAATATGTAATTTGGAACAGAATCGGCAATTGTATCAGAATCAGGGGAAAATATTGGAACCGTCCCATCACTAATATATATAATGTGTGTGTGTGTTTATATATTTGTTTTTGCATTCTATTTCTTATTTGTTGACATATAGGAATAACAAATGTGCGCTTCTACACTATCAGAATGAAATTTTGTAGTCGATTTATGGAGTTTTCAGATAAAAGACTACTGATTTTTTTTGTCAATTCTAATAAATTACAATGTTAGCTTCTAAATTATGTAATCAAAATTATCTGAATATTACTGAATCATTAAAAAAAAACACAACTTAAATTGTGTTAGCAGATGAAAAATTGCGGCCATCTTGTTTTTATAAAATAAATTGAAATGGAAAATTACCTCCCTTTTAAACTCTCCTGTGTCTCACATAAACAAATATGATTGTTTTCTTCAAATTCTATTTTCTTTAATAAATAATTTTCTACCTTATCGATTTTCGTAATTTTTTCATATAATCATCTTTAAAATATAAGGAATACATAACTGTCATTGTTTTCATGTGAGATTCAGTTTTACGATTTCCGAAACTTCGTCCTGATAGTGTAGAAGTGCCAACAAATGTTTTTTTGTTTTTTTTTAAATAGGATTTTTGGATGCCTTTTGCAATCTTCATTGTAATGCATTAGACTGAACAAAAGTCTGAAGAAGGTTTATTTTGTATTCCTATATGTCAATAAATAAGAAATAAAAATAATACAATATAAACACACATCTTTTATATTCATCTTTTATACATACATGCATATATATATATATATATGTTTTATTTTTTATTACTGTTTTATCTGTTTGGTTACATATGTTTCGGATGTTGGACCATGTTTACAATCTAACAGCCTCCTCAGACCTTACCCAGACTTAAGGTAAGGTCTGACGAGGCTGTTAGATCGTAAACGCAGTCCAACATCCGAAACATATGTAACCAAACAGATAAAACGGTAATAAAAAAATAAAACACATATTTGCTCTGAAATAGTATTGAGCACTCTCTTCAGGTTTTTACTAATTACCAGTTCTACCAAATATATATATATATATATATATATATATATATATATATATATATATGCACACACATACTGCAAAGAATATATGTGGATATAACATGCAATACTTTACATGTCGATATGTATGTTTACTCTACTGTATTTTTAAGAAGAGTGTTCAATATAAGTGAAAGCTTATGTAGATCAAAGTTTTTAGATGTGCAGTTAACAAAATAATTAGTATTAACCATACAATGTTAATCTAAAATGCTCTCTCTCTCTCTCTCTCTCTCTCTCTCTCTCTCTCTCTCAACATGTAAATCAACGTTTCATCAGGAGTGTCTGTTTCGTACTTTTGCACGTTCCAGATCACACTATGAAGTGAAAAATGACAGAAACAATGAAAAGTCGATTTCTATATCTGCATCATTCTCAGGCTCTATTAGTATTGAGCACTCTTCTCATGGATTAGCAACATGCAGATGTACACATGTATACACACATATCTATACACATGCACATAGATACATACGCCTGTACATATCAGTACATACAGAAATACATAGATAAATGGCCACACACGTGTGTGTGTGTATACATACATATATATATATATATATATATATATATATATATATATATAATATATATATATATATATAGTTTGATTTAGCATTTAGTGAAAACAGGATTCAATACTTGTTAAAATAAAAACAAATATATGTATAAATATTGCAATTACGAAGGGAAGGCTTATTTTTTTGATATTTATGATTAAAAGAGAGAAAAAAAGTCAGCTGACTGGTTTCACCCTAACTCCTCGGGTTGAATCGAGGAATTTTATATATAGTTAAAGGGGGAAAACATACGAGAAAAACTATACTAAAATAAAATAAAGTAGCGTTTATGATTTATGAAAAGGGAGAAAAAAAAACAAATAAAGGAAACACTATATATTTAAAATAAAGCTTCGTTACGATCTATGTACAAAGCTGGAACATATATTTTTAAATATATATTGTCTTCCTCACTTTTTATTTTATCTTTTTCTCTCCCCTTAATAAATCATAACATTGCTTTATTTTAAGTACGCATAGTTTCCCTTGTGTTTCTTTGCCTTTTAATTATAAATAAAATCCTTCGATTCAGCTCTTGAGGAGTGAGGGTGAAACTGGTCACCTGACTTTTTAAAAATTTTAATCATGACTATTAAAAGCATAAGTTTTCACTTCCTGATTTCAATATTGAAATTTTGTACCCCCAAAACTCATGAAATATATATATATATAACTTGGATAAATAATTGGAGTCTTATATTTTACAAGCTTTAATTAACTCTCATCCTCCTTGAACAGATTAAATACAACTGATTCTAATCGCCTAGATTCTTACATATGTATATCTTGACACACTTAGATTTATATACACACAGAAAAATGGAGTCTTAGGATGACCAAGCATTCGACAACCATTTTCTGAATGCAACAGTGTGCATGCAGATACTTGATTTTCTTCTTCAAATAAACATGTTTTAGATTTTTTTTTTTAAACTTCCAGTTGAAATCTTGAAATATTGTTTTTGTTATTCGGTAGGAATTATTTCATTAAAAAAAAAAAAACATCAAAATAAATTTCACTGGAAGTTTTTAACCGATAAAATTGTTTTACAGAAAAGTCTTTTTTTTTTTTCTGTAAAACAGTTTTTTTCATATTGTATCTTGTTTGTACATCTGTTATGGGGATGGCTGTCGGCCAGTTCATTCCTAATTTATTCCTGGTTTTCAGTAGATCTAAATGGTCTCTGGTTCATCTTCCGCACACTATCTATCACTAGGAATTGTGGTCCAATATTTCTCGAGTTGTATTTGCTTGGGAAAAAAAAACGAATATATTTTGTTTCTGATTTTTTTTTAGATAAGGATTGATTATTCAGTATTATTTGGATTCTTCGGACCATGGTTCTCATCTGGAGTGTATTTATTTGCACAACATTTCAATCAATGTAACCTGACCTTCTTCAGATGTATCTTGTCAAACTCGAAAATATTTCTATCAATCTCAGAAATCTGAACAGAATTTCAATTAGAACTCTTTATTTAATTCATGTGGGTAGCATGCTCTCATTCCATTCTGTCAGCCATGACTGAGTAGGAGTTTTAAGAATTTGGGGTGTCACCTGCACTGAGGATTGAACCTTCAAGCTCCAGAAGAGTGTAATTTTTTACAACTGAATTTTACCAAGTACTGTGCTATGGGTCTGCAAGGATTCCAGAGTTCAATCAAAATATTCCCAAGAATCCTGAAGAAGATCGAAGGTTACATCAACCGAAATGCTCAAAATGAGGAAAGTAATCTGAAGAATCCAAATAAATCAGATTTATATATTTGTTCTGTCAAGAAACAAAGCTAAATATTTAAGATAGCTAAACGACTTTAGTTTAGGTAAAATGCCATTAATTGAAAAACAACAAAACAAAATGAAATCTTACAAAAATTAACTGCATATGCTTAAACTTGTAGTTGTATCTTTCTAATTTAACGTCAGTGAAATGGAATATGTTTTAGATATAATGGCATGTCAAAAAATGCATTTTAAGTAACAATGCTGTTACATAATTACATGTCACGTTGAATTTAGTAAATAAAAAAACTTATGAAAAATGATTGCATAGAATATTTGCTAGAACTATTTTTTTACAAAAAAAACAAAACAAAACAAAACAAAAGCATCACTATTATTATATATATATATTATTGTATATTCGCGATCCAACATGTTTGGAAATTGTGGAAATTAACTGAAAGCAATAAGTCATTTTGTCATATAGAATTGGTTACCATAGAAGAAACAGATTTTAACAAAATTAATTTTTTTCTTGCAATTATTTTCTGCCTGATCAGTTTTCTTAATTTTTTGGAATTTTTAATAATACATTATAACGTACCTAATAACGTTTTTACTTTAAACAGATTTAAAAAAAAAAATTTTTATATCCCATTATAAAGCATAACCATCGTTTCGTCTACAAGAAAAAGAAAAACAATAAAAAATGTAATTATATATAAATTAAGAAAAAAAATTCAAAGCTGTTTCGTACATAATTTGTTTTTCATCATCGGTTTATCATGCCCTTTTTGTCACATTTTTTTATAAATCATCCCATTCCAACATTTAATGAAAAAAAGATTTTTCCTCGTAGGAGATGTTCTTTTCTCTTCCCTGCAACCTCTTTCTCACAGAAGAGATGCTGCGAGTTTGTCTTTGCTTTATCGTTATTTTCATGGCAAATGCTCGACTGAGCTTCAATCTATGGTACCCCCTTGCCAAACTTTCACAAGAAACACTCGTCTAGCTGAAAACAGTCAATAATTCCCCCCATTCTTTATCCATGTCTAAACCTAAACGTAGATTCCATGAACAAAGCTTCTTTCTTAGAACTACACGCCTATGGAACTGTCTTCCGTTTGCCTGCTTTCCAGCTGACTACAATATTGTTGTCTTCAAGTCCAACGTAAAAAAGTTTTTGATGAGCCATTCCACTTAAGTTAACAAATTTACTGAATTTCCATTACTGTCGATTACTGTATTGTCTAATTGACTACTGTACACACTTTAACCCTTATCCTCGAGTGGCCTCTTGGCCTTGATAAGTGGTGATGCCTATGTAAACCCCCCCACACACACACACATTTTATATATATATATATAAGAAAATGCAATTAAAAATATCATACGTAGATACTTGACGCCTATTGACAGCAACTCTAAAATTAAATTTATTATTTACTACAAGAAGTTGGAAATAACACATCACCGGCCATAAAAATGTTGGAATAAACCAATGTATAAATTCAAATGCTCTATGGGAGAATGTAACTCTGAAAATAATACATGCATTGGGCATACAACGACAACGTTGTCCCAGCGAATAACCATGCATCTAAATAATACTAATTCTATATATAAACATTTGATAAAAGAACATAACTGTCCTCCCTCTAATCTTAGAAAGGTCCTTGTTGACAACAAAATTATACAACATGAAAACAATATTAAAAAATTAAAAATTCTTGAAGTGTCATATATTAGAATCCTTCAACCGACTGTAAATGATATTGTATTCGAGAAAAGCAGTAATGTTCTAAAATGTCTTGCATAAGTTTGTAGTGGACGAACTTTGTTAACAGTTGACTGATCTTGATACTCAAATTTTTAATCAACCTAGATTTTTGATCGACTTACGATCGCCTAACGCCATTTACTGTATATTTTAGTTTTCACTTTTAATTCTCATTTTCACTCCTTCGGACTTTTACTTCAACACCTGAAGATGATTCGTGGACGAATCGAAAGCGCTCGTGATAGCAACAATTATGGAACTTTTATTAATATTTTTGATTTTAATATAAAGAAGATTATGTGAAAAATCAAAAAATTAAAAAAGAATTCATAAAGCAAAGTGTCTCTGTTGCATTTGATAATATTTGCTTGAACATATATATATATATATAGTAATGCCCATGACCCACTTCCCATAGCAGTAGAGCAACAAAACTTGGCACATTTATTAGTGTTTCTCTACATAGGAACCACCCAGAGTTATGCATTTCTCCTATCGTTTGATGCAGCTCTGGAGACCATTTTTGTAGAACACCCCAGGTTAGTCCTCCAACCACGACGTGACTTCAGAAATCAAAGCTGCATCATCTGGGAAATGCTTTCCTTTCAAAATCAACTTCATGGCTGGAAAGAGGTGAAAGTCAGAGGGTGCAAGGTCAGGAGAGTAGGGTGAATGGAAGAGGATTCCATAACCACACGCCCGTGCTTCTGATCTGGCGACATGCGAGTTGTGGACCAGAGCGTTGTCCTGCAAGGGGAGGGTACCTTTGCTGATCTTGCCCCGCCTCTTGATTTTGATAGCGTCCCTTAATTTCAAAAGTGAAGCATAATAGGCTCCTGTAATTGTGGTACCCTTTGCCAGGAAATCTGTCATCACTACTCCGTCCTGGTCCCAGAAGACTGTGAGCATGACCTTGCCAGTGGAGGGCTGCACCCTTGCCTTCTTTGGAGGTGGTGAGTCTAAGTGCTTCCACTGCATTGACTGGGCTTTGGTCTCTGGATCATAGTGATGGACCCAGGTTTCATCCTGTGTAATGAGTCTTTTGAAAAACTTTGACTCATCTTCTTGGCACATCTCCAAATTCATCCTCGAGCACTCGACGTGTTCATGCTTCTGGAATGGTGTGAGCAACCTGGGAATCCATCTGGCAGACACCTTATGCATATGCAAATGGTCATGAATGATAGTTTCCACAGACCCTGTACTAATTTTGACATCTTGGGCTATTTGGCGAATAGTAATGCGCCGATTTTCCAAAATGGCAGCCTCAACTTGACGGACAGATGCCTCATCAATGGCAGAAGTGGGGGGGGGGGCGACCAGGTCTGGAAGCTGTTTCCACAGACTTCCGGCCATGTTTGAATTCACAATGCCAGCGTTTTACAAGGTAATATGATGGGGCATTATCACCATAAGTTTCTTTCATTTCATCAAAAGTCTCCTGTGGTGTGCGTCCTTTCAAATACAAAAACCGGATCACTGCTCAACATTCAACAGGCTCCATTTCACACCTGACTCAGTTCAAACACCTGTAAAACAAAAACCACAATTAGTTCAGAGCTGTAATTTGCCACATAACCCGTAGAGATATAAATCATTGCAAATGCAAAATTTCAGCTAGATCAGACAACTGGAAGTGGTTCAGGGGAATTACTTATTGCACGCCCCTCCTATATATATATATATATATATATATATATATATATATATATATATATATATATATATATATGTACTGGACTGCCTACTCAGTAACCCATTCACACTTTACCCAGCCAGGAGATAAATTTACAACATAATCCACCCTACCTCTCTACTGATATTGCGCAAGTCATCATCCTAATTCAATCTCGGACAATATTTTGTCTTACCGCTAACAGTAAATAAAAATGATTGAAAAACAAAAATAAACTCTAAACTTAATAAAGTTTGTAAAACTAAAGCTAATATGAACATTGAAAAAAAATGAACTTAGTATGCATATCGCTGAAGCCAAAAATATTTATTCCTCAAAAAGAAGAAAGTTCCCCTGCTCGACTTTGTACAAAGAGAGTCAGGTGTAACTAAATTTTTTTTTTTTTTGTAGTACTTGTAAGCATTAGGTACACAAGAATTGCAGTGGAATTACTGGTCACTTGAAAGATGATGACCAGTTTGCGTGCAAGAAGTGTAAAATAATGGAGATGGATAAGAATCCAGATGTGGAGAAAATATATTTAGATGGTAAAAATATTGAGGTTATCAAAGTTTTGTAATCTTGCTGATAGCATTGGAGCACAAGGAGGAGCAGGTTTTAGTGGGCAAGAATTAGAAGTAATTGTAGTAAGTTCAGAGAACTTCTGTCACTATCAACCAAGAGAAGAGTCTATCAAGCATGTATATGCAGTGTGATGATTAGTGCTAGGACAACAGCATATTCTTTTCATTGTTTTTACTCTCGAGAGTGTATCCGTTAATATCTTATATGTTTTCATATAGGGTGATGTGGTTCTCAGTTGAATTACTGTGTCGGATATATACTCGAAAGTCAAAACAATGATAAGAATATTCTGTTGCCATAGCCCTAGTGATGATGTATGGAAGTGAAACCTGGCCATTGAGGGTTAAGGACATGTGTTGCATGGGTAGAAATGATATGATGAATGTGTGATATGAGTCTTAAGGATATGTTTAATTCTGATGATTTCAAACGAAAATTAAATCTGGACATGTATAATATAGGGAGATTTCTGCAGAAGTTTATACTTTGATCGTATAGCTACATTGAAAGAATGGATTAGCATTCTTGGGTTAGTAAGTGTAGAACAGTTGAGGTAGCAGGTCCAGTTCAGAGAGCAAGGCCAAAGAAAACATAAGAAGTGAAAAGTTTAAACTCGAGAGAAAGAGAAATGTATAAAGACCTGGCCAGAGATAAATTTAGAAACCATTTTCTAAAAGCTGTATTTAAAACTGATGTCAAACCAAATGCAATGATATTATCTTTGTAATAATTTTTGGAGTTCCAATTTATATATACTAGTCTCTCACTCCTGGGCAGGGTTCAAAAGAGAGTCGCCAACCTGATAGGTCCTGAACTGTCATCTGAGCTTCAACCTCTGTCCCATCGACAAAATGTTGCATCCCTCTGCCTGTTTTTACAGGTATTTTAATGGTGGACAAGCAGCCAAGTCCCACCCCTACACAGTAGAGATCCCTAGATGTAAGAAAGCCTTCTATTTTAATAGTTTTTTTTCCTCAGAACTACTAGACTCTGGGATTCATATCTGAGGAGACACATGAACAGATGAAGAGACTCTAACATAGGAAACCAACTATAGGCCTCGTTAGTTTGGATTTGAAACTAATGGTATCGATTTTGTCATCTTCAATAATAAATATATATATTTGGGTAACGATTATCTATATTAAAACCATTTTCTATTTTTTATTGAAAAAGAAATAAATATTACTTATAAAGTTATCTGATTTTTAGAATCAGACCCAAATAGCATTTAAGCTGACAAATCAAACACTAACCAATCTTTATTTGTTAAGATTTTACCATATTATTGGCAATATAATAACTAGAGCAGTGACAGCAGAATATCAAGTATATATTCAACACAGTAAGACACAGTCAATCAACCGAGAACCACATCAATCTATATAAAAACATATAAGATATTAATGGATATATACTGAAGAGTCAAAAGAATAAAAAGAATATGCTGTTGCCACAGCCCTAATAATAATATACTTTGCTACAAAAAGTATAAAATTACTTATACTTGAGCAGATGGCTGGTAATGTGAAACAATTTTAATCATCTAAAATTAAAATTGGCAAAGGGGGATAACTCATTTTATATTGAAGAATATAGCTTAAAAATGTACAATCAAATAAAACTAAAAATGATTTCACTGTATCTTAGGCAACGCTGAGTAGCAACAGGTAGCAGAGAATAAACACAAGTAGAATTAACAAAAATTCCAACATTCCGTTAAAGTAGAAAAAGAAAACTTTATTATGTTATTTGGTTGGGTATGTCCCAAAGCAGAAACAATAAATTTATCCCATAGGCTTCACGTTCCAAAAATTTTTTATTTATTTATTTTTCTTTTTACAGAAAATGTAAAATTCAACAAGCAAATACAACTCTTGAGTATGGTATCCAGCGAATGGTTTTAAATATTGATCTGAGACCTTTGGAGTTTTCATTAAAAAAAAAAAAAATTGTTTTCTTTTCTTTGCATCTTCTAAATACGTTTTTAGCTCACAAATCAGATGTTTATCTTTTTAAAATTTATTTCTTGTACAAAATTCAACCTAATTAAAAACACAAATACAAAAAAAAAATCTTTTGATGTACATCCCTGTCATGGAATGAAAATGTCATATTCCAAAAATCACATAAATTGATCAAATAGTGTTTTTGTTTTTTTTTTACTAAGAAAATCAAATTACATGAGGAAGTAAGGATGGTGTGTTTCACTTCATCAGATTTAATAAAGAGATAACTCAATTCAAACTACCAAGAAAGAAGTAGAGATCAAAATGAGCCTTGTAAGGGCTATGAATTGCTAATTGTTAAAAATCGGAAAAGAATGATTTTCTATATAAAAAAAGACCTGCTTGATCAATTTACATAATTTTTGGAATATGATGTTTCCTTTCCGTGGCATGTACATAAACTATAAAGACTTTTCTTTACTTTTGTTATTTTCTAATTAGGTTGAATTCTGAAGAAGAACCAAAAGTTTTCTTTTCCATATCTAACATTGAATCTAGAAATTTCATCTCAAGTTCCTTAATGCGTGTCTTGTACATTTGTTGCACTTTTGAAAAGCTAAGCCTATTTACAATTTATTTTGTAAAATTATTCGGTCTGGCCCAGGCAACTTATAATATGAAAACATTTTCAAATACCAATTGCTCACCAATAATTTTTAACTTGAATTAACTATTTCCAATCCTTAACAATTTTAACGCGATCTATGGAAGTCACATGCCTTTATTTCTTTTACTTTCTCATTGGAGAGTTTACACTATGCATCGTCTACATCAAATACAAATCTATTGTGATGGTTTCCCCACTAATACTCTTGGAGGCGAAGGTATGAATCAACCTCACTTTACTCTGTATCTAACCTCTTCAAAAAGAGCTAAATGATTTTCCTTTATGGATATTTTGTTTTGCATTAAATAACCCCCTAAAAGGGGGTTGATGGGTTAAATAACAGAGAAACCAAACTAAATCTTCATACGTGCCAGCTCCCAAGGGTTTCCATTTAAAAAAAAGTTGTATCTGTTCTTTCTAGAAAAATTCCTCTATATGCAACCTCATGTGTTACATGTGTAAATCCATCTATATGTAACGTTGCGCGTTACATGTCAACACTTGGGACCCACACGTTGTATGCAGACAGTTACCTTATAATATTGTTTTTGGGGGTAAGGGGAAGGGGGTAATCAAGTACTATTTATTTAAATTGTTTTGTATGATTCTGCCAAGGATTGAACCTTAATCTTCCAGCCCATATTAAATTTAACCATTATTTTAAATGGGGTTACCCTAATAAATGATTCAATTTCTTAGTTTTATTTTTATTTTATTTTTTTAATGAAAGAATGTCTTTATTTCTGTCCTAATATTTTGTTAGGAATAGTTATACCAAAGAGGAAAAAAATCAATACAAATGTTTGCATTTTTTTTTTTTTCTTTTTTTTAATTGCAAAAAAAGGGAGCTAATCGGCTTCCAGTTCTGGTTCTGAGTAGACCTTTGGTATAGTACGACATAACTAGAACTATTAAGAAGATGCAAAAAATAAATAATGTAAATTCCTGAATAGTGGTTAATTATTTTAAATAGATATTTAAATCCATTCACTGGTTGTTTTATTCACGTAAAGAAGGCTGGAAAACTAACCAGCTGAAATATTAAAATAAAAACAAACAAAAAATGTAAAAAAAAAAAAAAAAAAAAAAAAAAATAGAAAAAAAAACAGCAACAAAAAAAAAATCAATGAGGCCATGTACGGCTTAAAAAAAATGCTGATGCCTCATCTCTGAACTTGAGATTTGATTTGTTTTGCAATATAAAAATGGCGGGTGTATATATACGTTGACCATTTAACTTTTATTTGTAAAAACAAATTTAATCTTTTTATGTCAATTGTCGGCAGAAGTGGGTGAAACCATTATTTTGTTCTGATTATAAATGATTGACAAACGAACATTTGTCATTTTTTTTTTTTTCTCTCTCTGTGGAATTCATGTTTTAAAAACGACTTTGACCCTCCGTCACTCTTGATCAATGCTGATCAGAATGAGTTTAAAAAAAATTTTTATTTGCTTTTTTGATTTTTTAAAAATGCCTTTTTCTCCGCATCATTTTTATTATACGCATGACTTGATGTTGTTGTAAGCTCATGGGTGCCTGATGCTTAAAACTGGACAAATAATCTATTATTCAAGCGAATTTCCGTATTAAGAACATTCAGCCATTTTATCATTTGTTTGAAAATTGGTAGCCATGTTTAATTACAGAATAGCAACGACTATGGTGTGTACCGGTGTTGCCCAAACTTTTTACCTTTGTGGAACCCTTCTAGTAATAGTGATGTCCGAAGAAATACTTACTTAAAATATTTTATAATCTTATTCATAATGCAAATAATATTTTTCTTTTTATAACTGGTTTAAGAGACTGACGGGTTGCTGAAATCAGTCTGTACTCATCAAGTAAGTTACTGGTTGCATACAAATCAGTCATTAACAGTTTTACATGCTCTGATCACTAAATCACATTTTTAACTTAAACAAATGAAAAAACCTGTGACTATTATACTTTTTTAAAAAATGGTGTGATAATCTGAAAATTCTGTTATAATACCCTCAATTTCCAAAAATATTTCCGGAGGTGTATAAGAAAATTAGGTTTGAAAAAAAAAAAAAAAAAAAAAACAACTCTGAAAATGCATTTGCATACAAAAACATAATAATCTCAACCTGTTTATCAGTATCTCTTGAAGGATCATTGGCAAGCTCTTAAAGAACCTTAGGGTTCCGCAGAACTCTAGTTAGGGAAACCCTGGTGTGTACCATAGCTGTCATTTTGTAATCAAAAATGGCTGCTAATAAAAAGTCACCTACTTATTAAAGATGAAGAAAATGTCACCTTCTGCAATGTTAAATCTGTTATATATATATATATATATATATATATATATATATATATATATATCATTATCCTCTTGTTCTTCTTCATTTAATTTCCAATGTTGGTATTTAGTGTGCTGTGAGTGTCCCAGGCTCCAGGGTGACATCAGCCTCGTTACATGCAATCAAATCACTTCTAACACACTTTAGCCATGTCTTCCTTCATGTATGACATTCCCTAGTATGCAGGATATTCAAATGCATTATGGAGTTGATGCCAAAGGTGGCATGCTACCATTTATGACACTGCATATAAGATATCCATAATCTTACCAATACCAGGTGATGATATACAGGTGAAAGGTATTTGTTTGCCCGGTCTGCGCCTATTACATCCACTTCATTATGGCATGGTCATTACATTGAAGCTGCTGCAGATTAGAAGTATTTTGCTGGCCCATGATTCCCTGCCATGCAAGTTGGCAGAACGAACATCGATTGAAAGGACTTTTGTCACAGAAATGCTAAAGGAAATATTCCTTGATCTAAACATTGGCAGGAGCTTTCTGAACCTTCGCCATACAATGCAACAGCAAACAGTGATAGCAGATTCAAAACCATCAAAAGCATTCAACATTTGCTTATTTATTTTATTTTATTTTATTTATTTATTTATTTATTTTTTTTTACGGAAATTGCTCCAGAGATGGATGACATAAAACCCTTTGATGAAAGCTAAAAAATAATCATACGATGATTATTAAAAAGACAGGAAATGCCTATTGACTTTGTCTTGAAATGACTACAGTGACAGTTAGGAGGAAAATGATCAGCAGGAAGAGTTCCACATGCCTGCAGTTCTTGAAAGAAGCTATTGGAATAGGAAGCTGTTACAACAAGGTGCTTGAACAGCGAATTGATGAAAACAAATGAGTAAAACGAACTGGAGCAAAGGAAGCAAGGAATAGATCAGACAATTCCGAATAATATATGCTATAAGAGTATTTATAGAAAAAACTGAGGTTAGCAACATCACGTCTGTGAGTGAAGGGTTGTTTGGAAGAAAAGTGTGAGTCCAACTAAATTACAGATACATTTCTGAACCTTATCAAAAACCCATAAATGGCACCGAGATTTACCAGCCCAAACAGTAATCCATACATGGTCTGACAGTAAATTTGTATAGATAAAAAATAGTCTTGTTGTGAAAAAGTGTTTGGGGCAATGGAGAGAATGGACTTGTTGCTTAATTAGTAGAAAGTGGCTTCAATTTTGAGTGCCATTTACATCCACAAGGCTCAACCATCAATTTATTGGAGAAAATGTTGGAGACAGACAACAAAAAAAACAAACTAATATATATATATATATATGTATGTATAGGGTGACCCAAAAAATGGGCCCCAACTCTAATTAGGCCCCATTTCTTAGTGTTTTGTCCGAATGAAATGAAACTTTGGTCATAATTAGTTTATTATATTCAAAACATCACATCAAAACACTAGGGTCTTTGACCTTTTCTTCTCCGTTGATTGTAAAATGCTTAGAAAAACAATTGAATGTCCTTTGTTTTTTTGGGGGTCACCCTGTATATATACACAATGCATATGATTTACTGAAAACAAAAACAAAAGATAATGGTCAGTCAATTCTAGCGAAAAAGATCTACAAAACTGATGAATCTGTTTACTTCCCTCCCATTTGAAAACCCAGCTTCCTAAAGGGAGAGCACTCTGGACTACAAAAAAATGCTTGGGCAGCCCTATCTGCATTCCCTGGTAGTAGCATCTCAAGCGATTAGCAATAAACTAACCCCCGTCTCAAAGGGTGAGAACGTAAAGCCTGGGAGGGTGGACCTTCTAGAACTGCACGGGACTAGAAACGTACATTAGTTAACAGAGAACAAACCATCTCTAAAAAAAAAACTTTTTAAACTAAAGAAACGTTTGAACATGTTCAGTTTACAACAATATCTGAAACTGACTGAATTTACCATCAAGCTTTGCCAACCAATTTTGGACATAGGCTGCGAACCACAGTTCACAAGCGTCACAGGCATGGGCATACTTCTTCAACTGTTCACATTCCTGACTAGTCCCTTTCCCATCATTGTCACAGTGGTAGGTGTTTCTTTATTGGCCTATCTTATTTTCTTTTTTCTTGTGGATTCTAAAAGACACCACATCTTATACAAGAGAAGAATTCCAAGCCAAAAGACCAGACAGCTAAATGTTTAAATTAAGACATTACACAAAGAAAATGAATCTTACTTGATAGGAAAAATACAGTAAAATTGCAGTATAGTTAACAATTGAGAAATCATAAACTAAAGAAAAACAAGTGATTTTATACGAAACTCAGAAGAATTTAATTATCTACTGACCTGTATACTTTTGATGCGTTGAAACTGTCACATTTTTTTTATTTCAGAATTTGCTTTTGATGTTCGTGTGACTTGCCATTACATTTAAAATCAAGTGGCTGAACATTTGAAGCTGTGTTTTAGTTTAATTTGTATTGAAAAGATGCAGTTTAATCCTAAGTCTGAGAGGCAAGTAAAAAAAAAATCGTTATAAATTCTCTATTAATTGCCTAAGTTTAGCAAGGCAAAGCCAATATTTTAATCACCGTGTTGTGTTTTAAGATATGATCATGATAATAAAATTCTGAAATTAAAAAAAAATTATAAATTCTCTATTAATTGCCTAAGTTTAGCAAGGCAAAGCCAATATTTCAATCACCGTGTTGTGTTCTGATTAAGATATGATCATAATAATAAAATTCTGAAATTAAAAAAAAAAATACAGTTCCACATGGGTGTAAAAAGAGAATTTAATTCTACTTTGTTAACTACTAGCCTGGAATCCTGGCGTTACCCGGGTGTTTTGAGGTGTATGTTGAGCCAAAAAAAAATAGCAGTCAATTTTTTTTAACTTTGACCCCTATTATGACCCCTTAACATTTATTGTTTTGGGCTCAAATCAAGTTATTAAGTTAGATCCATGTCCAAGGAACCTATATCTAAAATTTCAAGTGTTTATACCCAAAACTGGCGGAAGAGTTTAGTAGAGTTCTCACAGGTCAAATCGTTGAACTTTGACCACTTAACTGCCAAATTTCTGGCTGAAAACGAATTATAAAGATTTTCCCAAATCTCAGTACCCTGTATATCAAATTTCGAGTCTGTAGACTGAAAATTGACAGTTATTGCGTAGGGAAATGTACACAGACAGACAGACACACACAGACACTTTCAATTTTATAGATATATATATAAATTATGTGTTGTTTTTATTTTTTTTATTTTTACTTGACTGTTAACTAATCTGCAATTTTACCAAAAACACACACACTCACATATATATAGTTTATGATGGAAATCGCTCCAGACAAGATGTGAAGCCACTTGATGTAAGAGGCTAAAAAAAACAATATTAATTCAAGGTCAAAAATTAGCCAGCAATACTTATATGGATAGATTTCAACCCAGAAAACAGCAATTATTCTCTCTTTGTCAGAAACATTGCTCGTGAAATCTGGGGACTAAAGGACAAAATAAGGGAAGCAAGAGTTACGATGTTGCTGAAAGTAAACGCAAAGTCCACAAACAACAACCAATCAATTTCTTTTGTTGAGCAGACCACTTTATATATAAATCCCCGAAACAGTGTTTCATGGTAAACAACTGATAATCCCTGAAAACTTAGAACTATTGTAAATTCGAGAAAACAAGCTGATTCAACGATTGCAGGAGATTAAATGACTTGCTGGCAAAATAATTTTCCAATGAAGAACTAAAAAATTTTCAAAATGTTTTTTTTTAATATAGTTTTTAAGGTTAAAAAACTTTCAAAACATATATATATATATATATATCACTATAGTAACTAATATGAACTTGATATCACTGCTTGCAAGATGGTGATCTTACAACCTCCTCCATAGGAAGCTATTTAATCCACTCTACCCCACGCCTTCCCAATAAAATTTCTGTTACCTATGAGCCAAAGTACTTAATAAGAGACATGAAAACAAAACTTTTATTAGACTTTTCTTGAACCATTACTGTTTCATCTTCCTCACCTTGAAAGCAAAAGGAACTTTTAGAATTGTTACAAATTTCCCACCCCAGAGGAGCAGTTGGACACAAAGTCATTTTTTTTTTTTTATGTGGGGAAAATCCAGTTCTGCAACAAGAGGCACTCATCATTTGGATTAAAATAAAAATTGTTTCAGTCTAGAAGGATTTTTCCTTCACTGACCAAGGACATAAAAGATTAAGTGTAGTATCAAAACAGATACTGCACTTCACTCCTGGCTCAAAAAAGCCAATAAGAAACACACTTTATGAACTTTTTTCACCTTCAACTTTCTTTTTTTTTATCAGGTCCAAATAATAAACATGGTTATCCAGATGTCGTGTATATCTATCTAACTATCTATCTATCTCTAAGAAATTTGATTTTTTTTTTGTTTGTAAAAAGACACCAATTAATAGTAATTTTCTTTGTTGCATCCATTATTTTTATTTTCTATGATTAGTAAGAATACCTAAAAATAAAGGAAATAAATTTTATTTACAAAGTTAAAATTTCTAAATGAATATACATAACTAACATGTTTTTTTTTTAATCAAATCAATTTAAACAAATTTTGGTAATCTTGCAGTATAGTTAACAGCCGAGAAATTGGATGCATATTATCTATCCATCTATCTGTGTGTGTGTTTGTGTTTATATATATATATATATTTTTGTAGAAATATATTTTCTTATAATAGATACCAATCCTTATTTAAGAAGCTCAATGTAATTACGGAGCAATATAGTGAATAAATGACAAAAATCTATATTCAGTCTTACATGAATTTTTACATATGTAACGTTCATGATGTTGACCATCTTATAGTTTATTCCTTTAATTCAGTTGACTTATACAATTCTTGACAGTATCTGTTTTGTAGCACAAAATCAATCTCTTAATTATTATATCAATCAGTGAATCTATTATGCCCTTAACTCATCAGAAGAAATAACAATCAATCCGTGAAAAAGAAATAAAGTGCGATTTGACATGATTAAAATCCGAAAATTAGAAGAGAAGCTGCAAATACCTATATATATTAGGTTTAATCAGTCAATGGAAAAAGTATAAGAGTGCAAGTGATAATAGTTAAAAACTGAAAATGAACAAATAAACGTGATACAATTTTGAGTTTATTGGACGATTTTGAAAGCAATGTTAATCCCAGTTTGTTTTTAGTTGGTTTTGTTTTTTTGTGTTAGGATATTCTATAGGAAATTTTCTAGGATTCCCTTCTCGAAGTCTTCAATGAAGTATGAACAGAATTCTTGAAAATAACAAACTCATATACATATATGGTAACGCTGAAAGTTTACACACTCTTTGACTTCACGGCAAAACTTTCTCTGATAATCCTTGCCTTCTCGTTCACTTTTTTTAAACAAAATAGCAGGATAAAGTGGGCTTGATAAATTCACTGACAAGAACGATCTTGCTCCCGTGTTCTCCACCAAACCTTCCCCAAGCAACAATATATTAATAATCGCCCCTGAAAAAGTGGGTATATCTTTTTGAGATACCCTGTATGTATTTCCAAAAGTTTTATGAAGAGGCTATAACAGTATTACCTCCAGTGTCGTAAGTTGTCATATTTGTGGTCTAATCTACAAATATAAAAGTGACCTGATGAGACGTTCGGGGATTCACAGGAGAACTTTAATGGAATATATTTGAATAGCTATGTATCTCAAGTAGAGATCAGGTGTTAGCCTTTATGAAGGGTCCCTTGATTTCTGAGAACTTTAACTGAAGTAAAATGAAATGACGGTGAATATGTGAGAAACCTTACCAGAAGGAAACTTGTTGTGTTACATATGTAAACATCTATGTAAGACTGAAGCTGGCTTAAAGAGAGCCCCCTATAGCCATGTAGCATTTAACTGAAGAAATGGCAAACTTTTCTCCAGAAGCAGTCATCATATATATATACGCACACACACACATGCACGCAATAAGAAATAACTTTTACCCAATGCAATAAAATTTGATTTTCTAATGATCTGTACTTTTACCGATCTGAAGTTATTTAAAAAATTTAGTTTTTATTTTCAAACTCGGTACTACCATGGCTGCTGATATTTTTTCTTTCAGCCTGCAGATCTTATATTATACAGCCAAGAAAATAAAGAGATGACAATAACTTTCACAAAATGCATTCAAATTTAATTTTCTATCACCCTGTATACTTTAAACATTCTAAAATTGTTTTAAAGTTTTTTGTACTTTCTTTTATTTTGATTTCACATGGTCAGACATTTTGTTTTTTTAATCCTTAATAAGCCACACAAACAACGAAAACAAATTTGAAAAAAAAAAAAAAATCAGTTTTAGCATGTTAAAAGTGTACAAGTCAGTAGATTATTTAATTTTACTGTGTTTTATACAACTTATTTGCGTTTTTGTTTACAATTTGTCAACTGTTAACTATACTGCAAGATTTTCCAAATCGTTTTATTGAACTGAACTTAAAAAAAAAAAAAATAGTTACACTTATTTTCTGAGACAAAACTCCAGTTTCTTGTCTGAATCTTTCTCATGGGTTCTGAATCTGAAATATCAGTCGTGTTTGTATCAACAATGACAGTGACACAAAAAATAAAAATTCCGCAAATCATATCTGAAAAGTAACTCGACTGATTTTGAAAATAACTTATTTTGGTTCCCGACAACAATTTTAAAAAATAATCCCTTTTAAATCTCATGCACGATCCTTCCCATTTTCGTCATGTTCTTTATACACTGCTGGAAGTATTCTTCTGAGTGATTCCTTTCCCCTCAGATCCATCATAAGGGCCTGATATTGCCGTGAGCTTGTCAAAAAGAAAAAAAATCTCACAGAGAAAGATCAGGAATATTGTGAGGTTAATCCAGCCAAAATGTTTTTTTTTTTGTTTTGTTTTATTATTTATGTTACTGAATTCTTTAAACGAGGATTGCGAATTTGGATTATTCAGACTACTGTTCTTGAGTTTTATTCGTATAATGTTTTCGTCGATGATGTAACCTCTGACCTTCTTCAGATGTATCTTGTTGAATCTGCATGCAATTCCAAACAAAACCCCTTGTTTAATACATGTGGGTAGTTCTTGTTCCGTCAGTTATGACAGGGTTAATTCGCAATTGTATTTTAGTGTCACCAGCACTGAGGAGAGAACTTTCAATCTCTAGAAGAGTGTAACTTTACAACTGAATTTTACCAAGTACTTTATCCACTATGCCATGAGTTTGACAAGATACGCCTGAATGCATGAAATTTTGAATGGAACCCTTTTTTATTTAATCCACAAGGGTCGCATGTTCTTGTGCAATCAGCCATGACTGTGTAGTAGTCCTTAGTAATTCGCAATCATATTCTGAGTGTCACTCAACTTCTAGAAGAGTGTAACTTACAACTGAATTTTACCAAGTACTTTATCCACCATGCCATGAGTTTGACAAGATATGCCTGAAGAAGATGGGAGGTTACATCAACTGAAATGGTGTGTGAATAACACCCAAAATGAGAACTGTAGTCTGAATAATTAAAATTATACAAATTTTTCTCATTTGTCACTCAGTGTTGTGCTCATAACTGAATGACTCAAATAAAAAAAAAAATTGACTGCAGAAAGTGAAAATTTCATATGTACCCAATGTTAGATAACCCAATCTGCTCATCACCTTCATCGTTAATACGCTCAGTCCCATTACTTTTCAAACGAAACTCATACACAGGGTTTGTAAAATATTTTAAAGACATTTTTTTTTTTTTACTATGGCAAAAATATTTTACTTTTTATGTTTCTGTGTTTCACAATTATCAACGGCAACCCTTATAATTACCTATAATCCCTTATAATTACACAATAAAGAAAAAGACACAGTTTTTGTGCCCTTAAAGGCTGGATATAGTAATTTAGATATAGAACCGTTTTTTATTTTCAAATCACATCAGCTTTCATTTACAAAGTTTGCAAAGAGTTAAAGGTTAAAAACGTATCACAATTGTCAATTCATTAGAAACACCTGAATTCATTCAACAAGTACAGCACACCATTAGTGGTAATCCTAGAAAATCCTTGAGGTCAGTTGCAAAAGAACACTGTGTGTCAGAAGGAACAATGTAAAATATTGTTCAAAAAGACATCAGATACAAGTCTTATGTGATGAATAAAGGTCATTTTACATCAGAAATGGTCAACGAATATTGCTTGATTGGAGCTAAGAAACTCCTGAAATGCAGAAACGAACAGAGAAAAATTTTAATCGATACATGACCTAATATTTGACTGTCTACAAACCCAGATCTCAATCTCATGGACTACTATGTATGGAGCATAGCTGAGTAAAAAAAAAAAAAAAAAAAAACGTTAACGAACACCCACATCACACTCGAAAATCCCTAGAAGTCTTTATATTTATAGTTTTATTAATGTCCAATATGATTATTTCTCACCGGATCAGATAAAAACCATTATCAAAGCTGATGAAAACGTTAATAAGATTAAAACCCTATATTTATTCGGTCGACCTGTACAATGCACCCCCACCCGTAGATTTTTTTTTTCCTTTTTGTCTTTTTTTCAGTATTTTCAGCGGATTATTGGACACTACGATGCCAGAAAAAAAGACGAAAATAAAAATGATATATAAAGAGGGTGTGCGTTGTACATGTTAACCATTTATTAAAAAAAAAAAAAAAAAAAAAAAATGGCGCTTTTTCTTCCAATAAAAGTCATCTTCATCTGTTTCTATGCACTTGCCTTCTTTCTTCTCACGGGGGTGCAAAGTTGGACACAAGACAAAGTGTAGCATCAGAACAGATACTACACGTTGTTCCTAGCCGAAAAACATTTTTCATCTGTTCCTAAGAGTCATTCTTGTGCATGTATAAATCTGTCCTGAAATACGTCACGCACCCTGTATATAATCAACGTTGCTTTTTAGAAATAGCAAACATCACATATTATCTGATAGACCTAAAACGAAATCATCCGAAATAAAATCATACCTTGGACGAAAACCCAAGATAAATTATAATTCTAAAAATTTTCATTTGTTTTTCTTTTCTTTCTCACTTTTTTCTGCTATTGCATGTGAACTTCTATCATTAATTTTTTTTTACTCTCACCCCCACCCCCTAAAAAAACAAAGCACATTGCCACTTGGATGTAACAGGCTACTATTTCTACAGGGACACTATATGGGCAGTTGAGCAGGGAGATGTCTTCACATTACAGTTAAAACTTCTGCATCTCACGGAAGCAGGAGACCGAGAGGGAACTCCAAATTTAAGCAGTTTGAAGGAAGAAATTATTAGAATAGAAGGCTTTCTGGCATCTAGGGGTTTCTACAGTGAAGAGGTGGAATTTTGCTGCTTGTCGTGGGTATTTATATCGAGAGGGCATAAGTGCTATGATTTTGACCGAGCACATTGCATAAAAATACTTGTAAACATGTACAGGGATGCAACGTTGCAGCAATGGGACGATTATCCCTGAGTGGCTTCCGGGCTTTGATAAGTGGTGACCACCATGTAAAAAAACAAAACAAAAAAAAACGATGTATTTTCTTGTTTTCTTTTTTTCTTTTTTTTTTTTTCTTCATTTTACTTCAATAAGTCATTGCTTGTTTATAACCCTGCTCATTTATTCATTTCGTGTGTATCAGATGGTTGTATTATTGGTATTGGTTTTCTTGATATCTTTCTGGTTGGACTCCAGAAAGACATCAGATGTGGTTTGACCATTGGAATGACAAAGACCATCTGATTATCCTATGGATGATGGAGTTTATTTTAAGTGAAATTCTTGATGAACCGTGCCCTTAAGTAATCCAATTTATCAAATTTCCAGGTTTCAGAAGGAGTGCTAAGACTTTATACCCTTCTCTCACTGACCTACCTCCTCGCCCGACCTAACCCACTGGACTACTTCGTTTGATCATACGTCAAGAACATCACCAACATAACCTCCCACAACACCAAAGCCAGCCTGATCGCCACCATCTGCCGAGTATTCGCCGAGCTCCTGTCGGCACTTATGGAAAAGGCATGCTCCCAGTTTTGATTCAGTTTTGATTAACGATTCCTATATTGTCCTATTGACTACTGTACACTTATTAACCCTTATCCTTGAGTGGCCTCCGAGCCTTGATAAGTGGTGATTCCTATTTAAAAAATAAAAAATTTTAAAAAGCGGGTTTGTGCAGAGCCAGCCTCATTCTCATCCCAACTAACCTGATACAGCTGGAGGCCAGGTGAGATGCAGGAGCAGGAGCTGTCAGAAGTATCGACCTCCTTCTACATACAGTGCCTAATATTCCCAAATGGTCACGCATCTAGTACTAGCGTTGCTTTACTAAATGATCTAATGAGAACCAGTGTGCCGATGAGATGATGTGCCGATGAGATGATGTGCCGATGAGATGATGTGCCGATGTGATGATGCTATACATTGAGTACTTACAGGAGGGGCCATCTGAAGGTTGCCAACAAAGTGTTCTATGGAATTAACTGGATTCAAACTTGGCACATCCAGGTTGTCAGTCCAGGTTGTTAATCATTTAGCCACCGTCACATCCCAGTCAATGCTGCAACAGAAGAATTCTCTTTCCAACAAATAACAAAAGTTTCATTTCTTTGGATGCAACAATGATGTTAGTTTTCTTCTGAACAACAGATTTCTGCAAATGAGAATTCTAGAGCTTGACCAAATGAAAATACAGTGATACCTTGAAATACAAGTGCACAAAGTTATGATCGTTTTGAAATACAATGACACATTATATCTATATTTACACTGTAAGACACAACTTGAAAATTTATTTTTGAAAATATATTTACACAACTTAAAAATTTATTTTTGAAAATATATTTACACAGCTTAAAAATTTATTTTTGAAAATATATTTACACAAGTTAAAAATTTATTTTTGAAAATATATTTACACAGCTTAAAAATTTATTTTTTTAAATATATTTACACAACTTAAAAATTTATTTTTGAAAATATATTTACACAACTTTAAAATTTATTTTTTTTTAATATATTTACACAACTTAAAAATTTATTTTTTTAAATATATTTACACAACTTAAAAATTTATTTTTTTAAATATATTTACACAACTTAAAAATTTATTTTTTTAAATATATTTACACAACTTAAAAATTAATTTTTTTAAATATATTTACACAACATAAAAATTTATTTTGAAAATATATTTACACAACTTAAAATTTATTTTTTTAAATATATGTACACAACTTAAAAATTTATTTTTTAAAAATATATTTACACAACTTAAAAATTTATTTTTAAAATATATTTACACAACTTAAAAATTTATTTTTTAAAATATTTTTACACAGCTTAAAAATTTATTTTTTAAAATATATTTACACAACTTAAAAATTTATTTTTTTAAATATATTTACACAACTTAAAAATTTATTTTTTTAAATATATTTACACAACTTAAAAATTTATTTTTAAAATATATTTACACAACTTAAAAATTTATTTTTTTAAATATTTTTACACAGCTTAAAAATTTATTTTTGAAAATATATTTACACAACTTAAAAATTTATTTTTTTAAATATATTTACACAACTTTAAAATTTATTTTTTTTTAATATATTTACACAACTTTAAAATTTATTTTTTAAAATATACTTACACAACTTAAAAATTTATTTTTTAAAATATATTTACACAACTTAAAAATTTATTTTTTAAATATATTTACACAACTTAAAAATTAATTTTTTTAAATATATTTACACAACTTAAAATTTATTTTGAAAATATATTTACACAACTTAAAAATTTATTTGTTAAAATATATTTACACAACTTAAAAATTTATTTTTGAAAATATATTTACACAACTTAAAATTTATTTTTTTAAATATATTTACACAACTTAAAAATTTTTTTTTTTTAAATATATTTACACAACTTAAAAATTTATTTTGAAAATATATTTACACAACTTAAAATTTATTTTTTTAAATATATTTACACAACTTAAAATTTATTTTTAAAAATATATTTACACAACTTAAAATTTATTTTTTTAAATATATTTACACAACTTAAAATTTATTTTTTTAAATATATTTACACAACTTAAAAATGTATTTTTTTAAATATATTTACACAACTTAAAAATTTATTTTTTTAAATATATTTACACAACTTAAAATTTATTTTTTTAAATATATTTACACAACTTAAAAATTTATTTTTTTAAATATATTTACACAACTTTAAAATCGTGTGATGCAAAAAAATACAAAAGAAAAAGCCCCCCCAATATGAAACACAAAGCAAAAAAAAAAATGTGTATGTGTGCTAAGCTATGCTGTTTTAGCTCTTTCTCTCCCTGTCTTTGCCTCCTCCTAGCTCACCTTCATTAGCCACTTAGCCCTCTCTCCATGATAACTTGGTTACAATTTTCTTTTTTTTTTTTCATGGCTTCTGTTACATTAAAACTTAAATATTAAACATTTAGTAAGTTCATTTAACGTTTTTAATTATTTATAATCTTGCCCCTTTTTAGTTACCATATGGTGTGTGTAGTAGCCTTGCTTCTTTCCCTCTCTCTTCCTTGCATGCATCCTGTATGCTAACACTCGCCTAAGCGGTGAGTAAAACTATTTTTTTAATTGTTTTTATTAACATTTATTATCACATATCAATTTCCATGTCATTGTTGCTGCATTTATCTTTAGTGATTGTTGAGTGTAATTTGAGCTTGTTTTGGGTAATTTTTTTTTAACTTTGGAACAGGTTCTGTTGATTTAATTCAAATGTGAATAAGTATTTTTTCAAAATAAATTGGTGATCCCCAAACAAATTAAATTTGTATCTCCAGGTATTACTATATATACTAGTGAGACCTGTGGAAATTCCACAGCGGCATCTTTCATATGTAATATATTGCCACAGGCCATACTGTGGAGATTCAATGTGAATGGAGACCCCAATATTATTGTAGCTCTTGTATTGAAACTGTAAAATTATTTATCAAATAATCTAGTTAATGTAGTATCAGAATATATCTGGTTATTACAGTTTATTTCCAATATCCTTATAGGAATCTGTGACATATTTCCATTGTATGGACGCTCAGCACAAATGGAAACCACACAAAATCATTATACCATCTTTAGAGAGAACAGATACTACCCTTGAATTCTATCCAGAAGACTAAAAAGGCATATTTTAGTTTCACATATGGCCCAAAAGGAACATTATTTATTCATTTATCGATGTGTTATCAGTGATTAGAAAGAAGATAGAAGGTGATAATATACAACGAACATTAAATTAGCATCTCTATATACTAATTCAATGTTTGTAGTATGTTATCACCTTTTATCCTCCTTTTTAATAAATAGAATCTCCCGATCGAATAATTTATAATCTGGAAACCATGACATACGTATGATAAAAGTACAAGGTGGAATGATAAAGATGTCACTACAAAGAAAACAAGACTACAGTTTTATTTTTAAACTTTTATTGAAAAAAATCAATTCAGGTAACTTGATTATGTAGTAGAGCTGACATCTATTCAATGTAGCCATCTTCAGCCTCAATCACTACCTCAATACAGGTCCAGAACTGGGAGCATGCCTTTTCCATAAGCACCGGCAGGAGCTTGGTGAATACTCGGCAGATGGCAGCGATCAGGCTGGTTTTGGTGTTGTGGGAGGTCATGTTGGTGATGTTCTCGGCGTATGATCAAACGAAGTAGTCCAGCGGGGTCAAATTGGGGGAGGAGATGGGCTAGTGAAAGAAGGGTACAAAGTCATAGCACCCCTACTGAAACCAAGCCTGGGTCTCTTTGGACTTGTGGGCTGGCGCCGCGTCCTGCTGCTATACCCAGGGTTTGCCAACGGCCACCTGACTGCACCAGGTGATCACCACACTCTTCAGCACATCCAGGTACATTTTGGTGTTAACTTTCAAGCTGACTTCAAAGATGTGAGGTGACATGATGTGGCCCTCATTTGAAACCATGCTAAAGACCATAAACATGTGGCTGGTAACTTTGTTTTCATCACCCTGGGCACGTCCCTGTTATTCATGGCAATCCAGCAATGCATTTTGAGGGTGCTGGCAATGGTCCTGCTGTCATAACTTGGATTGATAGAGAGCATGAATGTACAGCAGAACATCTCTGATATCGCTCGTTAAACATTGTGTCACTTTCGGACATGATAGAAGGTTCTTATTGCTCTTGGGATTTGTACACAACAACTAGTAGACGGTCTTCAGCAAAAAAAAAAAAGAAAACCGTTTTCATCAAATGGAAATGGAATCATGTTTTTTTCTAGGGCGCAACGTTATCGTTTCACCCTGTACTACGGTATTAATGTATAGATTATTTGCTTTATTCGAATTACTGTTCTCATGTTTAGTGTTAGTCTGGTTTGGCTGACCACATTTGGAGGGAAAAGGGAAATTATCTACCTTTTATGAGATGTAGTAAAAGTTATATACAAAAAGACAGTAGAGAGTAAAAACTTTCTTTATCATGCTACAGAACTGCTCTCGGCGATACACTGACACACATTCCTAGTGCCCACTACAATGCGTAAACACACTCCTTTAACTGGCCTCCTTCGGCAACTACTGGCTAAAACATGTGTTAAAAGAACTATTCTCCTCTTCACCTAGCTAGCATAATATTAAATCTCTTTACACACAAGAACATTTTCAGCTACTAGCCCGTTTCTCTCTCGTACATGCTACTAACAAAGATAACAAATAAAGTTGCTTTTTAATATAGAATGAAACTCCATTTCGTTTGTCTCTTATTCTGTAGTGATAGAAGTTTTAATAGAAATATGTTAAACTTTTAACTGCTAGTTAAATTTAAAATCCTTTTCTGTTTCTATACATTTTGTGGACATTTTAAATAAAATTGTCAAAATTACTTGCCCGTGAAATTTAAAATACACCTTATATAACACGAATATAGAGATAAAATTCGCAAATATTTCATTTGATAGACTCCAATAAATGTGCTGGCGATGGCCGCCTTTCCGTCGCCGCTTTTTTTTCCTTGTTTTGCAGCAGCCGCCACCGCCACCGCGGCCGCAAAACTCGCAACGTGTCGTCACACCTCCTCACATAAATGTGCTGGTGTTGTCTGAAGAAAGATACTGGCTTTCTGACCTAAAATGAAGTAAACATTAATGTTATTTATTTATTTATTTTTTGCCGAAGTGTTATGAATTTCAGTCATGTTCTGCAAAGTCAAAAACAACAATTTTCTTATATCTATAGTGTAACCGGTATATAAGAAACCCGGATATAAGAGGGTCCTTTTTTTTTTTTCCAGTCCTAATTTAGAGCCTGTGCTAATATACAATGTAACCTGGATATAAGAAAGCTGTAGAGCTCGGAGAAGAAGTCTCTTATACCCGGGTTACACACACACACACACACAAAAAGAAGCCAACCACACATGAATAAATATTTAAAAACATAGAAAACTTTAAGCATAAGATCTTTTTAAAAAATTACTGCATTCGGCATTAAATAATCCAAAAAGGTTTGATATGCTGTAAAACAAAACAAGCAAATCCAATAAATACACTTCTAAGTTCATTCTTTTACTATTCTTTTGCAATATATGCAGTTTATTCTTTAACTTTTTATACTTGCATATGATGAAATTATTCAGTTTTAAAAGTGAGATCAAAACGCAAAATCCTGTTGGAGAGTTAAATAAGAAATCTGATGAAAAAAAAATCTATTGCAAAATATCAACCTGTGTACCATACTTAGTAATTTAGTTGAATGCACACATATATCGGAAAAATCATCCTTCAACCTCGTCAGCTTAACATTCACAGGCAACATGACTTGGAGCAAATACATGGCGGACATTGCCAAGGCCACTGCAAAGGTGGGTTCCTTCTACCATGCTAGAAAATTACTCACACTGAAGAGTATCCTATATCTTTACAAAGCCACAATTTGTCCATGCAAGGAGTATTGTTGCAACATCTTGGCTGCCGCATCTACTACTAGTCTCTTACTCTTTGACAGGGTCCAAAAAGAGAGTCTCAAATTGAATAGGTCCCGCACTATCAGCCAAGCTCCAACCTCTGTCTCATCGCTGCAATGTTGCATCCCTGCGCCTGTTTTACAAGCACTTTAATAGAATTGAATTTGCTGTACTTTGTGCCCCCTCAACATAGATACTCCTGACAATCGACAAAATCTCACACCTTCATTGCAGAAGTTCCCAGATACTGGAAAATATTCCCACTTTAATAGCTTTCTTTCCTCAAACTGCTTGACTTTGGAATTCTGTCCCTGCTCTCTGTTTCCTCGATTGTCTCAGCGTGCAGAAATTCATTGAGAAATTAATTTCATTCATTAAACAAAAGCAACAAAGTAGGTAGTTGTTTACTTATTTGGAAAGTAAAAATTTGAAAGTGGATTTTACCAAGACAAAAGTGATGATCCGTAGTTATAGTGTTGAAAAGCCCCAGAAAAAAAATGTCCCCCTGCCCAGTTTATAGAAACTATACTTTTTAGCCCGTTAAAAACGTGAAAAAGTTATAGCCTATCGACTTAGAATGGGTGTTATATAGCGAATTGATGGTTGAATATAGTTAAATCTGTCCTCATTTTTGCATTAAATACTAATCTTTAACTGTACATCGAACGGATACCATAATACTTAGTACGCTGCACCTTATCACAACTAAGATCCATACAAAATTTCAGTCAGATCAGCACAGTAATTTTTGAGAAAAAGTGAGTGTAAATGTATTGTGGTGACTAACCTCTATTAATCCCTTACTGTGCGTCGAATGGATACCATAATACTTAGTACGCTGCACCTTATTACAACAAAGTTTTGTACAAAATTTCAGTCATGTCAGCCCATTAGTTTCTGAGTAAAAGTGAAACAGACAGACTAAAATAAATAAAATCTAGATAATATGATGGATGTGTAATGTGAGTCTTAAAGGAAATGCCTTGCCGTGTAATCATATATTGTTTAACTAAATATGGAATGGAAGTCACTAAGCATGAAACGAAATACTTTTTGTTTTATCATGAAACAATAAAAAATAATAAACTTTTATTTTTTACATTTCTATAAATATTTTTTTTGTATTTATATAGTTTTGATACTGCGCTGAAATAATGTTATTTCGAAAGCTATTCTTAACATGAGAAGGGGAGGGTGTTTTGTAACTATTTTGTGCTTCCATCTAACAATTTAATAAAAAGAAAAAAAGAAGATATCGTGAGACTTGAATTTAACCTGAAAAAATTAAAAATATCGCGGTACTAAAAATACATAAGCACATTTTTTTTTTTAATATTTAAAATATATTCATATGGAAATATTTTATTTCAAAAAAGTAATTTAAACTTTCATATTTTCTATAAATAATTTTTTAAATATTTAAAATATACTCATACGGAAATACGTTAAAATTTTCACAAATTTTCTCACATAATTTTGTCAGAAAACAAAATAGCTATCTTCAATTGAATTATGAAACCGAAATCGAAGTTTATTTATTCATTTTTTTTATTGTTTCATGATAGTACAAGAAATGTCAAAACTAAAATAATTTTTAGAAATAAATTATTTCCATGTGGTTATGTATTTCGTTTCATGTTTATTGACTTCCGGCATCTTAACTTTGTGCATTGAGTTTTTGGACTGAATCCTTTTTTTGTTTTGTTTTGTTTTTATAGTTGCTATTTAAAACTAATCTAAGGCTGATGAAAATAAAAACTTTCTTTCAAAAACTAAAGAAATGAAATCTCAACAGCAGCAGCAACTGAATTGATAGACATTCAAGGTCAACCATTGAATAGGATAAGGAAATGTGAAGCTCAAAAAAACAACAAAAAAACTAAAAATGATCAACGCAACCAAAACAAGAATGACGTGTTGATAGGTATAATCATCAGTTTTATATTGGAGGAAAGAAATATTATTGAAAAGTTAGAGGTGGAGCTGAGTGTCGCTGGAGAAAACTGGATTTGTTAGCTGCAGGAAAAACAGGCTGCCACGTCATGCTGGTTAACTTCAATTGCAAAGACTTGAGAAATAAATTACAACAAGCATCGAACAAAAAAATAAATCGATCCGTAAAATTTAATACGGTCATGGGATGGGGTAGGAGATACTAACCACATCTTGTCATTAGGCGATGGAAAGTGAGGAAGCAGGACTGCAGTGTGGTGTGTGTGTGGGGAGGTGAATCTCAGGACATCTCTCTGTTTATTTCCCTCTCATATTTGTATAATGTGACGTAAAGATCGAAAAGTAGAATTGAAGAGCCAGAGTAAGAGCAATCTGGCATACAAACAATGCCTGAGCAGCCCCGTCTGCAATCTCCAGGGGACAAATTCCTGATGAATCGCCCCCTTAAGTAAGACACTTTATCAAATTTCCAATACTATGATACTATCCCATTGATTACTGTACACGCAATGACCCTTATTCCCGAGTGGCTTCCAGGCCTTGATAAGTGGTAACCTCCATGGAAAAAAAAAAAAAAAAAAGATGATTAGCAATGAACTAACCCTTTCTCAAAGGATGTGAAGGCAAAGCCTAGGTCTGCATAAGACTAAAGCCATACATTAGTCAACATGGGAAAAGTAATCTCAACAACAGTCTAGACTATTACCAGAATCCATCACAGCTTTTTATTTTATATCACTTGTTTTAGGGTAATAAATTTTCACCGAATCATCATTTTAATATTTATTCATTTGTTTTTTTCTTGTCTGCAGAGTACTGTATTATTCTCATCTTTATAATTGTTGTTTCACAACATTCCGGCCAACTATTCCTCTGGCCTTCATCAGATGGTAAACCACGATGGGATAGGAATGCTGAATTTCTTAACTGTATCATCAGTAATTACTTCGGGGCATTTCACGCAGTGGATAAAGGCATTGAGTCTCTATGGTTCCAGGTAAGCATTGTCTGAAGATAGCGGTTTCAATCCTACCCAAAGACAGCCAGAGGATTAGTTGGCCAAAACATGGTGAGACGACAACAACTATGGAAGGCAGTAATTACTGAGGATACATTTAAGAGATTCGACATTCCTATCCCAGAACCACCGGACGAAGACCAGAGGAATAGTTAGCCAAAACATCGTGAAAAAACAATTATGGAGATGAGGATAACAGTCCACAAATAAATAAATACAAAATAAAAAATGCAAGAGAGTTGTATGCTCAGTCTGTTAAATCCAAAGTAGCTGAGCAGTGGCTAGGTTCTCACCAGTTTTGGCAAATAGCAAACAGGATGCTGAACAGAAGTGTGTGCTCTATCCCAACCATCAATGGACCTGAGGTAATCTCGTCAGCATTAGACAAAGTTAAACTCTTTGACAAGAACTTTGCAGGTAATTCTACCTTATGCGACCAAGGCATCAACCTCCTTATTTCCGCTTGTATCAGAAAACACGCTATGCGCCATACAAATATCAGTGCGCGAAGTTGCCAAGCTAATCAAGAACCTTGATTCCAGTAAAGCAACTGGCCCTGACAGCATTCCAATTATAGTGCTGAAAAAGCTTCAACCAGAACTAGCCCCCATACTTACAAAACTGTTTAAGCATTGTCTTAAGGAAAATTGCTTCTGAACACCCTGGAAAACCTCATCAGTATGCCCTGTATTTAAGAATTCAGGTGATCGGTCATCTCTCTCTCTCTCTCTCTCAGTACAGACTAATAAGTCTCCTATGTTTTATGAGTAAGTTGCTTAAATCCATGTTATATAAAGAAGTAGTCAACCTCCTCAGTAGGAATAACCTTCTTAGTGACATGCAATATGGTTTCCGTTCTGCTAGATCTACAGCTGATGTGCTAACAGTTATATTTCATAGGATTAGTGAATCTCTAGACAAAGGCTTCCTTTCTAGGGCAATTGCTCTTGACATATCAAAAGCCTTTGATAGGGTATGGCATAAAGGCTTACCTCACAAGATTTCAAGCTATAGTGTAGCTAGACATCTCTTCTCAATTATTAAATCATTCCTCTCTGATAGGTTCATAAAAGTAGTGGTTGATGGGCAGAAATCGGAAGCTCCCAGTATTAATGCTGGAGTTCCTCAGGGGTCCATCCTTGGCCCAACGCTCTTATTGACCTACATCAATGATCTTCCAAAACTTTCATATTCATCCATTCGTGTTATTCGTAGACATTTACGAGGGGTGTGCAATAAGTAATTCCCCTGACCTACTTCCAGTTATCTGATCTAGCTGAAATTTTGCATGTGCAATGATTTATATCTCTATGGATTATGTGGCCAATTACAGCTCTGAACTAACTGTGGTTTCTGTTTTACAGGTAAACATGAACTGAGTCAGGTGTGAAATGGAGCCTATTGAATGTTGAGCAGTGATCCGGTTTTTGTATTTAAAAGGACGCACACCACAGGAGACTTTTGATGAAATGAAAGAAACTTATGGTGATAATGCCCCATCATATTACCTTGTAAAACGCTGGCATCGTGAATTCAAACATGGCTGGAAGTCTGTGGAAACAGCTCCCAGACCTGGTCGCCCCCCCCCCTTCTGCCATTGATGAGGCATCTTTCCGTCAAGTTGAGGCTGCCATTTTGGAAGATCGGCGCATTACTATTCCCCAAATAGCCCAAGATGTCAAGATTAGTACAGGGTCTGTGGAAACTATCATTCATGACCATTTGCATATGCATAAGGTGTCTGCTAGATGCATTCTCAGGTTGCTCACACCATTCCAGAAGCGAGAACGCGTCGAGTGCTCGAGGATGAATTTGGAGATGTGCCAAGAAAATGAGTCAAAGTTTTTCAAAAAACTGATTACACAGAATGAAACCTGGGTCAATCACTATAATCCAGAGACCAAAGCCTAGTCAATGCAGTGGAAGCACATGGACTCACCACCTCCAAAGAAGGCAAGGGTGCAGCCCTTCGCTGGCAAGGTCATGCTCACAGTCTTCTGGGACCAGGACGGAGTAGTGATGACAGATTTCCTGGCAAAGGGTACCACAATTACAGGAGCCTATTATGCTTCACTTTTGAGAAAATTAAGGGAAGCTATCAAAATCAAGAGGTGGGGCAGGATCAGCAAAAGTACCCTCCTCCTGCAGGACAACGCTCCGGTCCACAACTCGCATGTCGCCAGATAGGAAACACGGGCATGTGGTTAGGAAATTCTTCCCCATCCTTCCTACTCTCCTGACTTTGCACCCTCTGATTTTCACCTCTTCCCAGCCATGAAGTTGTTTTTGGAAGGAAAGCATTTCCCAGATGATGCAGCCTTGATTTCTGAAGTCACATCATGGTTGGAGGATCAACCTGGGGT
Organism: Euprymna scolopes; assembly: GCF_053919585.1. Classification (NCBI taxonomy): domain Eukaryota; kingdom Metazoa; phylum Mollusca; class Cephalopoda; order Sepiida; family Sepiolidae; genus Euprymna; species Euprymna scolopes. The sequence continues at coordinate 47,549,195 of NC_136502.1, read as the reverse complement.
GTTGTACAAAAACGGTCTCCAGAGCTGCATCAAACGATGGGAGAAATGCATAACTCTGGGTGGTTCCTATGTAGAGAAAGACTAATAACTGTGCCAAGTTTCGTTGCTCTACTGCTATGGGAAGTGGGTCATGGGCATTACTTATTGCACGTCCCTCATATACTGATGACACTACCATCTATGACAACACATCAAAGGCAATAAATGACCAAGTTCTCTCTAATTCTCTCTCCTCTGATCTTGAGCACGTAGTACAATGGGGAAAGAAGTGGCTTTTAATGCATCTAAAACCAAGCTTCTATCTTTACATCATCAACGTTCTGATCCCTATCTGGCATCAATTGAAATAAATGGTTCTCGTCTTGAGGAGGCTTCATGTTTCAACAAGCTTCTGGGCTTGACCTTTACTCCTGATCTGAAATGGAACACGTATGTCAAATCTGTTGCCAAGGTCGTTGGAAAAATGGTGGGATCCTTTAACTGCTCTAGTAGATATCTCACTCCTGATGCAATTCTCTATCTATATAAGAGCCAAGTACGTCCAAGGATGGAATACTGTTGCCATATCTGATCAGGAGCTGCTAGAAGCAGCTTATCCTGCCTTGACAGAGTTCAAAATAGACTTTGTAGCTTAGTTGGGAATGCCCTTTTCTTTTCCCTGCAACCTCTTTCCCACAGAAGAGATGTTGCGAGCCTGTCTGTGCTTTATCATTATTTTCATGGCAAGTGCTCGTCTGAGCTCCAATCTATGGTCCCCCCTCGCCAATCTTTCACAAAAAAGCACCTAGCTGAAACCACTATCAATAATTTTCCCCACTCTTTATGCCTAAGCCTAAACGTAGATTCCATGAACAAAGCTTCTTTCTCAGAACTGCACGCCTGTGGAACTCTCTTCCATTAGTCTGTTTTCCAGCTGTCCACAATTTGGTTGTCTTCAAGTCCAACATAAACAAATTCTTGATGAACTGTCTCATCAAATAATCCAATTTACCAAATTTCTACTACTAACGATTCCTAAGAAATTATCCCATTGACTACTGTACACTCAATAAATCTTATCCTCGAGTGGCCTCCGGGCTTTGATAAGTGGTGACCCCTTTGTGAAAAAAAAAAAAAAATAAAATAAATAAATAAAAAAAATAAAGATCTTAGTGCATAACTCCCCAATTAGCATGGCCTAGTAGGTATGCCCCTCCCCCAATTAACAGTAGCCTTTTACATCTCAGTGGCAATTGATATTTTTAGAATCAATGAAAGTTTTGAAAAACTTGCTACTGACTGAAACAAAAGTTTCCTATGGTCTTCAGTGTAGCAGGTGAGTAATGGGTTGAGGAACTTTTGTATGGTAGAACCGATCATTCTATTCGTTTCTATAGTGACTGGTTAGAATACAATCTGTTGAGAGGCCCTGTCGGTGGGGCATTAGAATATGCTGACTGCCCCCCTGCAGAGGGTAAAAGTCCCTCAATGGGGGTCCTGGATATGACCTTAAACTATATCCAGTGGTGAGGCCCCAGCTTGTGGGCTTTGGGGAGTGTGGAGCCACCCTTTAATTACCATTGCTTCCAGGTCCACTCTGACCCGGAGTGGTAGTACCTGTTAGGGTCCCAACTATGGGTTAAATAGAAACCGACGTGAAAACAACAAATATATTCTATTAAAAAAATTTTTCTTCAAAATCTTTGGATTCGGCATTAAATAACCTGGAAAGGGTTGATATGCCATAAAACAAAAACCACCAACCAACCAATCTGTTGAGAAGACCAGCCTATTTTGATTATGTGTAGACCCTCACTGATGCGGTCCATGGTTTGTCATCAATTTTCTTATATTGACAAAGCACAAAAGGGTCGATACAAATCACCTTCCATATCTATGACATGACGTTTTTTGTTTTTCTAATGCAGACTTTGAAAGTTAAATTTAACTATCTAAATATCATACCAAAGTGGCATTAACCCTAGAATGGGTTAAACAAACTTACTCCAAAGGAGGAAGTTTCATGGGAGTATGAAATTTACAAGTGGTCCCCAGTCGCATGTATATCCCTGTCAGGGGAGATGACAACATTAAGTTTTTGCAGCTCTTGCAGGGAGGTGTCAACGTCCTCCTACATACAGCGCCTGGTATTCCCAAATGGTCACCCATCTGGTACTGACCAGGCTTAACATTGCTTAACTTTGGTGGTCAAACAGGAATCGGTGTATCCACATGATTAGATGGTGATTATCTAAATCAATAAACATAATTTTTTTTCATTTTTCACAACTATATTATTATTATTACCATCAAAATAGTTAACTCATTTGCATAATTAACGCTTGGTGTTATTCCGTTGTAATTTAATTGTCTTATTTTTACTATTAGGTTGACAACAAAGTTCTTGTGGAATTTTTAATTTTGATTTCAAATGATGTATTTTCAAATAAGTTTTTGTTATAATACCTTTACTTTATATATTATTTTAAAAAGCGTTGTTGCTCAATCTAATTGCTTAAATTACAATCGTTTTAAAACAATTATGTCTTAAATTTTCTTATTTCAATACAAGCTAGGCCGAAAAGCTGCTGAAACAGCAGGTGGTATCAATGAAGCGTTTGTGCCAGGAACCATTACTGAATGCACAACACAATGGTGGTTTAAGAAATTTTGTGGTGGCAATGAGATTCTTGAAGATAATAGTGGTCAGCTATCGGATGTTGACAACGATCAATTAAAAGCCCTAGTTGAAGCCAATCCACCCGCAACTGCTCAAGAACTTGTTTCTGAATTAGACATAACTTATACGACGATTTCCAACCACTTGAGGGAGATTGGAAAAACAAAAAAAGAATTTGATGAATGGGTGCCTCACAAATTAAATGACAACCAAAAGAAATGCTATTATGAAGTGTCATCTTCCCTACTTTTACGCAATAAGAATGACTCGTTTCTCGACTGGGTTGTGACTTGCGATGAAAAGTGGGTTTTTTATGACAAATGGAGACACTCAGCTCAGTGGTTAGATGTCGACGAAGCTCCACAACACTTCCCGAAGCCAGAGATGCATCAAAAGATCATGCTGACTATATTGTGGTCGGCAACTGGTCTCATCCATTACGGCAGAAAATACTGTTAACAAATGTATGTAATTCATCAGAAATTAAAAAAAAAAATTTTTTTATTACATTTTCACCCCAAACAAGGCACATTACCACTTTGGTGTAGGGGGCTACTATCAGGGGCAGCAACTACTGGGGCACTATGTTGGGATTTGGGCAGCAAGATGTCAGTTCACGTTACACTTGAACTTCTGCATGTCAGTACAGTTAGGGAAGCAGGGACCTGGAATGGAATTCCAGAGTCTAGCGGTTCTGGGGAAGAAACTACTGGAGTAGAAAGATCTTTTACATCTAGGGATCTCTACTGTGTGGGGGTGGGATTTAGCTGCCTGTCGGGTTTGTCGAGAGTGTCTATGTTATGGGGGCACAAGTGTCTGTAGTTCGTCAGAGCATTCACCATTAAAATACTTGTAGAACAGGCAGAGGGATGCAACGTTTCATCGATGGGACAGAGGCTGAAGCTTAGATGCCAGTTCAGGGCCTATCAGATTGGCGACTCTCTTTTGAACCTTGTCTAGGAGCGAGAGACTAGCAGCAGATGCACCAGCCCAAATGTGACAACAATACTCCATACATGGGCGAATGGTGGCCTTATAGAGGTACAGGATACTTTCAGGTGTCAGTAGTTTTCTAGCACGGTAAAGAGAGCCTACCGTTTTCGCAGCAGCCCTGGCAATGTTTCCAATATAATTGTTCCAACTCATGTTTCCTGTGAACGTTAGGCCAAGCTGTTTGAAAGATGTACTCTCAGACAGGGAGTCACTGGCCATTGCTGTTGGTGGCAGAGAAGGTTTCTTGTAATTATTCAACAACACCCAATTAGTCAACAGAAAAGGCCCAATTCTCCTCCATGACAATGCCTGACCGCACGTTGCTAAACTGACCTTGCAGTAGTTGGACGAATAGGTCTACGAAACTCTGCCTCATCCACCATACTCTCCAGACCTCTCACCTACTGATTACCACTTTTTCAAGCGTCTCAACAACTTTGTGCATGAGAAGTGCTTAAAAAACCTGATATTAAAAACGCCTTCAGCAACTTCATTACTCCCAGGATGAAAGAGTTTTACATTACTGGTATAAATACACTTGTTTTGCATTCAAGCAATTTTTGTTTGAGTTGAGATATGCGCATCTGAATTTAAAAGTTAAAAACCACAAGAACTTTCTTGTCAATTTGATATATAAATGAAAGATGACGGTGGCTTAGTGCACTCCAAACTACAGCCATATCTCCAGGAACATACTAAAATCTTTAAATACAATTCTAATTTTATGCCATTGTGTAGAAAAGTAATATTTTAAGATTTTTGTAGATTTCCAAATAAAACTTTTCCAGATTCTTCAAAATTCCTCTATATTAAAAAACAAAAATAAAGAAAAATCTGTATGATATACGTACCTTGACGAAACGAAAATACCATATTCCAAAAATCACGTAAATTGATCAAGTAGTTTTATTTTTATAAAGAAAATCATTTTTAAGCAATTAATGGGATTTCGTAAGACATTATAAGATGAATTATTGTTGAGTTACTTCCCTTGTATTTTAAGATTTTTCAAAATGGTGGGCCACTTCTTAGATGTTCACAAACTTTGATTTTCTTTTTAAAAATAAAACTACTTGATCAATGTACCTGCTTTTTTGGAATATAATATTTTCGTTTTATCACCGCTACGTATATTATGCAAATTCTTCTTCTTTCTTTTTCAATATAGGGGAAACTCTGGACATGAACGCATACCCAAACACAATTTTTTTTTGTTTAGAAAACAAAAGAAACTGCCAAGGCCGATAACTTCGATTAAAACGAGTCTTTGGCAGTTTCTGTATTATTCTAAGAAAAATGGCAAAGCGTTAATTTTGGCACAAAACTATTTCAATATTTTTGTTGATGTTAGGACACTCCAAAAATGAGAAGATCGGAGAATCGTTTTAGGGCAAAACTAGTTTCATTATTTAGCAATAGTGGATTATTGGTGGGTAGGTATTTGTATGTGTTTTCTTTTCGGTGCTTGTTAAGTTATCTTCGACAAATCGATTTTTTTTTTTTTTTTAATATATCGTTTTAAGCAAAAACAATATTATGTACTTATGTCGAAAATAGTAATATATTCAATAATTACGAAAATTCACCAAGTGGAACAACTTCGGTGCTAATGCAGAGAGTGATCATCTGCACTATTTTTTAAATCGTATTTCCACGTTTAATTAAAGTTTTATATGTTTTTTTAAATTCAATTGTAAGGTTAAAGTACAGAATAGGTACAAAACACCCTCTCCATGTTAAGAATGGCTTTTTAAATAATAGCGTTATTATTTCAGCACGGATCACTCTCTGCATGAGTACCACAACTTCTATTGTGTTTTTAGTTAGAAAAAAAAAAATAGTCTATCGCTATAGACAACAAATATTGAAACTAAAATATTATTGTCGGGGTTATGTCCCTGTGTGTAAGGGAAGGCTGCCTATTTTATAACGTCTAAGAAAAATATAATTTTACACAATTTTCTGTAAAAAATTACTTTTAACTAGAAATACATTTCCACTCGATGATTTTTTTAAATATATTATTATTTTCGGCATGAAAATTAAGCACGCTTGAAACAACATTTTTTTTTTTTAATCGATCTATCAACTGTATCTTAACAAGCACCTTCTTTTCTTTTTGGTGTGTGTTTTGTTTTTATTTTTAATTAATTTTACAAACCGTCGTGGTTCATTAGTTTGTTTAATGCTCAATAGTTCCCAGGCAACACCTTGTTTTCGTCGGACGGGACGAATAAACTTTTTGTACTTATGCAGATTGCAGAGTACGTACCATGCTTTTTTTTTTTTTTTTTTTTTTTATTAGATATGATTTTCAAGTTAAATGCAAATTTTATGGTATCTTTTGCTTATTAAATTGATAGGTGAACATATCATGTCGCGGGCGCGGGGTGTCATCAAAAATACAGAATAGTTACAAAAATAAAAAGCCTTCCTCTCCCTATGTTAAGAATGGACTTTTCAACACGGTCCGTATTAAGTACCAAAGTTATTGTTCTTCTTTTTCTTTTCTTTTTTCTTTTCTTTTTTCTTTTTCTTTCTTTTCTTTTTTCTTTTCTTGTTTTTTTTTTCTTTTCTTTTCGCTTTTCTTTTCTTTTTTCTTTTCTTTTCTCTTTTTTCTTTTCTTTTTCTTTTTTCTTTTCTTTTCTTTTCCTTTTCTTTTCTTTTCCTTTTTCTTTTCCTTTTTCTTTTCCTTTTTCTTTTTCTTTTTCCTTTCCTTTTTCTTTTTCCTTTCCTTTTTCTTTTCCTTTTTCCTTTCCTTTTCCTTTTTCTTTTTTCCCTCTTTCTTTAATTTCTTTTCTTTTTATCTCACTAATTCAATTTTTTCGTGTGTTATGGGTGGGTCAAACAAGAGACTCAGAATGACCGTGATGGGGCGATGATGGGCTAGATTATAATCCCACCCATACTAATCTGTTCTCTACTTTTTGGGTTGTTCATGTTGGGAACAGGTAAAATAAACGCACAGGTAAAAAATTTGATTTTTTTTTTTGTCGCTTTTAACGAGAAAACTAAATTATATATATATATATATATATATATATATATATAAAATAGTCAAGAAATGCAATTTAATTCAGAAGCAAAATTTTATTTATTTTTTTAGACTAATTTTATTTTTCATTTGTAGAATAGTGACGCGACGCGTGTGTGCGATTCATAAATACTGCTTTTATTTCGATTTGGAACCACAATATTTGCGGATGAATTTCAATTTACTTTTTATCGGTCAGTTTAAAGGCTTCAAAGTCAATTTCGAATGTCTGAGGCTACAATGTAACATTGTGTCGGAGCCCCCCCCCCTACTCACACGGTTTTTTCATTAATTGTCATCACTGAGATTTCTTGTTACCCTAGGGGACAGGAAAGCGTCAATTCTAACTTAATTTCTAACTAGAATGATAATAATTTTTTAAAACAAAGCGATTATTAAATTAAAATAAAGGGATTTTTTTAACCGTGAAATTATTCTAACAGCTTTTCATTACAAGCTAACGAGTTATATTGAATAGGTTGGCTTCCAATACTATTGAGCAACCCTATGTACCTCCAACGCGATCTACAATTTTAACCCCCACCAAGATCAAAGTGTAGTATCTGTTCTTCAGATGCTGCAGTGACTGCTGCTGCACTTCCATTTCTTGTTCTCTTTCGGTGGAGAAGCAGTCCTTCACGACTGAGACAATTTTTATTTTTGTACCTTTTCTCCACGTTAAAAAACGACCCTGGTGTCTAACTCTGTCCCGTGGGGAGGCATTGTAAATTGGTACAATTTTAACCCCCCGCCCTTCCTATATGTAACACGATATAACTGTAATTTAATTTAATATTATCATCCCAAATTTTTTACCTTAAAAGAAAAGGCTTAAAATAAACTGCTCGGTACTAGTACACTTATTGATCCATGCTGAAATAATAACGTTATTATTTAAAAAGCCATTCTTAACATGGGGTGGGGAGGGTGTTTTGTAACTATTCCATACTTTAACCTTACAATTGAATAAAAAAAAAGTATCATAAAACTTTAATTAAACTTGGAAATACGATTTAAAAAATAGCGCGGATCAGTAAATGCACTATTTTTTTTTAATTTTACAGCGTACAACAATGATGAAAATGCGTGACTAAAATCGTGTTTACATTATCGACGCTTTGAAACAACAAAAGACACTAAATCACGGCATGAGTTGGTTGGGAGAGACAAAAATTCTGTGTCGGCATTTAACATGTTTTTTTCGCACGGGGAATCATTTCAAGTTAAAATTTATTGAGAAAGACACACTTTACTTTAAATATATAAACATTAGATAACGAACAAGTTGAACAAGTGGCTGTTTTTTTTTGTTTTGTTTTTGTTTTTGTTTTTGTTTTTTTTTTCTTCTTCTTCTACTTCACCACTTATCAAGGCCCGGTGCTTTTGCAGTTTAGCAAAGATATTAAAAAACGAAGATAAATGAAAATCTCTTATGTACGTGCCCGTCATGGAATGAAGTTCTCATAAAAGAAAATTCACTCTGTTTTGTTTTTATTTGTTTTTTTGTTTTTTTTTTACAGTGGAAAATCAAATTTTAGTCGTGGCAAATTTAGCTAATTATGGGGGGAGAGGGCGTCAGTGGAGATAAGACTCCATCTAATTCTTGAAGTTTGCCAAAACGCAGTTTTAAATAATTTTAGGTATTCTTTTTTTTTTTTTTTTTTCTGTTTTCAATTTTCCAAAATTTTATTTTTTTGTGTGTGTGTGTGTGGGGGGGTGCTATTGGAGAGGGTGATTTCAAATCTGCTCTTTTTTATTTTTGCTCTCATAATTTAATATTGGGGGGGGGGGGTAGCGATACACAATCTTTCCCCTACCGTACCCCCCCCATTAAATTATAAATGAGAGCAAAAAAAGAAAAAAAAAAAAAAACAGGCAGATTTGAATTCCCCCCACCCCCCCCACCCCCAAAAAAAAGTGAGAAATAAAAACGCTCCCACCTCTTAAAAGAAAAAACTTTCCTTGCACGGACAAGACTCCAATGATGACCCCCACCTCCAAAATAAAATTTTGGAAAGATGGCTACGACTGCACCTGCACCAACAGGGAAGATGCATGACGCAGTTCAGCACGGAAACTGACGAAAATCAAAAGCCAACACTCAGTCTCAGTTAATGAAGCACCATGCCACATAAAAGATGTGCGTCCAACATGCCGAAATGATTGCTCCATCCATAATGTACTTCCTCAGATGATGAAGCCCCACGGCTATACAAACGATTACATGAAAAAAGCTCCTCATTGAGTAATGTACCGAAGGATCTAGAGCAGAAGTTCAATGTGACAGACAAAAGCACCACTGAGGAAGTTCCTTAACCTATACCGTTAAGGCAAAGTACTAGGAAAAAACAGCCTGTCCAACATTGCTGTTTCTGTGATCTTGATCAGAGAGGAGTGTGATGAGCATTCGCTGATACGCTCAAGAATATCTAAATCAGGCCTACCTATGGTGAAAATGAGTTTGCCTAAGTGCTATAAAAAGCTAACTTTTTTTTTGAAGATTGTAACATTGGGTATGGGGCAGCCAAACCAGTTGCCAACATTACCCTGCTTTTTATTGAAACCAGTCGAGAGCTCTTTTTAGTATCCTCGTTATTCTCTTAAGTGCAATTCAGCAAGTGACTGCTGAGATTACTCTGGTACTGTGTCATTTCGACGGAGTTGTTTGGGATCATATCGGGTCATTTCAAGCGAGTTGTTTGGGATAATGTCAGGTCGTTTAAACAGTTGTTTGTGGTCATATTGAGTCATTTCCATGGAGTTGTTCAGGATTGTATTGGATCATGTGGACAGAATTGTTTGAGACCATGCTGGATTGTGTGAATAGAATTGTTTGGGATTGTGTTGGGTCATGTCGACGATATTTTCCATGTTGAGTCGTGTAGACAGAAACGTTTGGTTTATGCTTATTGTCCTGTTGATTTGACGCTTGTCACAGTTGTACTACCATATGTGATAACAAATTTTTTTTTGTCCATCTCTCTTCCCCCGTGAAGCCACGGTGACTTCTGCACCTTGTTTAATAACCGGACGATGAGGAATCCTGAAAAAATTTGCCAAGTCTTTCTGGGATTTGTATCAATTATGGGTTTGTAACGAAGTGCATACGAGATCTCATTTTGATTTGTGAAGCTTTGCGAGAAAGCAACAAAATTAGCAGGAGCAGCGAATACATCGTTGAACGTTTCAGTGGCACCTACAGTTGCTGTATACACCCACGCAATTTTCGTGACAAACATTAACTTTACGCCGAAAATCTTCTTTCCTGAACATTCTCACATCCTTATGAACTTTGAGCACTTTAGTTTGTTTTTGCTTTCGTTAAGTTTGTTTTATTTTAAATGAACGAGAAATCAATCATTTAAAATTTAAATACATATTGTTTGTCTGGTTTCTTCTCGCCACCATACACTTATGCATAATATAACAGGTTCAGTTATGTTCATCTTTTTATACTTCCTAAAGACATTTATATAGTCTTCATAAAGTCCTTTTTTTTCTAGATTACTCTCTCCATAATCTTCAAGGATGACATAATTTGATTTTACCTGAGATAGTGTTCTCATCCCAAGACAGATTAATGTGATGTTTTTCCTCCTTCATACCAATAGTTTTTTTTTAAACTTTTGTCCTCATCATAAGACGACAGTTCGGAATTTCTGTCTATTCTGATAATCAAGAGAGAAAAAAAAAAAACTCTCAATTCTCAACAAAAGATTTTTCAAAGAAAGGTTTCCACCAATCTGAATAAGAAGAGACAGGATTGAACACTCCCTCCTATGAGGTAACTTGAAGATTATGAATAGAATTCATGAAGGAAAGGGAAACCATGTGGTTTCTTATCATTTTTAAAACCTTTTCTCAAGAAGGAATGTATATGTCTGAAAGAAATGACACCATTTGGAGTTTGCCAGCCAGAGCCGTTCAGACATTTAATTAAATTAAAATTCTTTAAACGCTGAATCAGATCTAAACCTACAATACCATCCAGGGTGGAATGGTTCAAATTGTTATAACCTGGACTTAGGCGGAATCCCACCTCCTTTATATTAGTTGCAACAACAACAGTGCGGCTGCAGCCGAGATTGAACTCACTACACAAGTTTGTAGTGTAATTCAAGTCTTGTCGGTAGCTGAATACTTGATGTTTCGCCAGGGCTATCGAAGGTATTTTTTATCGTGACGTAATCACTAGATGAAGTGCCTACCATGACTTAAGAGAATCCTATCTACCCTTGAGAGAAGGATAGACCGCACCAGTTTCTCAACCTGGTATTTTTACCTCATGGTTATTAGTTACAATCTTGTCAAAGCAAGGAATATTGAATTTCAGGTTTAACCCATCAGTGAACAATGCCTCAAGTAAAGAGGTTTTTGAGATCCCAATTTTAGGGATATTTTTAGTTTTTAGTTGTCGAAGATTTATAATTTTAGTACCTTATGTGTCGATAAGACAATTCAAATATATAAATGATCTCTTCTTCCCCTTTACTGATATGTGCAGTACAGGACAAATACATCCATCATGGACCAATACTAATCAATTTTTAAAAAAAAAGGATAGAAATTTGGACACATCATTGAAAAATGCAATTGTGACCCACACACAATGCCCGGGTATGGAAACCCCTTATCTCTGGCCAATTCTCTACTTTGTGGGAACCAAGCAGTTTTTACACAAATCGAACTCTTCCAGCCTGCTACTGAAAGTTTTGAACGTAGAGCAATCTTTTGTTTATGTTCAATTTTATTGCACAATTTATAGCTTTTATTGTTATTTTCTGAAACTGAGTTTATTTGGGATAATTTCCTTCCTTTGTTGTCAGGATTTCCTAAAAGGTTTCTTATTTCTACCTTGCTGCTTATCAGACAAAATGTCGGACTAATTTCCCACTTTTTGGGATAAGCTAGCGCCATATTGAATTTCACAGTTTCTGGAACGTTCTGAACCATGTGTGTGTATATGTATATATATATATACATATATATATATTAATGTTGGGACAATTCCAATATTTTTCACAATTCTGATACAATTACTGGTTCTGATTCTTTATAAATCTTTAAATATTAAACTATAAAGTTTTTATTTTATGCCGATTACCATAGAAACACACATTAAATGTGTATATATTTTCTCAAACATAAAAACACACTTGTGGGGGTGATCTATAGATTTTAGTTTTATTATTAGTTTAAAATAAATATTTATTTTTTTATCATTACTATCAGCAGTGGAAGATTTTGTTTTAAACAAAATCAAATAAAAAAAAACAATACTTAAAGAAATCGCTTTTGACATTGGAAAATAGGCACACATATTTCTGATGCCCGCAAAAGTTCTGATTTTTTCTGATTTCCACTTCCTATTCTGATTAATCGTCCCAACACTAATATATATATACATACACACACATACATACATATATATATATATATATATATATGTATGTATGTGTGTGTATGTATGATTATGCATATGCACACGCATGTAATGAGTCAATAAAGTGAAACTGCATAGCTGGTTCCACCATTATCTAAGTTACATGAATTTGTGTCTGTCCATTACATCTTAGCATCGTTCTTTAAACCTAAATTTCTTTATTTTTTTTAATTTACTATTAAAAGAAAAATCTATCTAGATTTGTACTGTGTTATTACAAAGGTTCAATGTGTTAGCTGTTGAAATCTTTTGCAAAAAAGTTGTACTTCCCTGTCACTTTAGTATAATCTTCCAAGAGATAATGGGATTTTACGGTGTGTTTGATGTAATACTTATTGTTTCCATTTCATTTTTATTCCTCATAAGATGACATAATGATTATGAGGATTTTTCAATTGTTTGTGTAAATTAATGTCATAATTTAGTGGCTAATTGAGCTACACAAATAAAGTTGGTATCTTTATGTTTTACAAAAATATCTAGGCTCACATTAAAATGTTTTCAAGTCCACAGTTCAAACTAAATAAAAGAAAAAACAGTATAGAAAATACATAAAAATCTTTATAATGTACATACCCGTCACAGAACAAAGTTATGTTTCAAAAATCACATAAATTAAGTGGTTTTATTTTTTAATTAAGAAAATCAAATTTTATGAGTAAGCAAAAAGAGACTCACATCATCATCTTAAAAAAAAAAAAAAACAAGAGCAGGTAACTCTACAATACTTCAAACTTGCAAAATGAGCCTTGTCATGCTAACGATTTCACATTAATTGCTTAAAATTATTTTAAAATTATTTTTTTTTATAAAGATAAAAACTACTTGATCAATTTGTGTGATTTTTTTAAATACAACATTCTCATCCCATGACGGGTACGTACATTATTTACTGGTGCGTACAAGATTTCTTTTTTTTTTTTTTAATAGACTTGCACCAAAAGTTTTAAATATAAACAAGTGAAGCATGCATGGTCCCCCGTGATTGCACAGTGAATGAGGAAAAAAAAAAATGACTAAGTTCAGCATTTGCCCCTCCCCACCCCTATTTAGCCCCAAAAGTCCCCAGGGGACATCAACTCCTGGTGTAAATGAACAAACTGTGCAGTTTTAGGCCTTAACATATGTAAATTTGAATTCTGCACCATGCAAAAAAAAGAAATTACTAAGTCCATCATTTGCCAATCCCCTCCCGCCCCATTTAACCTCAAAAGTCCCCAAAGCCTTAACATATTTAAATTTGAGTTCAGCACCATGCAAAACTGCTAAATAGACATACACAGAAAATTTTGGACGAATATGGTAAAATAGTCCCAAAAATGGAGTGTTTTTATTAGCCCTAAAAGAGCCCCTGGGGCACACCCAAGAGTTATCGTGAAGTATAGACAAAAAAAATTATATAGACATCAGTTAGTTACAACTTTTCAGAAAGTTTTATAAAAATCCAAGGCATCAATTTTTTTTTTTTACTAAGCACAAAAGTGTCAATTTTAGCCATTTTAACCCGAAAGGCACCCTTAGGAGTGTTCCCAGAAAATCTGTTCTGTTACTTTTTTACTCATATCATGTTTAATGTTTGTGCAAAATTTTAAAATTCCAAGGCATAGTTATTGAGAAAAGTGCGGACAGATGAACAGACAAGGGTGAATTTACAGGTTCACTCTCCTTTTTTCGAGAGACTAATAAAATTGTCTTTTGATATCTAGGTGAGGGTAAAAGTTATTGTTTTTGGTGAATCATAATTCCTTTCTTGTTCCAGATCGAAACTGATACCGCCAACAAATGGCTGTTTTAGATGTAGATGCCCTTCAGAAAGTGACTTATTTCTCTAAGGGACTTCATGTCCCTCTACACCCATTGGAAATTGGCTCCTACTTCTTCATAACGTTAACGGCTGTTTTTCTAATATGCAAAAACGTCTGGATTGCTTCCAAAGGTAATCGCTTATAAATTTTTTTTCTTCTAATTTTTCAAACTTTATATTTGTAATTCCATCTTAGAAAATTGGATGATCCTCCAGATTAACCTGCGTATGTAATACTGCTCGTAAAAAGAAAATAAAGAAAATGAAAAACTTTATACGCTCATATGTCTGGTTAAAAAGGAAATGTACACTAAAAAAAACTGCGTGAATTCATTCAATATTTTTGTTTTTAAAAAGATTAAATAAAATTTTATCTGTGAAAGCTGTTGGCAGCTATTGTTGGCCTTATGAAACTTGATGGATTAGGGACCTAACAAGCGAGAAAAAAAAGTTAGCAAAGCTATGATGTTAAGAATGGCTTTCTAAATTATCACAAGGTTGATTTTAGATTTTTTGAACATAACTACTGGATGAATTTGTGTTGATTTGGGTGCAGTCATTTTTTAACCTAACAGGTAAGTACATTGTGATTTTCTTTTTTAGATATACTAGTAAATCTGGAAAAGCACCAAAATTTGTAATTAAATACAATAAAAAGTTTATTTTTTACTAATGAGTCACCACTCATTCACTATATCCAGGTTTATCATCTATGTTCCCTTCAACAAGTGGTTTGATGCTGTATAATCCACCTTATGCTAAGTTTTCAGTAATCAGAATTGAAATGAAAATGAAATGAAACTGCAGCATTAACCCTAAGGTGGGTTCTATAGATGTCCTCCAAAGGAGGAAGTTTCATGGGAGTCTGAAATTCACAAGCGGTCCCCAGTCTCGTGTATATCCCCGTTAGGGGAGATGATGATGTTTGGTTTTTGCAACTCTTGCAGGGAGGTGTGGACGTTCTCCTACATACAGCACCTGGAATTCCCAAATTGGTCACCCATCTGGTGCTAACCAGGCTCGATGTTGCTTAATTTTGGGGATCCAACAAGAACTGGTGTGCCAATGTTATCATGCCATATATCATAATTGGGGAGATTGACAGTGTCCATTTAGTGTTGTTTGCAGTCTTACCTGATGGTTTCTTTCCATGTCTTCTTAGAGTGTTTGGCTTTCTTTTTGCGGTCCAATCTTACGTCTTTGCAAGTGCTGATATACTTCTTTCAACATGCCCGAACCAGCGAAGGCAGTTTTCATCTATTAAGTCATCAAGTTTTGAAATGGCCAATTTTTCAAGGAGAGTATCAAACCTAATGTTGTTCTGGATCTGGTCTGACTTTACACTGCATATCCACCTAATCCCAGGCTTTACTTTCTCACCCTTTAAGAAGAGATTAGTTTATTGCTAAATGTCTGAGGCGATCTTGGCTGAGGAATACTAACAGGGCTGCCCAGGCATTTTTTGCAAGGCATATTGCTCTTTCTTTAAGACACTGGCTTTTCAAATCCCACTTTCCGACCCTTGTGTCACACCATCTCATTGTAAGAACAAGATAAACAAATCAGTCTGACCATTGTCCTGTTATTACTCTGGGGTCTGGCAAGTGATGGCCCAACAATCACTGCCATACAACATTACGTATCAAGGCTAAAATCCACTTGAGGATAAGAAAGGGGGTAATGAGATTAACGGAGTTGAGGATGAACAATACTTTGAGAGGATTTTTAAAAATGGAATGAAATAAAAAAATTGATCATTAAGAGAATGGCTCGACAAGTATTTAATATTGAACTTGAAAATGACCATGTTGTAACCCACAGAAAAACCGTCCTGTGGTAATGTATTCATAGATGATTATTAAAAACAAAGCTTAATTTTTGGTTCATATACTATCAATAATGAAATCATTGATAATTTTGGTAAAAACCATGCAATGGTAAAAGGATTGTTTTGGATTAATGAATTGTCAGGTGAGTGATGAAAGGATTGAAAATGATAAATGCAACGAACAAAATTTGATTAGTTAAGGGGGACAGTTTATGACAAGTATTTGTTGACATCAGATTTGAAGATGACCATGTTGTAGTCTACATGGAAGCAATTCTGTGGTAACTTGTTCCATGACTTCATTGAAGAAGTAATTTATAGTTTTTTGTGCATAAACAAGAAAAATATGAAAAAAAAAATCGTATAAAAATATAGCAGGATTTATTTATGCTTACAGTAATACATCAACTGTGTGTTAAAACTTAATACGATTCTTTTTATTTGATTTTTTTTTTAATACAATGCCTAAGGAGGAATTACGTTAACATATGGCATAATCACGTTGACACGCTGGTTCTTATTAGATGACTGAAGTGAAGCAACGTTGAGGCTTGTCAGTACAAGATGGTGACCATTTGGGAATATCAGGCGCCGTATGTAGGATGACATTGACACCTGCCTGCAAGAGCTGCAAAAACTTAGCGTCATCTCCCTTGACCAGGATATAGATGCGATAGGGGACTGCTTTAATATTTCCTTGATACTTCCTTTTTTGGTGGAAGTCGGTTCAACCCGTCTAGGGTGAATGCTGCTGGCATACATCTAATACCAGGCGCTGTATGTAGGAGGATAATGACACTTCCCTGCAAGAATTGCAAAACCCTAACATTGTTATCTACCTCAATCAGGATATACATGCAACTGGGAACCACTTGTGAATTTCATATTACCATGAAACTTCCTCCTTTGGAAGAAGCCAGTTGAACCTGCCAAAAAAAAGCATGTTAACACAATTGAGTTGGGTAGGGAGAAGACTAACTGCATGTTGCTTCAAAAGAACTTCAACAGAATTGGTTTTGGAATGACTGACCACATATCAACAGAACTGTTTTGTTTGGATATGAGTGGTGGACAAACGATCTTTTTCAACTCGATTGTTACATCGGAAAGGGAGAAAATAGGAAATAAACTTCTGAGTCCTGCCTTTTATCTTTGTGACCACGTGGTTGAAGCAACCAAAGATTAACTGTTTCATCATGTGATCTGAAACTCCAATAAAGTTTGATAGAATTTTCAATAATATTTGCCATCATATTTCTCATAATTCTTTTGTTTGATATTTTGTTTTAAAAACTTTAATGCATTTTTTTCATTTGTGTATTGTTTCAAAAATATTTCAAATAAATTTTCTTTCAATATTGGAGTAAAATGTTGAAATTGCAGTATGACTCAAGCATTTAAATTCTCTGCATTTTAAAGAATTCGTTTTCTAAAAATGTGGAATTGTACTTCTTTATAATCTAGAAAATGGGATTTCTTCATCCTTTAATCCAGTAAAAGGGATTTCTTCTTCTTTTAATCCAGTAAAAGGGATTTCTTCTTCTTTTAATCCAGTAAAAGGGATTTCTTCTTCTTTTAATCCAGTAAAAGGGATTTCTTCTTCTTTTAATCCAGTAAAAGGGATTTCCTCTTCCTTTAATCCAGAGAGGGGGATTTATTCTTCCTTTTAATCCAGAAAAGAGGATTTACATTTCTTTGTAATCCAGAAAAAGTCGACTTCCTGTTAAGTCTCTAGAGCTTCCTACATACGTACGTTTAATACGATTGAAATCTGCTTTTTAATAAAAAAAAGGTCAATTTTTAATCATGAGAGAGGGATTTTTTTAATCCAAAGAGGGGTATTTTTAATAATAAAAAAGGTCAATTTCTGCAAAATTGCTAGAATTTTGTCTCCTTATTTTTTTTGTGCTATTTGGTTGAATATTTTTTCTTTCTTTCTCACTTTATCTTTCTTGTTTCCTGTTTTTCTCTCTTCTATATACTCTGTCTTGTCTTGCCTTTTTTTCCCCCTCATGTAACTCTGAAAATTGAAAATGCTCATTTTGCCATGAAGATTAAACTTTAAATGATTCATACATCAGAGTTAGATGTCTTTTATTTCATCAAAGAATGACTTCCTATCTCCTTCCCTTCACTTGTGTATTCATGTTTTTCTGTTGCAATATTTTTGGTATAATACAAGGATATGATCACAAAGATTTGAACGATTATATTTATAGCCAGGAATGATAAGAACGAACTGATCAGGTACCAGAATCGCTATATAAAACCCAACTGAATCTCTTTGGAATTTTTTAGTCATAGCTTTTCATCTTGATATGAGATGGAAACTAAGCTCTGCTTATCTTGGCTAGATTAATACTACCATTTTTTTCTTTTTATCTGGAATCACAATTGAAATCTTTAGTTTTCTTAATTTGGAAAATCTGGTTTCAGTATGTTCTGGAAGAAGGAAGATCACATTTGCGAGTGATTTTTCAAAGTGGCGACTAGAAATAATAAAATGCTTATCTTTTGGCGATTGCATTTCTTTCACTGACAATCTTCCAAAGCTCACTACTGAGTGAAAAATATCTTTTCAACTTTTTTTTTTAATAAAACGAAGTCAAATTATTTAAACAATAAAGTTTAATAGAACAATATACTTTTTTTTTTTAACGAAGGCTGTTTAAAAAAACATCTGCAGAAATCAGAATGTTTATACGTTCAAGTATCAACATAAACTGTGTTATTTAAAATTACACTTATTAAAAAAAATATACAGAAAAATCTTTATGATGTAGATACTCGTCACAGAACAAAGATGTCATATTCTAAAATCACGTGTGTTTGGTTAGTAACTTTTCTATTTGGCTAGTAAACGAAAATATTTAGTTGTCAAAGGTCAACTAAAGATAAATTTGTCCATAGAGCCCCGGTAATGTAGTTGGGTGTTATCTATCCGTCTATCTATTTCTCTCTCTCTCTCTCTCTCTCTATCTATATATATATATATATATATATATATATATATATATATATATAGGACAGCCTACACTACTTTAAGTTTAGAGATTGCTAACCTTGTTTGTGAATGTTTCAAGTTAAATATAATAAATTTCTAAAAAGTTAAAAATCAGCTTCCAAACAATGGTATCTACAGATAATTCAAGATGATGACAATGGGTGTAGAGTTATTAGCTAGTGAGGGGGACCTGGAGAAGAGGCCATCCTGATGGGACAGGGGAGCCTAAAAGTGGAAGTCAGAAATCAAGTGACTTTCATCCAGAAGAACGGCTTGTTCTTTCAGCCCCTAGACATTGACGAGAAGAGGCATGCAGGGTCACAAGTGGCTAAAAGTTGGCCTGCCTAAATATATAAGAGGTCTCTCTCTCTCTCTCTCTCTCTCTAATTAATTTCTACAGAATCTCTCTCTCTCACATGCATTTATTTTTTATGTCCTGTCATAAATAAAACACTTTAAAACTAAACTGGTCACATGGTTCTTGCTTAACACTGGAATTCAACAGCATTGATGAAACTTGAGTTACAGCAGAGAAGATGCACAGGCGTATGATGTTATACACCCATGAAGGTAAGCAAACATCTAACATATATATATATATATATATATATATATATATATATGCACTATGGACATACACCTGTCAGTATTGAACAAGTTGGCCCAATTTTTTAACTCCTGAGCAACATCAGGTTTATTTGCTAATAAACAAGTGTTCCAGACCAAAACCAGCATTTTTTTGTTTTTTGTAGATGTGCACTGTAAGTAATATATAACTAGGTTATATTTCAAATTTGTCTAAATTTGTTTCATAAAATTTATTTCCTTTTCTATTCCAGAAAATGCTGGCAGATTAACAGAAACTGATTTTGTAACAGATTGGACATTTTTAAATAGAAAAAAAGTAAGATTTTTTTTTTGGTTGCTGTTTGATAAGATTGGAGCAAGATGAATTTTTAATAAGATTGGACCAAATTGATTGTTGGTTTAATCAAATCTTTTTGTTTGCGCAATCAAATCTTTTTGTTTGCGCATAAAATTTCAATTAGAATTTAACATGAAATTCAAATTTCATATCAAATTCTAAAAGAAAATGGCAGCAATTTTTGTTAATGAAGAAATACCAACATTTTGATATTTTTACTTTTAAATTCATTAAATTTCATTAAAAATTGCATTTTTCTCTATGTGCATACAAAAAAAAATGTCCAAACTTGATTCTCTTCTCGACCACGGGGTGTATTTTTTCTCTCCTTTTCTTATTACACAAGCTTGCACACACTTGCTAATTTGCATATGTGCTTTAATGACTGCTGCTGCTGCTAATATTTTTGCTAGCCGGCTATCCTTCAGCTGCTGTTGATTCTCTCACACGTGCCCGTACATGCTCTGTTACAATTGAAGAGTACACATCTAGAAGTATTAATGTCTTAATTGTTTTGTTTTGATTCAGTCAGTTCTCAGAAATCATGGGGGTGGGGTGCTTACTGGTACTAACACTTCATTCAATAATTTTTTTTCAAATTTGGGTTTATCTTAAGTAGAACAGCTCCTGTAGTGAATGTGGTATTGGGGTGACTGAGATATTTTTAGTTAGGAGTAAGGTAGACAATTTTAGATATTTTAGATTAAGGATGACTAACAACACCCATCATCCCCACATTATTGAGTGGCCTTGTGCCTGATTTATTTATTATGTATTTTTATATTTTGTACAAATAAATATTTCAAAGTAAAATAGGCATAGGTAATGATCGAACAGGTCATGAGAACATCTCGTAATATGAGATACGTAGATATTTGAATATTCCATTAAAGTTCCCTTTTCCAATTGACCATTTTAATATGTTGTAGTGTATATTTCTTGTGGTCTCTTGGTCTTACCAGATTCCAGGATATGAATTTATCTAGTCTGGTGGGTAGAAAGTGGATGTTGGATTTACTTTTGGCAGCATTGTAACTTTCACTTCCCTTATTTTGTCCTTTAGTCCTCATATTCCATGATCGATGTCTCTGACAAAGGGGGAAAAATTACTCCTTTCTGGATTAGCATCTATCCATCTAACACTTATTGTTGGCAAGTTTTTGATCTTAAAGTAGTATTTTATTTTTAACTCCTTACTTAAAGTGGTTTCATGCCTTGTCTGCCTAAACATGGCGCATGCATGCGGTTCAAGGTCCTGCTGGATCCCAGCATTTGAGTAAGTTTTTAAGCTTCTAGACTCTTAGCTAGTAGAGTGAATGAGCTTCCCTCTCCCAAGTAATAGAAAGCCTCCAAGATTGCCCCTCCCCACTTTTATTTCTTTTCATCCATGACCTTCATCTACAATATGCACTCATCTTGGAAGGACTTTACCCACTGCCCCGTCACTTGTTTATTTTCACTCACACTTATATCCCACTCCCATTGACCTGTTTGTTTTCTGCAAACTGAAAAACAGTGGGTGGTCTATTATTTAGAAAGGGTAGGGCAGGTCTTACTAACAATTTTTATAGTTTCTTGTTTATTCCTCATTCCCTCACCAATGAAATGTTATTACTGTAAATAATTCAATAAAACTTTTCAAATTTGGGTTTATCTTAAGTAGGACAGCCCCTGGAGTGAATGTGGTATTGGGGTGACTGAGATATCTCAAGTTAAGAGTAGAATAGACAATTTTAAGAATTTGAGATTAAGGATGACTAACGACACCCATTATCCCCACATTATTGGATGGCCTTGTGCCTAATTTGTTCATTATGTATTTTTATATTTTGTGCGAATAAATATTTCAAAGTAAAATAGGCATAGATAATGATCGAACAGGTCATGAGAACATCTTGTAATATATATACGGCACTGTGGAATGTTTTCTGTAGGAGATTGAGTGTACTGGTTTTGTGGGAATATCTTTGCTCGGATATCATTTCTTAGTGTTTTTGAATTTCTGGAATTTCTTTTTCTTTCCTTGAAGCAAACTTTTTTCTTTTTATTCCATCTACTTATGTGTGAATGTCCATAATTTTTTATCTGCGATTTGTATGATAGCAGCATCGGCTATGTGCACAATGAAGCGTGTGTAAGACATTTATGGAAAAAGTGAACATAAGAATTTGCCTGAATAAAAAAAAAATGATTGTTTTTGTAAATGAGTGTACTTAATTCTTTTTTTTTATTACATAGTTAAAAGATTGGAATTTTATTTTGATTTCTCTAATGTCTTGTAAATCAAAAATAAACCAATGAAAAAAAAAAAAGCTATTTTAAAATGGTATAGTGACTTATGCGCGAACCTGTATATATATATTAGTGTTGGGACAACTAATTGAAATCAGAAAAATTGATGCCGATTTTCCGATGCCAAAAAAGATTCTTTTAATTATCTTTTTTAATTTGATTTTATTTAAAGTAAAATCTTCCATTTGTTGGTAATAATCAAAAATGTTAAATATTTATTGATTTTTAAACCACCAGTAAAGCTAAACTCGATAGATCACTCTCCACAAGTGTATTTTGACATTTAGGAAAATATCTGTATATTTAACATGTGTTTTTACAAAAATCGGGGAAAATAAGTCTTATAGTAAAATAATTAGAGATTTATAAAGAATTGGAATTGGTAATTGTATCAGAATCGGGGAAAAATATTGGAATCGTCCCATCACTTATATATATATGCTTTTTATATTTTCTTGTCAAAATAAACCATATTTATTTTTTCAATTTTTATTTTTAGGACGTTTCTGAAACAGAATGGGTATATTGGCAAAATTGGTTTTCTGAACTTTTTCCTTTTCTTTGTGTTTTTCTCATTCTTGGCAAACTCGTAGAATGGAAATATTACCGCGTAAGAATTGCTTTTATTTTTGATATCTCCATCGTTCAGACTTTGAAAAAAAAACTTTTATAGGATCAAATAGAGTTGAGGCACCCCAGAATGAACAGCACCAAACATTTGGTCTTAACACTTATTAGTTTTTTTGTTTGTTTTCTTTTTACTACTTTCAATTTTGTCATTTATGATAGATTGATATATATTTATAACAAAAAATTTCAACATTTTAAAAAATGTATTTTTTTAATATAATGTAATATTTTTTTAAATGCTTTTCAATTGTGCCATAAATCCTGCACAAAATCTTTTTGTTTAAATGTCTTTTATTTTCGTTTATTTTTAACTTAATAAATCACTTTCCAATATTTACAAAACAAAATGCTTGTAAATAATTTTTTTAGTCTATAATAAAACTTTCTGTAAAAAAACACTTTTTTCAATAAAATATATGAAGGGAAAATTTACTATTGTTCACAATTTAATTGGAAATTAAAAAAAAAATCTATTACAGCAAAATGTATCTTTTTGGTTGTTGCTAAATCTGAAGTCGCTCAAATCTATTTGATCCTTTCTATAATGTTGCTAAAAAAACAATGTCCATTTTTTTTTGTTTTTACCTTTAACTTTAAATGCCTATCAACGTATGGTTCCAACATTTCAAAATACAATCGTTGAGATAAAATGCGCGGCTCTTTACAGACTTTTATTTCTCCAACTTTACAACATGGCAAGAAAGAAAAAGAGAGAAAAAAAGAAACAAACAATATACTGAGGATGGGGTTTGGCTCCGAAATATATTTATATTATAAATTTCAAACAAGTAAAATATTTATTTATTTTCCTAATATTAAGTTGTGATTTGGCTTTCAAGCACACTTGATGCATATTTTATTTGATGCTTATCAATCTGCTTTGACTCCACATTCTTTTTCTTTAAAATAAAACCCATTGCAATCAATACAACTGTTGTCATGCACAGAGTTTGAAAGCTTATTAGACACCACCTTTAAATATTTTCGATCTCTCAGTGTAGGATGGTTGGTTGGTTGTTTTTGTTTTACGGCATATCAACCCCTTTCATGTTATTTAATGCCAAACCCTGTGATTTTGAAGAAAAATATTTTAATAGAATATATATATATATTTTTTTTCTAGTCAGTTTTTATTTAACCTATAGTTGGGACCCTAACAGGTACTACCACTCCAGGTCAGAGTTGACCTGGGAGCAATGGCAATTAAGGGATGGTTCCACACTCCCCAAAGCCTGCAAGCTGGGGCCTCACCATTGGATATAGTTTAAGGTCTCTCAGTGTAGGGGTTTGCCAGGACACTCTGACATAAGGATAGTAAATCATGACCAAGTAATCAAATGAAATAACATTGTATCTAATACTCAAATGACTACATACCGGATCGAGAAACTAATGGTGCAATTTTTAGTGTTTTTTTTTTTTAATGGAAATCGTGCTAGACAAGATATGAAATCGCTTGATCTAAAACGAAAGATGATTATTATAAAGACAAGTGATCCCTATTGGTCTTAGACTTGCAAAGACTGGATCTATAGGTAGGGGAGAACAGTCAAAAGAAAGAGTTCCACAAACCTGCAATTCTTCAGAAAAAGCTGCTGGAATAGAAAGCTGTATTACAAAACAGTGACTTGATGGAGACTATTAGATCAACAAGTCAAACGAGCTGGAACAAATGAAGCAGAGAATAGATCGGACAATTCTGAAGAGCACCTGCAATAATAGTATTCATAGAAAAGACAGACTAGCAACATTAACCCTTATCCTCGAGTAGTCTCTGGGCCTCGATAAGTGGTGATGCCTATGTAAAAAAAAAATAAAAATAAAATTATGCTTGTGAGAGGGAGGCTGCAGGGAAGAAGTATTTGAAACCAAGGATGACCAAGACACCCAAATTTCCCACAATTTTTGAATGGCCTTGTACCTAATTTGTTCATTATGTATTTTTATATTATGTATAAATAAATATTTCAAAGTAAAATAGATATAGATAATGATTGAATAGGTCATGAGAACATCTCGTAATATATATATATTACTATATATATATATATATATACGTTTTATTTTTTATTACCGTATCTTTCTGTTAAGTTACATTATTGTTTCAGCTACCCAGCCGTTTTTTTGGGGGGGGGGGCCATCTGTAGCTTCCTCAGACTTTTACAGAAAATATATATACACAACACTGTAAAATGTTTTCTGTATTTTAGATTGAGTGTACTGGTTTTGTGGGAATATCTTTACTTGGATATCATTTCTTGGTGTTTTTGAATTTCTGGAATTTCTTTTTCCTTCCTTGAAGCAAACCCATGCAATAATAGTATTCATAGAAAAGACAGACTTGCTTGTGAGAGAGGGGGGGTGCAGGGAAGAAGAAAGGGTTGAGTCAATCAAATTACAGATACATTTGTGCACCTTATTAAGAACCCTTATGTGGGACAGAGATTCACCAGTCCAAAGGTGACAACAGTACGCTATAGGAGGTCTGATAGTAGATTTGTAGAGATAGAGAATAGCCTCAAGTGTGAGAAAGTGTTTAGTGTAATAGAAAGAAATTGCTTTATAAGGAGAAGGAAGGACAATGGATTTAATGTGTGATTTGTTAGTCAGAATTGAAGGCAAATTCAGTTTTGCCGACTATGAGTGGATATTTACACTTATATGAGAGGTTTATAGACATTGATATCAAGTGATTCTCAAGATAAGTAAAGACATCTGTGTCATCTCTCTCTACACATATTGGTCAAAAGACATGGGCATGGATATGAAAAGGGCATTGAACATGGAAACGATATGTCTACTGACACCTGCACAAAACAAAATGATCTGTACAAACTATATAAAAACTGAAATAGAAAAATCTCATGAAAACATGAAATGTAGGCAGCAGAGAAAGAAACGAAACAATAAAATATGTCATAAATGAATGCAGCAAACCAGCTCAAAAGAAATGTGAAAATAAGCATAATTGGAATGGGAACTGTACAAATAAATGAGCTTTGAATATGCAGGAAAACGGAACAGGCACAAACCAGAGTGGGACGATCACGATCTCTACAGTGAACGTACACGTGCATGTTCATAGATACATGTTACCAAATCTTCGTCTTTTTCTTATGCATTAATCCTGAGTTATGGCAGGATCTGCAATAATGGATTTTATTCTCTTTATAACACGATCGGATAGCAGGACAGCACTGCTGTCAAAGGAAAAGTAAGATGCCTCCTTCCCTCCGCCAATCTGTGGGAGATCGTTGGGCATGATTGAGAACCCACTTAGCTCCCCCCCCCCTTCCCGATCAGGGTGACATGAGGTCATGGAAAGCAGGTGACTGACGTAATACGGGAACAAACAGAAATAATTCTCTTCATGGTTTCGTATTTGTTTTGCTGAGCAGAAGATACCTCTGGGTACAATGGTCAGGACAATCGCCTAGTATGGACACTGCTCGGACAGAAAGAAACTGCAACCTATCTGTCTGTCCAACTGCAAAGAAAGCTATGGCAATGCATCGGACTTTTTATTGAAGAAACAGTGTGAGTAGCGTTCTGAATCAGAACACTTGATAAGGATTACCATGATAAACAGGTGGCACCTGATCATCATCAAACTACTCTCCAACAACCAGCAAAGAATAACAGGAAATATTGTGGATATGAGAAGCAGAGGATGACAGCTAGAAACATACATTGAAAATCTGAACACCTGGGCAACATCAAAAATGATGAGCAACAATGAATTCATGAATGTCTCGAGAAAGAGATGGATGGAGACACCACTTGAACTTAAATGAATAACACGATCACGGGCCTGGTCTGGCTAAAGGCCAGTTTTACAAAGATCTTTATGCATCTTATCATCGGCCTTCATCTCACTCACTTCCCGGCTACTTTCAATGCAAAGGCAAATTTCATGACCATGTCATTGTCGAACCGCAGTACATTTTCAAACTCTCTCGGTTGACATGATACAATACTTTGGCCAATGTGTAATGTGATCTCTTGCCAGGATACATATCACTTTTTTTTTTTTTTTTTTTTTTTTTTTTTACACAGGCATCACCACATTATCAAGGCCAAGAGGCCACTCAAGGATAAGGGTTAAAGAGTGTACAGTAGAAATTGGACAATATAGTAATCATAAGTAATGAAAATTCGGTAAATTTGATAACTTATATGGAACGGCTCATCAAGAACTTATTTACGTTAGTCTTGAACACAACCATATTGTAGTCAGCCGGAAAGTAGGAAAACGGAAGACAATTCCACAGGCGTGCAGTTCTAAGAAAGAAGCTTTGTTCATGGAATCTACATTTAGGTTTAGGCACAGATAAAGAGTGGGTGGAATTATTGATAGTGTTAACAGCTAGACGAGTGTTTCTTGTGAAAGTTAGGTGAGAGGGGACCATAGACTGAAGCTCAGTCGAACACTTTCCATGAAAATAACGATACATCAGAGACAAACTTGCAACATCTCTTCTGTGAGATAGAGGTTGCAAGGAAGAGAAAAGGACATCTCCTATGAGGCTACAAAGTCTATTTTGAACTCTATCAAGGCAGATCAAGTCCTTTCACTTAATAACACTTTAAATCTCTACTCTTATATAAAAGTCACTTTGTGTGTGCATGTGTGTGAGTTCCTTCCTCATAGGCTCCAAAACGGCTGAGCTTATCTTTTGCAAATTTCACACAAAGCTAATTTATATGTCTGGCAGTGTTCTTAGATATGTTTTGTACAGAAATTCATCCGATAAGTATCGAGAATCCAAAAAATCCAATCTTAAAAATATCTTTTCTCTATTATAGATAAAAAAGAATAATTTTTACAGAATATTTTACGGTGCACCAGCCAAGGGAGATAATAAAATTTCAGCAAATAATTTCTTAAAAAAAAAAAAAACAAATTTATTATAATCTGAAGATATAACTTAGTGGTTGAGCATTCGACTACAGATCGAATGATCTCCTGTTTAAGCCCAGGTGTACCGCACCATTTTATTTTAATTTTTTTCTTATTAATGAGTTCAATTTATGATAAAGGAAGAGGTACCATTTAAAATCGCTGCAAATCATTTCTTCGTTTTCATATTTTAAAACTAAACATTAATCAGAAGTGACTTCTCCAGGGCATTCATTGTCAAACTCCAATATTGTGATATTGTAAACAAACACAGACAAAATTTGATGAACAACATTATATAATTTATTATTTATTTTGTGAATTAGTCCATCGTGCAAATTATTCCTTGTAATTTATAATAATCATTAGAGGATTGATTCCATATTAATACATACCCAATCTGCATAAATTAAAATATCATGTTTAAGCATATTGCCAGTTAGTATTTCATATTTAAAAGGAATTTGAATGCGTTTATATTTAAAGGGGAATAACTCTTGTACATTAAAATTATCTTCCCTTCCAAGAAACATTTGGCAGCATGGGTTATCTGCACTTGAATTTGGTCGGATGTCATCAGAACAAAGAGGAAGGTTCAAATGGAGAAGCACTTATTCAAATTAGCTTGATGGCAAACAATTAAAACCTCCTCACTTTATAGTAATTCTCCCAGTTGTAAAATTGGTGATGAAACATTTGTTTCTATTTACTTGCCTCCTCACGAGGACAGAGTTAGACACTAGGTCAGTTTTTAATGTGGGGAAAATCCAGCTCCCCAGAAAGGGGCACTCTGGATAGGAACGAAAATAAAAATTGCCTTAGTATAGGAGGATTTCTCCTCCACTGATCGAGGTCAGAAAAGATGAAGTCTAGTATCAGAACATATACTACACATTGTTCCTAGCCAAAAGGCCAGGAATGTTTTTGGAGGTCTATGTAGAATCATTATCATTCATTTATTTATTACTAATAGCCCAAAAATATTTTATTTTCAAGCATGTTTTGTTATACACACATTTTCAAGTGAAAACTAGCTTTATTTGCAAAATTGGTAGTTAAACAAAATAAACA
Organism: Euprymna scolopes; assembly: GCF_053919585.1. NCBI lineage: Eukaryota > Metazoa > Mollusca > Cephalopoda > Sepiida > Sepiolidae > Euprymna > Euprymna scolopes. Next base: position 47,520,612 of record NC_136502.1, on the reverse strand, counting down.
ATCAACAAAAACAATAAACAATCTCTTCTCATTCATAGTAATTTTACCAACTGTAAAATTGTTAATAAATTATTTATCATAATTGATTTACATAGAATCGTTTTCATCCAATTATTTCTTCAAATTCATGTCTAATCACTTCACAACACATATTATAAATTTATTTACTGAACTCCTTTTTCCTCTTTTTTTTTTTATTTTTTTGACCTACAGATGCGAAAGTATTTCTACACATGTTTTTCACTCCTAACTCTGACTTTGCTGCTTGGCTCACGGGCTTCTCTGTTTCTGGTACTCAAATGTACTGTCTGCTATGCTGTGTCTCTGCTGGGGTCACCTGTTCTCGTGTGGGTTGTATCTTTCATATTCCTTACTTCGCTCAACCTCGACTTCACTGTGTCTGTGATTGTAGGTTAATTTTTACGCTTTCTGAATTTGAATTTTTGTTTTCATTTTTATTTTATTTTTATTTTTTTTCATTTTTGTATTTTCTTTAAATTTCAATGTGCTTATGCATTAATCTGATGGATGTAGTAGCTTGATAGCAATCTGTAATTTAATAATAATAAGAAAAAAATAGGCTTGACAGCATTCGCACAACATCTTAAATTCCAACGGTGCCAAAAACTAAACTCCCTGTCCCCTCCAATTCAATCTTTTTGTAATGTCTTTTCTCCCACATATGCAAATGAATATATTTCAAACCACACATTAATCTGATGGATGTTGTAGCTTGATAACAATCTTTACTATATCTAATGTAACTCGTACCATGTGTGACACCTTTACTAAGATTAGTTCTGCAGCAGTTATTTGTTGAAAAATTATTTTCTTTCAGAAAACTCTTAGAGTTCCTCAGTTTGTAAGAATAAATGGACAAAGTTGCATTCTAACCGTGAATATGCGCCTGGCTTTGAACATCGCACACATTGTGCAGGTTCAAAGTTGCTGTCTGCTCTAGCCTGCACCGCAACAAAGAACTCTCCATCCAAAACAACAGAAGTCCAATTTATAAACAATGATAATTTGTATTATTTGGATTAATTGGACTAATGTTCTCATCTTGAGTGTTATTTGCAAACGTTTTGGTTGATGTAACCTCTGACCTTCTTCAGGTGTATAACTTGCAATGTTTGATTTCCTTTACATATAAATAACATGGCAACTTATCAACCTGAGGAAGGTCGAAGGTAGCATTGACTAAAACATTGTTAAAATAACACACAAGATGAGAGCAGTAGTCCGATTAATCCAAAATAATCAATCCTAATCTCAAAAAATCTGAACTGTAATTCAATAATGATGTTTCTTATAGTAGTGGAGTGATATAGCAGACTTGTAGATCTTTGCTTGACGAGACTGACATATCTAAGTTCTGTTACAGTCTCTTGGCTGAGAGCCCACAAGAGATTAACCTGCTTGGCTTGGAGAGGTGCAATGGCTGAACTAACTTGGTAGCTCTCACTGGAATTAAACCCCCTCAGATGTTCAATAGCCACTCTTCTTCCTCCTCTTCCAGAGTTGGAGGGGCTATAACTGCCTCTCTTTTTATTCTCCTGAGATATTTATCTTCACTTTTGTTCTTGCCATTTGTTGGTAGTCATTGTTCAGCCACCCAGAGGAGACATTTTCTGAAAATAACGTTCAACTGGTCTTCAGACATTGTTTCTCTCACAAGGCTTGTCTCAGCGGGACTCTACCCTCAAATGAGGCACTTGCTTTTTTAAACAAAGAAAATATCTCTTAGGTGGTCTGTGACTCATCAGGGATATTTTTCACTCTCTGCACCATCCCCTTTCCTCAGGGCAAGCATCGGTCAATGCAACATCACCATTCACATCTACTAGCAAAACATGTTTACATAAGAACTTTGAATCTCCTAACTGCATTCTCAGCAATCACTGCCATCTGTAGTTGTTGTCATCTCACCACGTTTTTGGCCAAGTAAGCCTCTGGCTGGCTTTCGGTAGGATTGAAATAGCTATCTTCAGACAATGCTCATCTGGAACCGTAGAGATTCAACGTCTCTATCAACTGCGCCACGGGCCCCGAAAAGCGATCAAGGTTGGATTTTTTGATCTTATAAATTGGCGTTTATTTTTATCTGATCTTCCATGGTCGGGTCCGTACCGAATGGTATATGTATCCTTTTAATTGGAATTCATTATTGAGATGAGTATTATTTTCTATTAATTTATTTATTGTGGACTATTATCCTCATCTTTCTTAGTTGTTGTTTCACGACGTTTTGGCCAACAGAGGCCAGAGGAATAGTTGGCCAAAACGTTGCGAAACAACAACTAATAAAGATGAGAATAATAGTCCGCAATAAATAAATTAATATAAAATAATACTCATCTCAATAATGAATTCCAATTAAAATAATATATATGTTTAGATAACATTTAACATAACTTTATTGAGTTGCCATTGTTAGCACGTAAAAAAAAAAAAAAAAGAATGAAAGAGAAGGGTGTTGGTAAAAGAATATGCCCGTGAGTGTAGACTAAAAGAAAAGGTCAGAAAGTCCATGTCAACACCAAAGTAACATTGAGACTGGCCAGTACTAGATAGGTGACCATTTGGAAATACTAGCCACTGTATGTATTCAGGTATGTATATAATACCTCAGGGAGATAAACACCTCTGCTTTGCGCAGTTCCAAATCACTCTTCAGCAAGGTGTTGCACCTGTTTGTCTCCCTTTTGATATCCTGGAGTTCTTCAGTCATGGTGAAGGCAATACACATAGGAAAAATGGGCACTGTTAAAAAAAAAAAAAAACTAGATTGTGGGAGCCTGTTAGTCCTGTATGGCAATCCTCTAGTGATTGTGTCACAAACAAAATACTTACTTTCAATTTGTCCTGAGCTAGCATGGAAGTAGTAATGCTCAGAAAACTGCTATAAAAATGCTCATATCTGTATGCAGTGTGGTCTAACCAGAAATAGCAAAACATAATCTGTGGAGTTCCAACTTTTGTTAGGAATCTAATAAGGGAGGATTCTTTGATTGAGATATGGAGACTGGGGAGGAGGTGTAGATTGCGCTGGACAGATTGCAAGAGCGAGAGGGGGTGAAAAAGGGTTCGTGTGAGAGTCCCCCCCCTTTCGTTTACCCTCATCTTCTATGTATACTATTTCTTTGTCATTTATCCTCTCTTTAATATAAATGGACAAAAACATTTTGTATACAAAGAATTTAATATTCTTGATGAATACACCAGCCTGAAGATGGAGATGCTGCAGAAACATGTAAGCACACACACACACACATATATGTGTGGAATGGTCTCTACCAAATTACTCTGTCTATGTTTGGTCTACAGACTTGAAATTTAATATACAGAAGATTCAGACCTGTGGAATAAATTCAATTTGGTTTTTAGCCAGTAAAAATAGTTGCTAAGGAGTCAAAATTGAAAAAAAGTGGAATTTGACCAATGTAAGTTGACTAAACCTGTGTCTTTTATGCATGTGCAAATATACATTTATACATTTGAGTCAGTTAATTCAATAAATTTCGATATGCATATTGTCTTAGCTCAGATGGTATTAAATAACGCTAAAGAGCTAAATGTTTTGGTTTTAATTCTAGTTGATGGCACCCAAGTCATTTTTTTTTTCAACTTTTGAAATTGTTATTGGGTACAAGATAATAATCAATAGATAATTAGCTCTATAATAATAGATATGAAATTTGAAAAAGTATCATATTTAAGCATATTTTACGACTGGGCAACATTGGGCACCCTACTAGTGTGTGTGTATAATATATATATATATATATATATATATATATATATATATATATGTGTGTCTGTCTGTGTACATTTCCCTACACAATAACTCTGTCAATTTTCAGTCTACAGACTCGAAATTTGATATACAGGGTACTGAGATTTGGGAAAATCTTTGTAATCGGTTTTTGGCCAGAAATTTGGCAGTTAAGGGGTCAAAGTTTAACGATTTGACCTTTGAGAACTCTACCAAACTCCTCCACCAATTTTGGGTATAAACACTTGAAATTTTAGATATAGGTTCCTTGGACATGGATCTAACTTAATAACTTGATTTGAGCCCAAAACAATAAATGTTAAGGTGTCATAATAAGAGGTCAAAGTTGAAAAACAATTGATCTCTGTGGTCTCTACCAAATTACTCAGAAAATTTCTGGTTTAAACATTTGAAATTTTACATAAAACGTATTCAGAGATAGGCCAAGCTTGGTTTGGGTCGAAAATTTGAGCTACCAATATATAAATGTATGTATGTATGTATGTATGTATGTATGTATGTATGTATGTATGTATGTATGAATGTATGTATGTATGTATGTATGTATGTATGTATGCTTGCATGTCTGCCTAGAACTTTCGGCAGAGGCGACGGATTTTCACAAGATCAGAATCGTTTGAAAACTCGACCCTTCAGACGACAAATATCGAAAAATTGGCTAAAAACATTAATTTCTCCACCCTCAACTGGGCACTTTTCTACAGGGAGGGGTTGCGTTTTCCGCCAATATTTTCAAACGTCATCCCCTTTTTTTGATTGTTCAGTATAGGATCGAGCCTGCTTTCCTACTACCACTTTTTTTTTTGCTCAACACACACCTCCAAACACCTGGGTAACGCCGGGCACCCATGCTAGTATATATATATATATATATATATATATATATATATTATACTATATTACACTTTTTATATTTAAATTTCTTTCAGGAAAATATAATTTTCAAAACAAAAATTTGTTTGAACAAAGAATACAACATTTAAAGCATTCATTTTATTTATTTACAGACTAAATGTCTGGCACGTTCAATATTTTTAAGACAAAACATTATTTTATTAGCAAGTTTAATATTATTATGAATAAAGTAACTCTTAAATCTGTAACAATAAATCAAGTTTATTTTATAGAAATCACACCAGACAAGATATGAAACCTTTTCATGTAAGGAGTTACAAAACACAAAAAAAAATTGCAAAATTAGCCAACGTTAAGTATTTTGTGAATAGATTTCAACCCAGATAAACAGAAGTTTTTCCTCATTTGTCAAAAACGTTGCTCATGGAATGTGAGGACTAAAGGACAAAATAAAGAGTGACGAGGCAGCTGAAAATAAATCTAAGGTTAACTTTCTATTTTCCATATTACTTATTCATTTATATAAAATTGTAATAAATTAATTCTTCTTAAGAAAAAATATATTCATTTAATCTATTTAAAGAATAAGAATGATAATTATTTTTACGGAAGAACCAAGAGTCAGCTTTTTTTTTTTTTTTTAAAATAATATTAACACTTACACACATTATTTTAAAAGGAATATTTTCAACAGTAAATTGTACAGATTGATGTAGAAAGCATCGTGGAATTTTCATGGGTTTCATTAGTCATATTTTATTCTTTGCTGTTTGTCAAAAATCATTATTATATTAAAAACAAAAATAAAGAAAAATTTGTATTATGTACATATCCGTGACAAAATGTCATATTCCAAAAATCATATAAATTGATCAAGTAGTTTTATTTTTATATAAAAAAAAAAATAATTTTTAAGAGTTTAATGACATAAATCTTGAAAGTTTAAATTATTGTTACCTCCCTTTGAATTTTTTCTTTCTGTTACTCATGAAATTTGATTTTTTTTTATTTAAAAATGAAACTACTTGATCAATTGACATCATTTTTGGAATATATTTTCATTTTATCATGAGTACATACCTCGTACAAATTTTTCTTTATTTTGTTTTTTCATATAGGGTTAGTTATGGATAAGAACCCATTCTTTTATTATTTGTTTGATTTTTGCTTCTAAGATATTTAAAATTGTATTTAGTTTTTACACTTTATCTCTTTCCTTTTCATTCTCATTTAAAAACTAAAACTTCTAACCACACAGAAATTGGTTATGTTTCCTGGCCAACCTGATGTCGAAATCCGATACTATTTCCTTATGATGATTCTGTCAATGGCCAACTTGCGTTACACAAGCTTCTGCCTCGAGCGATGTAGTTCGTTGAAGGAGAAACGCAAGGAAACAGATGCTGCGAGCATAACGAACAAAGGGCCGATGCAGTTTGGGTTGATCGACCTTCTGTGTTACACTTCTTACCTCCCCTTGTGTTTCTCAGGACCTCTTATCACTTACAACGACTTTAAAGACCAGGTGAGTATGCCACAAAGTACCTATTTACTTGTCTTCTCATGAGGGCAGAGTTAGACTCGATATCAGTTTCTAATGTGGAGAAATTTCAGCTCCTCAAAAAAAACAAAAATGAAACAATTGCCTCAGTTTAGAAGAACTCTTTTTCACTGAGAGAAAAGATGAAATATAGTATGAGAACAAATACTACACTTTGCTCTTAGCAAAAAAGTTAAGGAGAAACACTCTTTATAAATGGCACAAAATTATTTTACTGTTTCAAGTCACTTTGTTCTATGTCTAGTAAGCAACGGTTATGTGTTCAACCCAATTTCCAGTCTGTTTCTGCTTTCCAAAATCTTTTACTTTTTTATTTTGAGTAATTTTTATTTTGAGTAATTTTTTTAAGAGATCAAGGGAGCTAACTCCTCCTGCAGCTAACACTTGATTTCTTTACGATTTGGATTTATATTCGAGGGATCTTTTTAGAATAGATGTTGTTCCTTTTATGGCTGCAATCTGTATTTCATTACAGCTTAGTCTTTCAGGGATTGTTTCCAGGCACTTGAGATTCTTTTTCACTAAGCCAGTTGCTGCAATCACATGTCATCTTTTTTCACTTTTTTTTTTATTTTACTTTTGTTAGTTTGAAGAGATCAAGGCGCTCCCTCCTGGGGCTAACACTTGATTCTGTTACAATTTAATTTTATATTTGAAGGCTCTTTTAAGAATAGAGACTGTTCCCTTTATGGTTGCTATCTATATTTTCTTACAGCTTGGTGTTCCAGAGATTGCTTCTAAATATTTCTGAAGGTTCTTTTTTATTAGGCCAGTTGCTCGCGTCACAACCGGTATAATGTTCAGAGACCATGTTGTTTTTAGGTAATTTTTTTAGGTCCTGATATTTTGTTATCTTTTCACGTTCAGCTGTATTGAGGCCAAAATCATTTGGAACTGTGACGTCGATAATGAGGGCAGTTCTTTTGGGCTTGTTCCATATTACTATATCTGGCTTGATAGCCTTGTCTTTTATGTATCTGCCCGCCTGTATGTCTTTGTCGTAGAACACTATCACTTTTCTGTTTGATGTTATTGGTGGCGGTTCATGTTCCCAGATGTTTGACAACCTATCTAGTTGCATTTCTATGCAGATCTTCCAATGTAAGTATCTACATACTTTGTTGTGGCGGGCAGTGTAATGACCATCGGCTAGAAGGATCTTGCATCCAGACATAAGGTGGCTTGGGCTCTGCACCATTTTGTTTCATTTTACTTCAAAGTTCTCAGAAATAAAGAGACCCTTTCATGGGGCTAACAATTGATTTCTATAAGAGACACATAGATATTCAAATATTCTATCAAAGTTCTCCTTTACCTCTCAAACGCTGAGTAAAGAAGTTAAGGACATTAATTTTCCTCTCCTTAATTGATCAGTTAACTATGTTATAGGATATATTTTTAGTGGTCTCTTAATCTTACTGGATTCCCGGACAAGAATTCATCTAGTCTGATGGAGTATCTCACTAAGTTATGAGAAGCAAGATCACTTGGAGAAGGTGCACCATTTCTTTACAGCTTGGTGTTCCAGCCAGAGTGGTTTAGCCGTACTGGGATACCTTGTCTAGGCTTTAAATACTATGTTGTTTTGAATATGTGGTCAGAGTTTACTTGTAGAGTGAAGTATACTCATACTAAACAAACCCCTATACAGAGAGACCAATGTCTAGTAGATATTCAATTTAGTTTTTCATTTTACTTCAAAGTTCTCAGAAATCAAGGGGCCCCAATTCCTGAGGCTAACACTTGATCTCTATATCTTTATCTGTGCCTAAGCCTAAACGTAGATTCCATGAACAAAGTTTCTTTCTTTGAACTGCATGCCTGTGGCCTGTGGGTAAGTATTAACCCTATTTAAATATTATAAAAAAAAAACAATGTTAAAAAATTTGGAAAAATCAAAAAAAACAAAAAACAGCGAATGAACGTAAAAAAAAAAAATGACCGTGTTGGGAAAAACAAAAACAAAAAAAAAAACAGCAAAAAGCAGAAAAAAATGGCATAAATAACCTGGTTTCAATATCAAAAATCAAAAAGTTATCTGATACCTCGGATCGAACCTGCAATCTTAAGATAACCATGCTGATGACCCCGTGTTAGGGGGCGTGTTTGTGTGTGTGTGGGAGGGTGGGGATAAACGAAAGAATAAGCGAAGTAATAACCCTATTTAAATATTATAAAATAAAAAAAAATATTGCCCGGATGTTTGGAGGTGTAAAAGAAAAAATAAAGTTTTGGTAGGGAGGTGGGCTTGAACCCGGAGCCTCGAGGCTAAGGCGGAAAAAACAGTCTTACATGTTACCCCAATGCCAAAGAGACAGAAGTGAGAAGTGATGAAATTAAACATTTAAAAAAACAGCAGGTGGTTTAAACTAACGTCAACGTTTTCTAGGTCAAACATCATACCATCGTCGTAGTAGCAATAGGACAGAAAATGAAGGAACGATTTTTTTGCTACCCCTCCCTGCAGAAAATGGTCATGGTGAAGGAATGAGTGTTTTTAGCCAATTTTTCAATATTTGTCGTCCGAAGGTTCAAGCTTCAAAATGATACCTATCTGGTGAAAATTTTTGCGAGACATACAAACACACACACACACACACACACACATTTTGCCTTTTATATATATAGATAAAGTTGCGATTTCAAAAATAAAAAATATATACATATGACTTGGGTGCATCAACTTAAACTGAAACCAAAACTTATGAAAAAAAAAATATGTATATATATATGACTTGAGTTCCTTCAGCCATAATAGAAACCGAAACAAAAACTTATGAAAAAAAAAATATATGTATATATATATATATATATATGACTTGAGTTCCTTCAGCCATAATAGAAACCGAAACCAAAACTTATGAAGAATTCTGGGTAAAATTATTAATTACAAGAAGTGGAAGTCCATAACAATTAAACGACTCAGACGTAAGTGTGACACACAAGATAAATAACACACACTATCCTATTAATATATGGATTATCGATCCTCATCTCCAAATTTCAAAAACTGTTTTGCTTTATTTTCTACTCATGCATGTGATTTCTGTTTTCCAGGTAAATAGTCCGAAAGAAGGTTGGTCATTGTCGCGAATATGGCGCCATAGTCTCGGTTTTCTGCGAATTGGATTTTGGGCTTTATTCTTCAACTTTGTGCTTCATCATTTTTATTTCACGTCGTTAGCCTTTCACCTAACCGTCATTCAGTCACTCTCACAGTGGACATTGGTTGGCATTGGATATTGTCAGGGACAGTTCTTCATGGTTAGGTACATCATCATGTGGGGGGTGTCCTCTTGCATCGCCCAGCTGGACCAGTTCAAACCTCCAAGAGGACCGAAATGCATATCTCATATTTATTTGTACTCTGAGATGTGGAGGTAAGTGTATTTTGATGTGTGTGTGTGTGTGTGTGTGCGTGCGTGTGTGTGTGTGTGTGCGTGTGTGTGTGTGTGCGTGCGTGTGTGTGTGTGTGTGCGTGCCAAAAAAAAAAAATTGCTAGAAGAATACCCGCCTAGGACGGGTAAAATTAATTTTCCGAACAGAACAGTTTTGCACCACTTTTATGTCTCTTTACAAAGATCAAAATGATACTAAATCTTATGTCCAGAATCCTTATTCCAGTTTTTATCCCTGGTGCTACCAGATGAGGATGTCTGAAGATACTGGTTTCCTGACCTAAAATGCACCAAACGTTGATGTTATTGTTGTTTTCTCTTTGCAAAACTCAATCATGTTCTGCAAAGTCAAAAACAAAAACAATTTTCTTCAACAAAACAACCAAATTAAGCACCATGAATAAATATTTGTAGAGATTCAAACAAATAAACTACAAAATGTCGCTGCTGCTACAGAATAATTTCAAATATTTGATATAAATTTAGTAAAATTATCTTAAAAGATTTTCTAACATTCTTTTTAAATATTTTATTTAATTTTTCAATGATGAAAATTAAATTTTTAAAAACTTTTTTTTGGTACGAAACCTATCCACTCTCTTCTCCCCCGATAAAAATGCACAAAATTTATTCTTCCAATCAGATAGTTTTTATGGGGTAAATCGATTCTTGGTGACGGTGGTTCGGTGGTTAACGACACAGACTGATGACCTGGATATCCCAAGTTCAAATCCAGTTCTTTCCACAAAAAAAAATCATTTTCACTTAGGATCTTGGCAACCTTTATGTGGTCCCTCCAGCAAATACCTAATGTCTTACTAGAAAGAATTCTAACTAGAAAAATATCAGAAACCAATGCCAACAATAGAATCTTTGAATTCGTATGATAATGATGATTACCAAGAGACAATAAGTATAAAGTTATATTTAAATATCCTTGCAGCGCTTTTTTGGTTCTTTTTTAGGGCTTTTTGAACAAAGGAGTGACTCATTATCAAGGCCCGAATGCCACACAAGGATAAAGGTTAATCAGTGTATGGTGGTAACTTGGACGACAGTGTACTAATCGTTAATAGTGGGAATTGGGTAGAATTTGATTATTTAAGGCGACGACTCAACAAGATCTTGTTTACATTGGACGAAGGCAACCATATTACAGTGGGCTTGAAAGCAGGTCAGTGGAACAGTGTCACAGGAGGGCAGTTATAAGAAAGAACTTGGATTTAGATTTAGGCACAGATACGGAGTGGAGGAAATTAGTGTAGCACTTGTAGCTAGACGGGTGATTTTTATGAAAGTTTGACAGGGGGGGATTATAGATTGGAGCTCAGACGAGCACTTGCCATGAAAATAACAATAGAGCAGTAACAGGCTTGCAATGTCTTTTCTGTGGAAAAGAAGTTGCAGGGAGGAGAATTTCCTACTTAGGTTTTAAAGCCGGTTTCGAACTTTAAAGTAGAATAGGATGCTCCAAGCAGCTTCTGCCCAGATGTCACAACAGATGTCACAACAGTACTCCATTCTTTATGAAATCCATTTGCCATTCGAACGTGATCAGACATATGACAGTCAAGATTCTGATCTCAACAATCAGCCTATCAGAAAGTGGGTCATATTGGTGACATTTATCTGTCAGCCTGATCCATTCGCACTGGGTAATTCTAGGAGGCCTTGCTTCTTGTCTTTCGGATTGAGTAATTTTTATTGCTGACCGAGCTGCCAGACAATTTTTTATAGGCTAAAGTGCTCCTCCTTTAGGGACACTGGCTTGATTCTTCCCACTTTCCAACCTTGTGTCACATCTTGCTGTGATGGGAAGAAAGTAAATAATATAATTTGTAGCAGTTATGGTCTATGAATCATGATGTATACTTCTGCAACATACTTTTGTTAAAACACTTTTTGTTAATTATACCATTGTGTTCGTCTTGATTATTACCGGTGTGCAAGGTTACAACACATTATGTAAAATAAATAAAATCTTCACAGGAACATTACTGTTATAACTTCTTTCTATCTCTGTGCATTTAACGTCACTTTCCTCTTGTTAAACATTTTGCACATTCATCTTAATCACTTTGTATGCGTGTCACGTTAGTACAGTGGTAACGTCACCAACTTTGAATACAGTTTTGATTTCGATTCTAGCTGATACTTTTTCTAGAAGCTGTCCTTCTTGAAATTCACAAATCGATTTAAGAATTTTATTGAAAACAAGTGGCTGCACTGCATTGGCACACACAACACCGAGTCAAACACAAAATCGAGTACACTCAACATCGTCTTACCATCAATGCTTACCCTGTGAACTCGGAGTATGGGAAATCTCCAGATGCACAAAACAAAATCACTGAAAAAACAAAAATACCCTAAGGGTAAGGATAATGAGTAAACGTTAGATAAAATGATGGTTAAAATTATTACGAATTTGCCAGGATTCGAACCTGGAATCTTCTGATCCATAGTCAGACGCATTATCCATTGTGCCACAAGTCCTGTCTGTATGCCAAGAGATGTTACCGCGACTGTATACAGACAGTGCTAAATTCCGTTGACATGGGCAGGTAACTTTTTTGACAAGTTTATGAAACGGCCCCAAAACCTTTATTTTGGGCTTTTTGTGTGACTCAGCGTTGTTTGTTACGAAAATCTAGGGATTCCCACCTTTCAAGGAAAAAAAAAAGAATTTTTCAATTCGGTGCATCCATTCAAAAGTTTTATTGGTATATAGGCACACACACGTAAATAAATAAATAAACATTTAGAATTTTATTAATAGTATAGATTAATACAGTCTTTTATTTAGTCATTACATTAATTTTATCTAACTTTTCTTTTTTAATGAACTTCTTATTTCATCACTCCATCCTATTTTCACCATCATTTTTCTTTTTATTTTCCAGGTATTTTGACAGAGGACTTTACAGTTTCATGAAAAGGTTTTAATTTTTATACTTTTTATTGATTTTGTTCTTCTATTGCTGTCGGATCAGGTTGTCCGAAGATATTGACTTAAATGCACCAAACGTTGATGTTATTGTTACTTTATTTTTTTTCTTCTTTCCTTTTGCAAATCTCAATCATGTTCTGCAAAACATGTCATAACATTATATATATATATATATATATATATATATATATATAAAAATGTAACTGTTGGTTCGTTCGGAATTGTCTAAAAAACCACTGGACAGATGGCCTCCACGTTTTGGTATAATATGTTTACTATGTCCATGTGTGTTTTTATATATTTCTTTTTAATTATAACATTATACTTAATTTTTCTATGATAAATAGGTGGATTTCTTTGTACCGATAGGCGATTTTTTTTATTTAGGGACAATTATTTATTACTGCTTCCTGTCACGTGACCAGTGTTTCTAATTTAGCAGTTTTCCTGCTAGATCTGGAGATTTCGTTTACAATCTAGCGGGAAATTCTAGAAAATCTGGAGGTATTTCGCACCCACACACCCGCAAGCACTTGAAAATACTTTAAAACATAAAATAAATTCATTCATGTAAGTAAAAAAAAAAGTAGCATTTATTGCCTTTGGTAACAATTATTTATTGATTATTTGTTTTGTTTTTCACCTTTTTTTCGACTAACAATTCTTAAATCTCGCTATAAAATCGGTTTTTGGGGGTGGGCATTCCAACCTTCGAAGTTTAGTTTAAAATACGAAATTTAGAAGTATTTAGTCGAAAATTGTAAAAAGCAAGAAACAGCAAAAAAAAAAAAAAAAAAAAACTATATCAATACAGTAGAATTTAATTATCTACCAACCTAAATACTTTTAACATGCTAAAACAAAGTTTTTTTGTTTTTTATTTTTCTAATTTCAAAATATGTTGCACCATTATTGTGATGTTTAATTTGCAGTATATTTCAATTTAACTTTTATTATAAAAAGTTTGAGTTTATGATTTGTTTCCTGCAAAAAAAAAAAAATACCCTCTCTGAAAAGACAGGTAAAACTAGCTGATAAAATACGGGAGCTAACCGCTTCAATATAATTCCAGAAACATATAGTGAGAAAACACGGAACATTTTATATATTGAATATACTATATTTATAAATTTTTTATGGTAAGAAGTGAAAATAGGGAGGTTTTTTTTTGGGGGGGGGGAGAATTAGCAATTTTGGAAAATTTCAGATGATAGCGATTTTCTGGACATATCTTTCACCTGATCTCGCGGGTTTTTTTAAAATCTCAGTTGCCAACACTGCATCACTAAAAAACACTACAGGCTTAATGTAAACAGAATGTGTTTACAATATCGGTAAATTTTCAATGGGTTTAATCACATGATTATTGATAAATTTACCACACGTGGTCGCTTTCCTATTAAATATTAATCGAAAAATGAATGTCGACGTTCAAAGTGTATAAACATTTTGACCCCTCCCTTTACTTAAAAATTCACCAAAAATCAGGAAATTAACCAATTTTAATGAAAATTGCAGTATTTATCAAATGATGATCGCAGAATATAATGAACTAATTATTTTTACTTAACTCTTAGTGAAAATGTTTTATTTTGTTTAAACAAAAAATACCTTTACTAAAGTTATGGTTTTCAGTAGTAAATAAAAAACGCAAGAATTTATTTTTGCTTTTTTTATATAAATAAAGCATCGTAATTTGTAACAATAAAACATAATTTTTACAGTAACATTACGAAAAAAAAAGCCCCTAAAGTCTGTATTAATGAATTCGATATAACTCGAAGAAAAATGAATTCTCGCATACTATTCAGGAAATTAAAGATTCAATTAGATTCCTATTTCAGTCACCTGAATTATTTAGGGTGAAATGAGTTTAGGAATTTATAGCCAAACCTAAATATTTTTTTTTTCTAGCATTAATACAGTAAGTTAGGTAAAATTTGCATAGAATACTCTGCTTTACGGTTGTTGTAAAAAAGGAATGGAAATTTGAATTTCATTCCCTTTTAAATTCGGTACATTTTTACATTACGTCCAACTCATCGTTCACATTCGACAAATCAACTTTTATAGCTTTTCGGGTATGCTGGCAAGGTTAGGGGTGTCTATTCCGAAAGCCGTTCTTAACATGGGTAGATTGGTAGGTGTGTCAGAAATTTTGTGAAAAATAGTGAATAATTCCACCCCTTTTTTCCAAGCTTATAACTCCTCGAAAAATGTAACTCAAGCCCTAATTTTTTTCAATTAAGGGAGCAAGAACCAAGGTTTCATAAAAAAAAACAAAAAAAAAACATGTTTTTTTCTTTTGTTGTTTTTTTTATCTTTAGCACTTGCCTACAGGGTTCGATTCTAGGCTTATCTTAATATCATTTGCACTTATCTCGTATTCTTCTTATTTACATGGGAAGGGGACAGCACTTTCCATGTAGCATATATATATATATATATATATATATATATATATATATATAGAAAACGCAGCTCTTAAACCAGATATAGTGATTTTGGGACAGAGCAAACAAAAAAGCGACCATGATAAAGGTCAGTGTACCCAATGATACAGGGCTTAACAGAGCTGAGAGGGAAAAGATAACAAAGTATCAAGGACTTATGTATGATATGAAACGAAATTGGAAATTAAAAGACGTTTCAATTATACCAGTCATCATAGGAGCAACTGGGCTTATTAAAAAGAACTTTAAAAAGTACATAGCAAGCATACCCGGTGAACCAAGTGCAAGTGAAATACAAACGATTGCACTGAAAGGGACGGCTAGAATACTGAAAAGATCTCTTGGTTGGACTCACTAAAATAGGGGTAAATATCAGACATCTGGTTGGATGTCCCACCCCCTAGAAGAAAAAAGTTTAAGAAAAATGAAAAAAAAAAAAAAATATATATATATATATATATAGAGGGTGTTTTGTTGTTGTTTTTTGTTTTTTTTATAGAGACGTTGAACTTTAAATAAAAATAAATCACAGAAAAATACTTTTACTATTTTTTACTATACAAATATGTGGTTTATTCCAAAGATTAATGTTTGGCATTTATAATTTACATAAAATTTCAGATATGTGCCCACCAGCTTACATATATATGGCGTGATTTAGATGTTCAATTTTCACAACTCTATACATTAAATTAGGTTGTAGTTCAGCAATAACGCATTGAATGTTGCCTTCCAAGTGGTTTATTGTGTCTAGTTTATCAGCATAGATATGGGACTTTACATATCTTCGAAGAAAATAATCTAATGAGGTTAAATAGTATGAATGAGATGACCAGTTAACAGGTCCATTTTGTGAAACATTCATCAAATGTTTCTCTCAGTAAGTTGATTGTGCTGTGTGGCATGTCTTTGTCCTACTGAAACCACATGTCTGTAAAATTAATGCCTTCCACTTGAGGCACAAAGATGTTGGTATACATTTTTCTGTATCGCTATTCAACCATAGCTTGTAGATTATCATAATTTATAACTTCTATATTTTGAATTTGGACCCCTATGTTCGATTAAAATACCACCCCCTCTCTTAAAACTAATGCACATATCCAAATTATAAATTTAAAAAAAAAAAAAAAAAAAAAGGCCTTACCAATCGCTTTCTTTCTGTTTCTTCTTTTTTGTTTTTTCTTTCTTTTTTCATATTTGGTTTTTATTTTTATTAAAACTTAATCCTCGATGAAGATTAGAGGTTGTTTTTGTCACCTGATGAAGTCTATTTAGACTGAAGCAATAGATTTATTGTCACAACTAATCGGAATTTTGTTTAATTAAATTGAACAAAATAATATATATGTATAATTTTGTATTATTCCAAAGTTCAAAATTTTATTCATTTTTTTTTTTTTTTTTTACAAAATAAAAAATTTTGCAGATTTGTTTTGTTCACAGAAAACAATTAATATTTGTATGTCAATATTGGATATCTTCTTGAATTAGATTGTTATATAAACTTAAAGTGATATACTCAATAATTTTTTTTTTTTTTCAAAGTGTCCAGAAATATTAAACTTAGTTTTCTGACCGAATGTGTTATTGTTACTCCAAAGACACTGCCGCTCTCAAGCTGTGCTCTGATTACCATATGTTTCTTAACATATGGTAAATGTTTCTTTCTTTTTAGGTATATTTATGTACCTGCTGGCGGTTCCAGAAATGGCAGTTTTCTACAGCTCTATGCCTCTGCAGTCAGCTTTGTTTACATATTCTTCTGGCATGGAATGACCGAACACTTGTTTATCTGGACAGCCCTAAACTTTGTGGTTGTAAGCATCGAGTCATTAGCAGGCAAGACTCTCTTCTTCCCTGTTTTGACTGATATTTGGGTAAGGATTTCTCCATTCCTTAACATTTCACATACATTTAAAATCAAACTGTGATAGTCGTTCATCATATTAGGGGTGCTCAGGCTAGTCCTTAAACTGTAATTTTTACAGATTTAAATAAACAATATATTTTTTTTATACAAATTAATAAAACTTAAAATTATTGATGGGATGATTCCAATATTTTTCCCCGATTCTGACACAATTACTGATTCTGCACTAAATTCCCAATTTTGATTCTTTATAAATCTTTAAATATTTAACTATAAAATTATTTTTTTTCTCGATTATCATAAAAACACATGTTAAATGTGCAGATATTTTCTCAAATGTATAAACATATGGGGGGGGGGGTGACCTCTACACTCTAGCTTTGCTGTACCAAATCAATAAATATTTATTATTTTATTAGTACTACCAACAGTGGGAAATTTTGTTTCAAACAAAATCTATTTAAAAAAAAAATAATTAAAGGAATCGTTTTTGGCATTGGAAAATGGGTACAAATTTCTCCAATACCAATTCCGATACCCCAAAAAGTTCCAATTCTTCTGATTTCGATTCTGATTAATCGTCCCAACTTAAATTAGTCAAACATTTTCAATTTGTGTTTCATAATTATTAGTTTTATAATTTTTTGTTCACTTGTAAATGTATTTTTATTCTTATCATTATCTTTTTCTGCAGACAAAGAAAATGTCTCCTCAAAATGTACGTCGGTTCCATGCACTTTCAGCGCTTCCAACTCTGCTGGCCTCTTGTATTGCCATCTTCTATTTCATGAATGGGAAAGAGGTTGGCACCATTTTTCTCAACCGCCTCATCATCGAAGGTACAATTATCAAATTGACCGTTTGTTGCATTTGGATTTTTCGAGCTACTGTTCTCATCTTGCAATCTTGCATATCATTCTCGCAGCATTTCTGCTGATGTCACCTCTGACCTTTTTCAGGTGCCTCTTGTTGAACTTCAGAATCTTTGGCCTCTTTCCATAAAACTAAATTAAACTAAATATAGTCCACATTATGATCACTTGCATCTAGCATAAAACTAAATTAAATATAGGTCACATGATGATCCTTTGCACTTAGCAGCTATGTTCCAGAATTCATAATGATCATTTAATTAGTTTAGGAGTGAATCCTGAACATACAAATATGTCTACATATACACATATCTAACTTTATAGACAACATATATACTCGTATACAACATATATACTAAAAAAAAAAAAAAAGAAAAAATAGCAGGCTCCTTCAGTCTTGGACAGACTATGGATACCCAGGAAGGATTGCCTGCATATGAAATTTTTGTGGCAGGAGGTGCGCAATCTCCAACGACACCTCTTCTGAGACAACATTGTTAAATAGCAGTGGCAAGTAAAGTATGGGACAACTGGAAACAAATGCCAAGATAAACGGAGAACACATACAATGCCTAGAATTCCCAAATGGTCACCCATCTGATATTAACCAGGCTCAACGTTGCTTAACTTCGGTGATCTAATGAGAACCGGTGTGTCAACGCGATTATGCCGTACACAACCTATATACTCGTACACAACCTATATACTCGTATACAACATATATACTAGTATACAACATATATACTAGTGTACAACATATATACTAGTGTACAACATATATACTAGTGTACAACATATATACTAGTGTACAACATATGTACTCGTATACAACATATGTACTCGTATACAACATATGTACTCGTATACAACATGTATACTTGTATACAACATGTACTTTTATACAACAAATTAGGTTGGTGCAAAAATGTTGTTTTTATATGTATACTTGAACGTCAAAAAACATTATTTTTGCACCAACCTAATATATACTCATATACAACATATATACCAGTGATTCCCAAGCTCTTTTTACATTGCATCACACTCTTGAGTTTTTTAAATTTTTGCAGCATACCTATCGCACACAAAAAAGTATTTTCTACTCATAAAGCCTTTTTGCAATAAAATAATAAAAAAAAACAAAGATTATATGAGAATTTTTTTTCACATAAATCAACAAATCCTGTACTCAATATCTGGTATAGAATAATAATGGTGAATGTCAGTCGGACAGTTGTGCCTGGTGTTTATTAACTACTGCTGCAATATGTGAGTGAATGTGAGAGAAACACACACTCTTAACTCTTCTTCAATATTTTAAAGTCTTCCATTTTTTTTTTTTTTTTTAATGTTTTGTTAAGAAAATCCTACTTCACATAGGTACGAAATTAAGAATTGCAGTAAGATTTTGATGGCTTTTTTTTTAATTTAGAGTTAGATACTCTTCCATAACAGAAATCTAAAAGGCGCCGAATGGCATTTGTGCATACTTCAATTTGAGACCACGATCACAGAAAAGGCTTGCTCATTTTTCATTTTTGCCCTTCATATAATTCAATATTGTAAAGGTTGATGACTGATAAATCTACAAACAGACTAATAAATTAAATGTATTTATTAAACAAAATGAAATTAAATGGCTTCTAGCAATTATCTCTTTGCAGAACATCAGTTATGATTCTGTGGCACATTACTGTGCTGCAGGACAGTGGTTGGGAATTACTAATATATATATGTAGATATCTATATAATTATAAAACTTAAATGACCTTGTAACAGGTATTCTAACCCAACATCCGGTTTACGAGTTCCGGTTGCGCATGCGTACACAAACATAAACCATAACCGCGTAAATCATCAACTCGACAATAAAACGTATTGCTTTACTGTGTACATTTTCAGCGTCTCAATTGTTTTTTTTGTTTTTTTTTTTGCGTTTAAATTATCAAAATAAACAATTGTTAATACTTTCTGCCATTTTTACATCGTTCATTTCCGCATAGTCTTAATTAGTTTTATTGGACTTATTATCACATATAAATTAAATATTTGACCAAATGGGTCATGAATGCTTGTTTAAAATAAATGAAAAAAAGGTTACATTTTATTTTTATTTTCTATTTAAAATGCTATTCTTAACATGGGGAGAGTGTTTTTAACTATTCTGTATTTTCAATTAACAATTTCATTTACAAAAGATATATCAAAATTTGAATTTAACTTTAAGTATTATGGTATCTGTTCAGTGCACATTTACCTATAAGTATGGCAAACTACTTATAATTCAATGGATCTAAGTTTTTTTTTTTTTTCCAAAATAAACAATTATAAACAGAACGACTCATAGAAATCTATCTACATTCTTTTTTCATTTCATAGAAATGTTTCTGTTATGTCACGAAAAACTATTTTCTTTACGTCACAAGTGTCACATTACATTAATTTCATAGCTAATATAACATACTGACCCAACTGGTCACGGGTAGTCTAGTATATATATATATATATATATATCTATAAAAACAGATGTGTGTGCCACAGACGATTTCTGATTGGTTAATCCAATAATCACATCTCCTAAAAAACTATAGTTCTTACGCTCTTAACGTTACCATAAAATATTTTGGTCTTATTTATTGTCCATCTTGGAAGGGTTTAATTTTTTTCTAACTTGCCATTTACAAATTACAAAAATACGAAACTTACAGACATCACAATCCAACCTCCGACTCAACGTCCGCCATTCACACAACAGGAAAGCAAACGCTGGACAGATTATTAGTACTACTACTACTACAAACAATACAGCACGAAAACACGCACACACACACACACACTCACGTCCACTACCGTCCTTGGCTACGTCACGTTATGGCAACACGATAAATACACAGTAAATTTGATTTTCTTCATTTCTACGCAAATATTACGCAAATATAAATCATATAGAATATCTGTATGAATATAATTACACATAATAGTTTAATAAAGATGATCATCGTATAAGAGAACCGAAAAAAAAACTAATAGGGAATTTGTATAAAGTTGTATTTTCTTTTTAAATAAATAGAAAAAGGGGTGTTGATAAGACTATCGATACTTATACAGTTTAGTGACGACATTAAAAAATGGAAATATTGAAAAAAAATTTTATTGTACGTAACTGTTATAGACTGAAGTTCTCCGAAAAAAAATTTCACTTCATTTGATCAAGTAGTTTTGTTCTTACAGCGAAAAACAATTATTTATCACGACGACGTCAACGTGGCCATTTTGGAAATGTACCTAGCAGAATACCTCCATTTTAGGCCAAATTTCACAATCTAGCCTTTTTTTTTCTCGCCATATTGAGATGCGCACAACACATCTGCAATTTTTTTACGTTTTTTTTCTTTTTTTTTTTTTTAATCTGCAATTTTTTTGCGTTTTTTTTTTTTTAAATAAGAATACTATTGAATATGCAAAGAAATTGAAGAATGCAAAGAATTGAAGAATTTTTGTACAAGATTATTTTCGAAACATGCTCAGTTGGACACGCATGGATAACTTCGAAACTTCGTTTATTTACTTCTGTTACAAATTAAAAAAAAAAAACACCCCAAAAAATGGCATCTGTCTTCGCAAAAAAAAAAAATCTCATTCTGGTGGGGGAAAAAAGGGCTGGATTGGCCTAAAATGGAGGTATTCTGCTATGTACGGCAGTTACCTGCCCTTGGGGAATTCCTGGGCCTGCAATAACATTTCCAAAATGGCCACGTTGACGTAGCCGTGATAAATCATTGTTTTTCGCTGTAAAAAAAAAACTACTTGATCAAATGAAGTGAAATTTTTTTTCGGAGAAATTCAGTCTATAACAGTTACGTACAATAAAAATTTTTTTTTCAATATTTCCATTTTTTAATGTCGTCACTAAACTGTATAAGTACCAGACTATCAATACACACAAAAAAATATAGATTTATTTTTGGGTAAAGTTCCCCCGGGTTTTCCTTTCACTTCAGTAAATAATGGTCTTTTGTTATATATATGGCGTACTATTATCCTTATATATATGATGTTTGTTTATATATATGTATAAGTGATAGTGTCTGTGTGTGTCTGTGCGTCTGTGTGCATTTCCCTACGCTAAAACTCTGTCAATTTTAAGCCTACAGATTCGAAATTTGATATACAGGGTACTGAGATTTGGGAAAATCGATGTGATAGGTTTTCGGCAGAAATTTGGCGATTAAGTGGTCAATATTCAACAATTAGACCTTTGAGAACTCTACCAAACTCCTCCTACAATTTAAGGTCTGAACACGTGATATTTTATATATAGATTCCTTGGACATGGATCTAACTTATTAACTTTACTTGATCCCTAAACAATAAATGTTAAGAGGTCAAAATAGGGGTCAAAGTTTAAAAAAATTGACCGTTTTTTTTTTTCCTCAGCATACACTTCAAAACACCTGGGCAACGCCGGGCACCGATTGCTAGTATATATATATATATATATATATATATATATATATATATATTGGAAGTTTTTAGCCTTTAAAACTATATAAAAAAAAAATTACTTAATTTTTATATTTTTTATCATTCGTTGGAAAACTATTTAGTCAGTAAGTCATTTAATCACCTGCAATCAATGCACCAACTTGCTCGCTTGAATTTACAATAGTCCTAATGTTAATTTTAGGGATCTTCAGTTGTTTACCATGAAACATTGTGTGTATATATATATATATATATATATATATATAAATAATTTCATTCCTTCAAAAGAACCCTGAGTTGGTCTTCCGGAATGAGGAGTGTTATTGAGGTCAAAATTACCATGTTTGAATCTGGTGAACCAATCTTTAACAGTTCTCTCAGCTATAACATTTTCTCCATATACGGCACAAATATCTTTGGTCACTTCACTTGCTTTTTGACCTTGATTAAAGGCGAAAAAGAGTAGGTGTCAAAAATGTGATTTTTTTTTTTTATCTACTTGACAATCCATTTGACAGTTCTGAAAAATGAAAAATAAATTTTCTGAACAAAAAACGATGATCATTTTCTTATAGAACAGAACATGTGCTTTCTAATGATATATAACACTTTGCAAAATATCAAAACATGTTTTTTATGAAACAACAGGAACTTATGCAACAACCTAATGTTTGTGATAGAATATAATCTCAAAGTTATGTTATCTTGTGTGAGGGTTACTTTTGTGATTTACTAATTGTCTTTCTTTTTGCGTGCTATCTTTGTCTTTTGCTGATCATATGTTGATGAATTTCATTTATTTATTTTTTAAATAATAATATATTTTTTTTCTTTTGCAGCAAGTTATTCCACTCTTCTGATTCTTATTGTCTGCCTTTACACATCAATTCAACTTGGAATGGAATATCGACGCTATGAGTATTTTCGGGAAAGACAAAATATGAATATTAATTTAATCCAATCGTGTCAAATGGAATTGCCAGGTTTCAAAGCTCATGGGAGTTAATATCAATAGGAACGGTAAGTTATGGTAACTTTTTATATTTTCAGAATTTTTTTTAAATGCGTATTGATATTTTATATTATTAAGACTACTATTTAGTGATGGGATAGTTCCAATATTTTTTCTGATTCCGATACAATTACTGATTCTGTTCTAAATTCCTAATTTTGAATCTTTTATAACCTCTAAATATTTAGCTATAAAGTTGTCGCTTTTTTTTTTTCATTTCAGATTATCATGTAATACATGCAAACATAAAAAAAAATACACTTGTGGGGGTTACTCTATAGATTTTAGTCTATTTTATTATATATATATATATATATATATATATATATATATATATATATATATATATATGAAATTTATTTATACAAACATTGATGGCTACATATGTGCATACATGTTTCTGTAATCACCCGCGTTGGGGGATTACGTATGTATGCACATATGTAGCCATCAATGTTTGTATAAATAAATTTCATATACCTGCGCAGTTTACTCATTGAGCACTATTTGGTAGACACGTGTTGTTTCATTGGATGTACTTCTAGGAAACTAAACTCTACTGGCTATATATAATATATATATATATATATATATATATATATATATATATATATATAAACTCTACTGGCTATATATATATATATATATATATATATATATATATATATAGCCAGTAGAGTTTAGTTTCCTAGAAGTACATCCAATGAAACAACATGTGTCTACCAAAATAGTGCTCAATGAGTGAACAGAGCAGGTATATTAAATTTATTTATACAAACATTAATGGCTACATATGTGCATACATGTTTCTGTAATCACCCGCGTTGGGGGATTACGTCTTCAGGCCAAGAATTACTGTCGAAAGTGATATTTCAACCAAATACATTTTCCTATTTCGTTTGTCAAATTAGAATGTAACCTGGGTGGAAGCCATAAAACAGTGAGAGGACAAGTGAGATGTGTGTGGATGGATGTAGATTGAAAGGCACCGGTCAGTACTTAGTGACCATAGCTAATGTTCTTAATTTACAGACTCCAAGACAAAAAAACTAAATTCTCAAGTACCTTATGCCATAAAAACCAAAAGATAGGTTGGATAGGGGGAAGAGGAAATGAAAAAGATGTTTACTATCTTCAAAGATCTCACTTGTCTTCTCACCGTTTTATGGTTTCCACCCAGGTTACATTCTAACTGGACAAACGAAATAGGAAAATGTATTTGGTTGAAATATCACTTTCGACAGTAATTCTTGGCCTGAAGACATAATCCCCCAACGCGGGTAATTACAGAAACACGTATGCACATATGTAGCCATTAATGTTTGTATAAATAAATTTAATATATATATATTTATATATATATATTAGTATTGGGCTGATTAATCGGAATCGAGAATAGAAAAAATCATAACTTTCTGCGGTATCGGAATCAGAAAAATTTGTGCCTATTTCCTGATGCCAAAACGATTCTTCTAATTATCTTTTCTAATTTGATTATTGTTTAAGAAAAATTGTAATTGCTAGTAGTAATAATAAAATAATTATTTATTGATTTTTAGATGACCAGTCAAACTAATATCTGTAGATCTTCACCCTCACAAGTGTGTTTTTATGTTTGAGAAAATGTGTTCATTTAGATGTTTTTACAGTAATCAGAACAAAATACCAATTTTATAGTTAAATATTTAGAGATTTATAAAGAATCGGAATCAGGAATTTAGTACGGAATCAGGGAAAAATAATGGAATCGTCCTATCACTAATATATATAATATATTATTTTATCATTATATTTATATTATCATGTTATTATTGTTATATGCAATAGAAAATTAATTTTCAAACAAAAATAAACAAAAGGAAAAATTTTTTAAATATTGTTTTCGCTATCGGAAAATAGGCATAATTTTCTGATTCAGATACCCAAATAATTAGTTTAAAAAAAAATTACATTTTGGTGAAATTGCAGTCGAGAATTTGTGAACAATAACAAATAAGTATTCTTTTCCAAAATGTCTCTATACTAAAAAGTAAAAAAAAGAAAAACCTGTATGATGTACGTACATGCGATGAAGGCAAAATATCATATTACAAAAATCACATGAATTGATCAAGTAGTTGTATGTCTTTAAACGTAGATTAAAATCAAGGTATAATGTCTAGAATCCTTCTTCCAATTTTAATCGAAATCCATTACATGATTTTTATTCTAAAAATGTCTAAAATTGAAGGCTTAAACTAAAAGGGTCTTAAGAAGAAATTGAAATTCAATGCAAAGAAAAAACATTTTTTAATTTTTAAATGAGTTGTTTTGTCCATATGATATCTCCTAAAACTCTTTCAATCACTTCAAAGAAATTTAAATATAAAGGATATTTATTAATTGATGTTTGATATTGTTAAAATTTTACATTAGACTCTTTTATTCTTTTTGTTATTTTGTTCTGTTTTGGATGTTTTTATACTAATGGGTCATCATTAATCAAGGCACAGGAGCCACTCAAGGATAAGGGTTAATAGGATAGTCAGTTGGATTATGAATACCATACTGAGAAGATTAAAACTGATCAGATTAAAAGAGACAGAATCTGATTATTTAATTATATTTGTTAACATTAGACTTGAAAACGACCATGTTGTAGTCAGTTGAGAAGCAACCTACTGACATCGTGTTACACAGATGAGAAAGAATTCTAGAAAAGAAGCTTTGTTCACAATTAAGTTGACTTAATTTTCACAAAGAGCTTCCACTCATTTTTTTATGAAATTAAATTAAACTAAATATAGTCCATATTACCACCCCTGACATTTAGCAGCTGTATTCCAAAATTCATAATGATCGGTTAATTAGTTTAGCAGTAAATTATATGCGTACAAATACATAGACATATGCACATAATTGATTTCATATAAATAGATTTGTTTAAAGAAAAAAAAAATGTTCTTTTTTTCTATTTTTTTTTTCTTCTTTTTTTTTCCAGGTTATTTTGAAAATTCTTTGAGCAAGCAACATTCCATCCATGACAAATCCTATTGTCTTCCATTAGGAAACTCGGCATTTAACAGACCATGTATATTTTAGGAACTCTAATTATTCTAGCACTTGAAAGGTACATGTTTAGCATGATACCATGTTCATGGTATTATGTTTAACATCACTCAAATGCCACATCTTTTACAAGTGTAAATGAAATCTATATTTTAAAATTTACTTGGTCTCGGAATGATATTTATTCTCTTAAAAAAAAAAAAATTAAAATCCAGTTATCAATTTTATTTTCTACTTGTGAAATTTATTTGAAATGAAAAAAATGAAACTGCGACACTGACTCTAAAACGGGTTTAACCATATTTTTCCAAAGGAGGAAGTTTCATGGGAGTATGAAATTCACAAGTGTGCCCCAGTTGTATGTATATCCCCATTAAATTTTGTTTTCAACTCTTGCAGGGACGTGTTGAGGTTCCCCTACATACAGCACCTGGAATTTCCAAATGGTCACCCATCTGGTACTGACCAGGCTCAACATTGCTTAACTTCGGTGATCTTACGAGAACCGATGTGTCGATGTGATTATGCCATATATATTCGTGAAATGTATTTGTAGAGGTAATACACAAAAGAGTATTTATAAAACTTTATTTCTTTTTTTTTTTTAAATTACATTTTGGTGACATTGCAGTTGAGAAATCATAAACAACAAATAACGGTTCTTTCCCAGAATTCTCCATTACTATGAAGTAAAAAATAAAGGTACATACATATGATAAAGCAAAATTATCATATTCCAAAAGTCATGTAAATTAATCATGTAGTTTTATTTTTGTAAAGAAAATCAAATTTTGTGAGTATTGGAGGAGTGACTGTCTCAACTACCATTTAAATAAAAAAAAGTTTCCAAAAACAAGGGAGATAACTCAGCAATTAAAAATTTGCGAAATTTATGTTGTAATGCCTACAAATTCCCATTAATTGCTTAAAAATGATTTTCTTTATTAAAATAAAATTACGTGATCAATTTATGTGATCTTTTTTAATATTATATTTTCATTTCGTCACAGATTTTTGTTTAGTTTTGTTTTTAATATAGGAGGAATTCTCCACAAGAACCCAAATTACTTACCCCAAATTCAGTAGAATTTAATTATTTATTGACCTGTATAATGTATACTGAAGCTGTTTGATTTTTTATTTCAACATTTGTTTTTCTGGTCTTCATGTGGTTTATTTTCACACTGAAACCAAAATAACATATTGTGAGGCCTTACTTTGGTTAAATTCATGCTGGAAATATAGTAAAAAAGAAATATTTATTTTATCACTAATCTTAGTCTAACTGGCACATACTCTTCTTCTTGACTAACAAAAACATTTGTAAAATCCGAATTAATCATTTAATTTATTGAGGTAATTGTTGCGTTTTGATTTGCACATAATCATAGAAAATAAAATTCTGAAATGAAAAAAACAACTTAATTTCCATATGTTAAACGTATTTAATTCTACTGTAATTGCTATAAATTATGTGTTTTTTTATTTACGACTTTTTGATTGTTAACTATACTGCAGTTTTACTTTCATTTTTTAAAATGGTAATTTTATTACCCTGAAACATTTTTCTTTGAAAATTGGGGCAGTACATATGTTTTTCTTAAAGAAATTAAAAAATTGAAAAAAATGCTTTTGATTGTTTTAATGGAAAAATGGTTTCCTGAGACAAATTCCATTTGAAAATAGGTTTACTATTGTTTTGATTACACTTGGAAGACATCAGATTTGAGTGAAGTCAGGTTGGTGTGATGCTAAACTGGTTCATTTCAGATGTTACCATTAATTTGGATGTAAAAAATATACTTGCCCCAATATACAAGCCCCCCCCCCCAATGCTCCCTCATTTATTTTTGTGCTGGATAAAAAGACATTTTATATTATTTCTCTCTCTATCTATCTATCTCTCTCTCTCTCTCTCTCTCTCTCTATATATATATATATATATATATATATATATATATTCTTTTGTCATGGATTTCTTGGTGTATTTGACAACACAAGGTCTGGGGTAATTTTACCTATATATATATATATATATATATATAAAGTAAAATTACCCTAGACCTTGTTGCGGGCACCGCTTCCATGGTCAAGGGGTAGAACTGCCGACTGTCATCACGACGGTTCTAGGTTCGATCCTCGGCTTGGGATAGGTGCTAGTCTAGCGGCACTGATGAGTTGTGATACAACGAAACAGGACTGTATGTCGATGACTAAAATATATTTTATATAGCCCCCCTCTTTGGGTAGAGCACTATCGTAAATAATCTCACTCGCTACTTAATTTGGCTGAAAAATGCGAAGCTCGCGGTTTGTTTACAAACAAACGTTTGAGCACTTTACGAGTGACGGACGGATGTTTATTTGAATAGACATTCGGACAGATTAGTTGCGGGCACCGCTTCCATGGTCAAGGGGTAGAACTGCCGACTGTCATCACGACGGTTCTAGGTTCGATCCTCGGCTTGGGATAGGTGCTAGTCTAGCGGCACTGATGAGTTGTGATACAATGAAACAGGACTGTATGTCGATGACTAAAATATATTTTATATATATATATATATATATATATATATATATATATATATTCTTTTGTCATGGATTTCTTGGTGTATTTGACAACACAAGGTCTAGGGTAATTTTACCTATATATATATATATATATATATATATATATATATATATATATATATATACTAGCATTGCTCGGGTGTTTGGAAGTGTATGTTGAGCAACAAAAAAAAAAAAGCGGTCAATTCTTTTAACTTTGACCCCCATTATGACCCCTTAATATTTATTGTTTTGGGTTCAAATAAAGTTATTAAGTTACATCAATGTCCAAGGAACCTATATCTAAAATTTCAAGTGTTTAGACCCAAAATTGTCGGAAGAGTTTGGTAGAGTTCTCAAAGGTCAAATTGTTAAACTTTGACCCCTTAACAGCCAAATTTCTGGCCAAAAACCGTTCACAAAGATTTTCCCAAATCTCAGTACCCTGTATGTCAAAGTTTGAGTCTGTAGACTTGAAATTGACAGTTATTGCTTAGGGAAATGTACATAGACACATGCACAGACACATTCACTTTTATAGATATATATATGTGTGTGTGTGTGTGTGTATGTGTTGCTATATACACCAAGAAAACCCTGACAAAGGATACTATGAATTTTTGAGATGAGGATTAATGATTTGCATTATTCAGACTACTGTTCTCATCTTGAGTTTTATTCTCACAACACTTGAGTTGATATAATCCCCAAGGTTTTCAGGTATATCTTGTTGAGCTCGGGAATATGTGTATAATTTTGAACAGAACCCTTTATTTGATCCAGTTAGCATGCTCTCGTTCTGTCAGCCATGAATGGGTACAAGTATTAATGAAGGACTCGTAGCTTAATGGATAAAGTAGTAAGTAAATTGAAAATTAATTAAGATTTCTACACAGTCATGGCTGACAAAATGAGAACTACTCTCATAGATTAAATAAAGAGTTCCATCAGAAATTCCGATCAGATTCCCAAGTTTAACAAAGATTCCAGATTTCAACAAGATACATTTGAAGAAGGTTGGATATTACATCGGCTGAAACGTTGTGAGAATAAGGTTTAAGATGAGAACAGTAGTTTGAATAATTGAATAATTAAATACAAAAGAACAGCTGAATCCTTCCCCATAAAAACTGACCTTGTGTCTAACTCTGTACTTGTGGAAAGGCAAGTCATTAGAAATAGAAAACCACCGACCATATATGATCAGCAAGAACCAAAGACTACACAGAGGAAGGAATGAACCAAAGACTAAACAGAGGAAGGAATGAACCAAAGACTACACACAGGAAGGAATGGACCAAAGACTACACAGATGAAGGAATGGACCAAAGACTACACAGATGAAGGAATGGACCAAAGACTACACAGATGAAGGAATGAACCAAAGACTACACAGAGGAAGGAATGGACCAAAGACTACACAGAGGAAGGAATGGACCAAAGACTACACAGAGGAAGGAATGGACCAAAGACTACACAGAGGAAGGAATGGACCAAAGACTACACAGATGAAGGAATGGACCAAAGACTACACAGAGGAAGGAATGGACCAAAGACTACACAGAGGAAGGAATGGACCAAAGACTACACAGAGGAAGGAATGGACCAAAGACTACACAGAGGAAGGAATGGACCAAAGACTACACAGAGGAAGGAATGGACCAAAGACTACACAGAGGAAGGAATGGACCAAAGACTACACAGAGGAAGGAATGGACCAAAGACTACACAGAGGAAGGAATGGACCAAAGACTACACAGAGGAAGGAATGGACCAAAGACTACACAGAGGAAGGAATGGACCAAAGACTACACAGATGAAGGAATGAACCAAGGACTACACAGATGAAGGAATGAACCAAGGACTACACAGATGAAGGAATGAACCAAGGACTACACAGATGAAGGAATGAACCAAGGACTACACAGATGAAGGAATGAACCAAGGACTACACAGATGAAGGAATGAACCAAAGACTACACAGATGAAGGAATTAACCAAGGACTACACAGATGAAGGAATGAACCAAGGACTACACAGATGAAGGAATGGACCAAGGACTACACAGATGAAGGAATGGACCAAAGACTACACAGAGGAAGGAATGGACCAAAGACTACACAGAGGAAGGAATGGACCAAAGACTACACAGAGGAAGGAATGGACCAAAGACTACACAGAGGAAGGAATGGACCAAAGACTACACAGAGGAAGGAATGGACCAAAGACTACACAGAGGAAGGAATGGACCAAAGACTACACAGATGAAGGAATGGACCAAAGACTACACAGATGAAGGAATGGACCAAAGACTACACAGAGGAAGGAATGGACCAAAGACTTCACAGAGGAAGGAATGGACCAAAGACTACACAGAGGAAGGAATGGACCAAAGACTACACAGAGGAAGGAATGGACCAAAGACTACACAGAGGAAGGAATGGACCAAAGACTACACAGAGGAAGGAATGGACCAAAGACTACACAGAGGAAGGAATGGACCAAAGACTACACAGAGGAAGGAATGGACCAAAGACTACACAGAGGAAGGAATGGACCAAAGACTACACAGAGGAAGGAATGGACCAAAGACTACACAGAGGAAGGAATGGACCACAAAGGAAATTGGACAAGTAATGAAGTACTATTACAAAAGCAAACACCAATACAGAGACTTCTTTACACTTATAAAACATAATCCCAAATGCCATTGATGTTTAAAACACTATACAGGTGTGTGTGTGTGTGTGTGTGTGTGTGTGTGTGTGTGTGTGTACACACACAACTTTTACTTTTGTATAAGCAGCATCACCTGAAGAGGTTTCTTGTTACTTGTAACTGGCTGCCAAAACAGGCTCATGAATGTGTAGCAACGTATGAATGCTTATATAAAACAAATAAAAGTGTATATATATATATATATATATATATATATAAGTAGTAAAATGAATTAATCCTTAATCTTATAAATACAGCACTAGTAAATTAAAAAAAATATATCCATTTTGACTTTGGAAACAGACGAATCTCACATTTTTTTTATATGAATAGGTTAGCCAAATTAATCAAGAGTAGGTAACTAGATCTAATATCTGGAACATTTTTTTTTTGTGGTTAAGGGAGGTGGTGTTTGATCAACACTGCTGGGGAGCCATGATTTAATATACTGTTTTGTTTATAAATTCCCGAAACAGTGTTTCATGGTAAACAACTGAATATCCCTTAAATTAACTATTCGAGTGAATAAATGAATTTGAGTGAGTTGATGCATTGATTGCAGATGATTAAATGACTTACTCACTAAATAGTTTTCCAACAAATGATAAAAAATATAAAAATTGAATAATTTTTTTATATATAGTTTTAAAGGTTAAAAAACTTCCAAGACTATATATATATATATATAGAATAATTTATTATTACTATCGAACTTATAGATAAATTTAAAATAAATTAAGCATGGGATCTAAATTTCATATATTTGGTTACAATAAAAAAAATAATTAAAATTGGGATATATTTGAATTCAATAAATTAGATTAGAGGAAATATAATTATGGAAGAAAAACTAATAGACATACCAGCTAATCGTTGATTTAAAAATAATAATTTAACTTGGTATATTAATAAATAAATGCTCATAAGTATATTTAATTTATATTGAAATGTTTTTAAATATTAACATTTAAATAAACAATAAAATCAATAAAAACAAATTGAATTAATAAATGATATAAAATAAGAAAAACAATAAAACTAGATAAATATATAATTTATCAATATGATAAAAAAACCGTTTAATTTGTATAAAGGGAAATAACTCACTTAAATTAAAAAATAAGTTATCGACCTTTAACTGATTTTAAACAAATTACGATAAAATATTAAAAAGGGAAATTTTATATTAATGATAAGAATGATTAATTAAAAATAATTAAATCACAACAAAAGAATTATAATTAATGTAATAATGAATTTAATTAAATAAAAATATTGATAAAATAGAATTCTATATGGATATAAAATTTAGATTGAATCAACAAATGTTACCAGAAATAAAATTCAATATATTATTTTTATTTATTTTTTTTTTTACATAAGCATCACCACATTATCAAGGCCAAGAGGCCACTCAAGGATAAGGGTTAAAGAGTGTACAGTAGAAATTGGACATTATAGTAATCATTAGTAATGAAAATTTGGTAAAGTTGATAACTTATATGGAACGGCTCATCAAGAACTTATTTACGTTAGACTTGAAGACAACCATATTGTAGTCAGCCGGAAAGCAAGAAAACGGAAGACAATTCCACAGGCGTGCAGTTCTAAGAAAAAAGCTTTGTTCATGGAATCCACGTTCAGGTTCAGGCACAGATAAAGAGTGGGGGGAATTATTGATAGTGTTTACAGCTAGACGAGTGTTTCTTGTGAAAGTTTGGCGAGGGGGGACCATAGATTGAAGCTCATTCGAACACTCTCCATGAAAATAACAATACATCAGAGACAAACTCGCAACATCTCTTCTGTGAGATAAAGGTTGCAAGGAAGAGAAAAGGACATCTCCTACGAGGCTACGAAGTCTATTTTGAACTCTATCAAGGCAGGCCAAGTCCTTTCTAGCAGCTCCTGCCCAGATGTGGCAACAGTATTCCATCCTTGGACGTACCTGGCTCTTATATAGATAGAGAATAGCATCAGCAGTGAGATATCTACCGGATCGATAGAAAGATCCCACCATTTTTCCAGCGGCCTTGGCAACAGATTTGATGTACGTGTTCCATTTAAGATCAGGAGTAATGGTCAAGCCAAGAAGTTTGTCAAAACTTGAGGCCTCCTGAAGACGAGAGCCATTCATTTCAATTGATGTCAGATGTGGATCAGAATGTTGATGATGTAAAGATTATGCAATTAGTTTTGTATAAAAAAATAAATATAACATATTACAAGTATTAATATTATCTCAGTAAATATACATAGGTTAATTATAAACAGTAAATCAATACAATATTAGATTATTTTTTCATTACTGTATATCAAAATGAATACAATTTATTAATACAGAAATTTAAATATTAGTGATTTGACTTCAAAATTAAAAATGGCGTAATAAAAGAAAAACTAAAAGGTAATTGCAACTTCTTTCCCAATTTTCAGATTTTGTAATCATGCCCAAATGCATTTATTTTCTTTTAATGGATTGATGGGTGCTATTTCTTCTGAAGAGTTAAGGGCAGAATAGATTCATTGATTGATATAATAATTAAATGAATGATTTTGTGCTACAAGACTGGTGCTGTCAAGAATTGTGAATGTCAATGTACTTAAAGGAATAAATTGTAAGATGGTCAACATCATGAAATTTGAAATATAGACTTTAGTCATTTATTTGTTATATACTAGTAGGCGTCCAGCATTGTCCAGTTATAAAATATGCTTAAATACAATATTTTGATTAATGCTGATTTCCTATTTATTATATTGGATCCAATATATAGTAATGATTTAAAAAGTTAAAAAAAAAAATTATTTGTGCACCACCACCACCACCACCACCACCACCACCACCAAGAATCAAAACCAAAATGTTTAGCTTACGATTTACTTTTTCCTTTGATGTTAATGCCTGGTCTATGAAGACGTTTGCTGCAAAGTTAAAAATTAAAACATGAACCAATAGCTATTATGCATGTATTATTCGTAATGCGATCTTCACCTGGCAAATTCCATTTTTTTTTTTTTTTAATTTTCACACTTTTGCACTGATTTTCTCCAGCTAAAACACAAATATAAAGTTTCACATGGAGTCAAATACTATATATATTTTTTAATACCATATATATATTAAGTTTTATTTCTGTAGACCAAAAACTGAAAATTTTGAAACAAATATATATTACATACATAAATATCTATAGAAAGAGGTTTGTGTTTATTATAACCTTTGTATGTAAATATTATACAAGTATAAATCATGTAGAATACCTGCATGAATATCATTACACGTAATAGTTAACTAAAGATGATCATCCCATAAGAAAACTGGAAAAAAAAACTAACTTGTATTTTCTTTTTAAATACATAGAAAAAAGGTTTTTTTAATGATTATCAATGCACAAAAAACATTTATAGGAGTATACACACACACACACACACACACACACATATATATAGGGTTGCTTATAAGTCATATTACAGTTTGAAAATGAAACAACTTTTTCTTAAATGACTGTATTTAATACATTTTTTATTACAAAGCACTAGAATGAGCTTGCATTGATCTATAAAAAATGTCTGAACAGCCCATCAGCATTCCATGTTAGGTGTGCCTCAGGCAATTAGCAATAAATCAAACCCTTCTCAGAGAGAAGATAAGACCTGGGAGAGTTGACCTCCTATGGCTGAACAGAATCACGTTTTAGTCTGACAGCAACAAAGCCAACGTTGCACTGATTTTTTAATACCATATATATGGTAATCTGCAAACACTGACAAACATGCTTAGTTATTCCTAATTTGTGTGTTTTTTTTTTGTTTTTTTTTTAAACAGTTTCTAATAAATTAATATTCTGTAATATACATTTATAACATGTGCTGTTGTATTTTCTTATATGTACACAATAGTTTTGTCGGTTGTAAAATGTCTGATGTTGCTAGGATGCAAAGAACAGATACTATACTTTATAATATTTATTTGCTTAGAATATGAAAAAATTTACATTTTAAACAAGTTTGTCACAAGGCCATCAAAAGTGTAGAGAAAAGTGTGGGATGTGTTGTTCATCTATTGTCTAAAGTGATAAAAATGACTATCCTACTCTTAAGAATCATTTCAGTCACCAAAATACCACATTTACTCTAGCGGGTCATCCTACTTGAGATATCTCTAAACTGGTGTAAAATTTTTAATTTTTGTAAATATGATTATATATACGGAAATTCGTTGGAGTATAATGCAGAGTGGTGAAAAAAATAAAACAAAAGATTCAGTTAGTAAGACTCTTCCAACCATTTCTAAATAATAAACTGACCATTATTTTCGAGTTTGTTCAGAACTAAAACAAGCAAGTCAAAATCTAAAGTCTCTGGGAGTCGGATGTAAGTGGGAGAAAACAAAGAAAATGGGGGATGGAATTTGTCGAATGGGTGTTTGGAAAGGGGTGGGGATCAACTACATATTGATCTTAGCCAAAAGATAAAAAAAAAACTATAAAAATATTGTTTTTATTACTAGGCATTTTTAAATGAATTAAAAAAATAAAATTTATTCTATTATTGTATTTCTTTTTATGGAAGTGAACAGTGTAGTTTTGGTTTTGTTGTCATAAGACTGTCTTAAGTATTACCCTCTCTCTTTTTTTTTTTTTTTTTTAAAGGTGTTGAGGGAATTCATCCCAGGTATTACTTCTTTTATTTTTGAAGGGGTATTGGGGTAGGGTAAAGTGTAGATTATGTTCATTAATCGTGATACCATCCTCCTAGGCTTTTTTGAAGACGGGAAGAATCCTCCCAGGCCTTATTTCTTTGTTTGGTGAGTAGTGTAATATATTTCATTCATCATGATATATTCCGTCCAGGCATTATCTCCTCTTTGGGGTGGGGTTGTAGTGTTTTTTGTTTACATTCTACATTGGTTTATAGAAGTGTATTGTTTCATGCCACGTGGAAACCATGATTTCGATTATCAGAATGCTCTGCTCATAATTAGATAGCATATATCTAACATATACAATTATCTTGTCAGATTTTCAAAGTCAGACTCAAATAGTATTTAAGCTGACAAATCAAACTTAGTTACTGGAGCATTCACTACAATTTATTTAAAAAAATTTAGTCCAACCCAGACGACAAATATGTAACATTAACTAATCAGCAAAAATTTTTTGAATCAGCATATTTTTTATTTGACCGTATCATGTGTTTATATAAAAGTAATTTATGGAAAGCAATACAATATCTTATATACAGACTAAACAATGCGTCCTTAAAACTACATTAACTTCAGCATTTCTGCAGTATTTGGGCAAGTACCATTGTTAGGGGGCGATAACTCCAATTTCTTATTAGTCAAATAAATATCAAACAAGATTTTTTTCCAAACTCAAAAATATTTGAAAACCAAAAGATTTATTGTATAAAAATGTATCAATATATAATTGTAAAAACATTTATTTAAAAGTCTCCGTGAGAAAATATAATTTTAATAAAACAATTTTTGAATTAAAGCAACATTAGATTTTTATAAAATAATTTATTTATTTATTTATTTTTTTTTTTTTAACAAATTCCTAAAAAGTTATTGTCCCCTTCTTTGACCGAAAAGCGCCACCTGACAACAGTTTAGTGAAACACGCCAAAAAACATGGCGCTTGCCCACATACTGCAGAAGTGCCTTAACTTTTTATAAGATTTCTGACCTAAAATGCACCATACATTAATGTTAGTGTTTTTACCCTTTCCCTTTGTAGAACTAGATCATGTACTGCAAATTCGAAAACAGCAATTTTCCTATACAAAAAAAAAAAAAAAAAAAAGAAGAAATCAAACTAAATACTATGAATAAATATTTGAATAGATAAAAAACTTGAAGCATAAAAACATTTTTCAAATTTGCTGGATTCAGCATTAAATAACCTGAAAAGTGTCGATATGCCATAAAGCAAAACACCCAAACCAAATTTTACAATGAAAGTAGAATTTTATTTTTTTTTCCATATAATTTTCATGCAGAAAAAAAAAAGAAATTTTAGTTCAAGAGATGATTCTTATTATATTGTTCAATTAAAAATATGCTGATTTCTGATAAGCAGATCCATTTAGAATTTCATCCATACATATAAACGAAGATATTGTTATGACGTTTCTGAATTTTTGAGATAAGGATGGTTATTCATATTATTTGGATTCATCAGACTACTGTTCTCATCTTGAGTGTGATTTTCACAACGTTTTGGTCGATACTATCTTCGACCTTCTTCAAGTGTATCTTGTTAAACTCAGTGTTACAGATTTGTTCCTAATCTAGGGGTATCAGAACACCGCAAATATATAAATAAAAAATAGAGTAAAAAAAAAGGATAATTTAAAAAGAAAATTTTTATTAACAAAGAAAAAGAGAAACAAAATCAAAAGTAGTAAAGAAAAACGAATGTCTAAAAGCTGTTTATAATCAATATTGTAAGGGAAATAATTCTGTTTTCTAGTTATTTCCCTTTTAACAGAAGTCAATGTTTTTATATAAATGTTTGTTTTTATCTTTAGACATAAATGCTTTTTGGTCAAATATAATTCAGAAAAATCTATATTTACCAGTTTTTGATGAAAGAGATTTTTTCCCTGTATCTTGTTTGGCTCATCTGTTATTGTAACGACTCGAGTTTCTTGTGTTTTCCTTCGGTCGAAGTTATAATAGGTGGTCGCCTCTCATTGCGTCCCAACATTGTGTTATAACTGAGTTAAAAATTACGATCGTTCGCTATTTATAGCTATCTCAAGAGAAGGTTCGGGAACAAACGGTTTAGAATGTTTTTTGTTCCATGTTTTGAAAATTTCCAGAGATGCTAAAAAACGTTTTACATTCAAATTCTTAAGTAATATTTTTTATATTATTTTATTATATAATCTTTTATTGTTATTTCGTTTTAATGAAGTAATTTATTATTTTTATTATTATTATATAATATGTTAAGTATTTTTATTTTGTTATAATTAATAATAATATTAATAATTATTTTTATTATATTTTATTTTTATTATATGTTAGTATTAATTATCCAAATAATATCTTTTGTGTAATAAATCATAATTTCTTCATATCGTAAGAGGAAAATATATCATCACATGACACTCAGGAATGTTTCTGTCAAACTCGGGAATTCGGATGGAATTATAAACAATTGATAATATATACAAGTAATAAGTAAAAATATTGAGATATATATATATATATAGTGATATTTACAACTAGAAATAAAATAGTTTTAAGGCTCCTAAAATTCATACTAGAATTTCTGCAAGGACCTGTGGTGGCTAGAGTACTTGGAAAAATCAATTGTAAAAAGTTATATCCTCTTGTGTGGTCGACAGAAAAATACAATTGTGAATTACTTAGGACCTCTACCCAGTCATGGCTGAGGGAACAAGAGCATGCTACCTTCGTGAAGTAAATAAAGGGTTCTGCTGGAAATTCTGTCCAAATTTCCGGGTTTGGCAGAAACATTCTCGAGTTCGACAAGATACACCTGAAGAAGGTCGGTTACATCGACTGATACGTTGTGAAAATGATACTCAAGATGAGAACAGTAGTCCAATGAATCCAAATAAAACAAAGATATTGTTCTTTGAACTTTTAGTTTTTATCCGCATCGCAGTAAAATTAAATAAATAAGCATTTTTTTCTTCCTTGACTGCAGAAATATTGGTTTCACAGTGCCTCACACTCATCTCTTCAAGAGTACATTTTGAATCCATTTCATTTGCTAAGACTATTTGTTTCTAGACCAAAACTGCTATTTCTTCTCCACACTAATATCGTGTTTATTTTACCCTATTAATTAAATACTTGTTTAATATCGTGTTAATAAATAATACATTTTATACAATCTTATGTCTTCACTAGTGGGTGGGTTGGGGGGGGGGGCTTTGCCAGGTCATAAAGTACACTTAAATATGATATCTTAATTTGTCCAGATTTCGTATATATTATTTTAGAGTTGTGATTTCAAAAGTAAAATAAAAAAAAAATATTTGGGTGCCATCAGCTAGAATCAAAATCGAAACTGTAGTATTCAAAGCTGGTGACGTTACCACTGTACAAACGTGACACGCATATCAACTGATCAAAAATAAACTAAGATGAATGTACAAAATGTATAATGATTTTTTTTCAATTTTGACCTCTTAAAAACTATTTTAACCGGCTAATGACCCATAAAAGAATGGTCCATAAAAATTCCAATCATTTGAGCACTGCTCTGCGACTTTTAGTTTTGGAAGAGATAGTTTGAAAATATGAAGACAGACAGACAGACTTATAAGATTTTGAAAAAAAATGTTCAAACAAATAAAAATTTAAATGACTTCACAACATACGGACTATAAAAAATGGATTTTGTTAAATAAAACCGTTTCTTTTTGACTTCTAGTTTTCTGTGTGGCAAAAGTCTTGCCAAGTCTTGCTGGTGTATCCTATTATAAATTTTCGTACTGTCCGTCTTGTGTGTGTGTGACGCAGTTTGTCTCAGCCTATAGGCAATCCACTCAGGCAAGTTAGGTACCGAAATGAAGCTTATGACCCAGCAGATGTTTTAGTGATATTTATGTCCATGTTTGGTGTATGGAAATGCAAAAAAATAACGATTTACTAAATGTTTTATTTACTGGATACTTTTCCGGTATTCACCGGAAGTTATTATCGCCCTTAGTTAATTCGATTTACTGTGTGTGTGTGTGTGTATGTGTGTGTGACACGGTTTGTCTCAGCCTACAGGCAATCCACCCAGACAAGTTAGGTACCGAAATGAAGCTTATGACCCAGCGGATGTTATAGTGATATTTATATCCATGTTTGGTGTATGGAAATGCAAAAAATAAAATAAAAATATAACGATTTACTAAACGTTTTATTTACTGGATATTTTTCCGGTACAAGAACTTAAGTTTGCCCAGTTGGGCAAACATGGGTGCTTGTACCTAGAAAAAGTCTCTTCTGATTAATAGTAATCCCAGTTCAATTTTAAATCTCTACTACATAAAAACTAGTCTTTACTTTGAAAATATATTTTAAAAGTTTACATTAAAAACAGTCTTTACTTTTGAATTTTTTTTTAAATGTCTTGGAATAAAAATATATTTTAAAATTTGAAATGTTTTCCAAATATTTTTATGTAAACTTTAAAAAGTGTATCAATGTAAACACTAAAAATATTTTTATCATAACATATTAAAAACATTTCAATATGAAGACTAAAAAAATGTTTCTATTACAAGATATTTAAAAAGCACATTTTAAAGTAAAAAAACTTTTTATGTAAACTTTTAAAATATATTTTCAAAATAAAGACTAGGTTTTTATACAGTTTTAAAGTTAATCCGGAATTACATAAGTATTAATCAGAAGAGGCTTACAGAAAACAGAAACAAAAAAGAAAAACCTGCTTACTTCCCCTTTTTCATCAAAATGATTCTTTCATTGTCCATTATGACATCCCTTCTATTCTGGAAAAAAAAACATATTTGATTGGCTAAGACCACTCTCCTTGACTAATCAACAGACACTTAATTTTGGCTAAATGCAAATTTTCATTCTTCCTCTTGTTACGGACCGGTATGAAACTGAGTCGGGGTGGATGTCCCCTGGTAAGAATCTTATGACTCTAGGTCAGTGCTTCACCCTACGTTGTCCGTAACACAATATAAAAATAAAAATAAAATAATGACAAGTAAAGTGTCAGCCACGATTTGTGACCTATTTGACACGTTGTCTGAGGTTCTCATTAGCACATTTTGTTCCGAACGATTCAAACTCAAAGCAAGAATGACACAACGCTAGAATCTTAAAACACAAATTTTATTCAACATCCTTAAATTTAATATCACACCGCAATAGGTTGGGGTGAGGTCGGATGATAAAAAAGAAACATCATAAAAGAAAGAAAAGAAAACAAGATGACAAACAAAAAAAAATAATATAAGAGAAAATGTATATACCATTTCCATTATGATATGGCAGTTCGGCCAAGGACAAGGAGCGGGGATATCGGGATGGGGAAATCATAATAGTCGCTTAACTTTATCTAATTGGACTTTCGTGTTTCATAATGTCTCCGCAAAGTTCATTATTCGCGAGATTTTTCCTGTTTGGTTTCTTCTCGGATGGGGACGCCCATCGACATGACGATATTTTTGTTCGTTGTAACCCTCTTCTTATTCATCTTTAATATCTTCACTGTGAACTTTCCATGATGTCCATCCTCGGCCGAAAGAATTCAACTCCTGTTTATTTCAGGGAAATCTGTTTACGCTGCGCTTTGGGCATTCCTGAGCACCACCTGCTTGTAGCAAGTTTTTTTGTTTTTGTTTTTTTTTTTTTTGATTCATTATTCGCTCAAACGTAAACAAAACAACCGGTCCATTTGACGCCGTTCACTGCTTTCCCCAGTCTCTTTTTCTTTTTTCTTTTTTTTTTTTTCTTGCCTCTCAATTTTTTTTTTATACGAACCCTATCGTTTTTCACCATTGACAAAACGCTCAGTTCAAAAACTGCTTTCTTTATTCATCCGTGTCGATTTCACTTTTCTTTCTCTCCCTTTCCCTTTTCATCAGCTTCGCTGACAGTGGGCTCTCTCGCGCATTGCATTTTCAGAGGGAGGGAGGGGTGTGTGTGTATGCCTCGAACGCTAGTGCATTTATTTATTTGTTATTATTTTTTTTATTTTTTTATTGAATTTAAATTCACGCTCGCCGAAGGCGAGGTGGGAGGTGCATGCTTTCATATTTATATTTGAATTTAAATTCACCGTCCGCCGTAGGCGTTCCCTAAGAGATAAAAAAATATATATTTCTTATTCCGTTATGATTATTTCTTAATTTATCAACCGATATCAACCAGCCTCACTACCAATATAACACTCTTTTTTTGCAATTCAGTCAACACCTAAAGAATTTTCTCCTTATTTTGAATTCAAAATGAATCCAAACAATTCCTAAAGTTAAAGGAACTATTTTATATATAATTGGATTTCTAATTAAGCTGCATAAAATAAAATTAGCTTTGCAACAATTATGGTTGAATTTAATAACACTAACATATTTTTCTTATGTCTTTTTTCTCTTCCGTGTACTTTCTTTCAGCATTTTTCCAACTTCAGCAAGCACAACTGAATCATTCTCTTGCTAGATCACTGCTAATATATATATATATATATATATATATATATTTTATATGCTAGTATATAT
This sequence comes from Euprymna scolopes, assembly GCF_053919585.1. Lineage (NCBI taxonomy): Eukaryota > Metazoa > Mollusca > Cephalopoda > Sepiida > Sepiolidae > Euprymna > Euprymna scolopes. The sequence goes on along the minus strand of NC_136502.1, from coordinate 47,477,806 downwards.
ATATATATATATATTTTATATGCTAGTATATATATATATATATATATATTTTATATGCTAGTATATATATATATATATATTTTATATGCTAGTATATATATATATATATATATATATATTTTATATGCTAGTATATATATATATATTTTATATGCTAGTATATATATATATATTTTATATGCTAGTATATATATATATATTTTATATGCTAGTATATATATATATACATATATTTTATATGCTAGTATATATATATATATTTTATATGCTAGTATATATATATATATATACATATATTTTATATGCTAGTATATATATATATATATATATATTTTATATGCTAGTATATATATATATATATATATATATTTTATATGCTAGTATATATATATATATATATTTTATATGCTAGTATATATATATTTTATATGCTAGTATATATATATATATATTTTATATGCTAGTATATATATATATATATATTTTATATGCTAGTATATATATATATATACATATATTTTATATGCTAGTATATATATATATATATATATATTTCATATGCTAGTATATATATATATATATTTCATATGCTAGTATATATATATATATTTTTTATATGCTAGTATATATATATATATATATATTTCATATGCTAGTATATATATATATATATATTTCATATGCTAGTATATATATATATATATATTTCATATGCTAGTATATATATATATATATATTTTATATGCTAGTATATATATATTTTATATGCTAGTATATATATATTTTATATGCTAGTATATATATATTTTATATGCTAGTATATATATATTTTATATGCTAGTATATATATATATATATATATATATATATATTTCATATGCTAGTATATATATATATATATATATATATATATATTTCATATGCTAGTATATATATATATATTTCATATGCTAGTATATATATATTTCATATGCTAGTATATATATATATATTTTATATGCTAGTATATATATATATATTTTATATGCTAGTATATATATATATATTTTATATGCTAGTATATATATATTTTATATGCTAGTATATATATATTTTATATGCTAGTATATATATATATATTTTATATGCTAGTATATATATATATATTTTATATGCTAGTATATATATATATATATATATATATATATATATATTTTATATGCTAGTATATATATATATATATTTTATATGCTAGTATATATATATATATATTTTATATGCTAGTATATATATATATATATATATATATATATATATATTTTATATGCTAGTATATATATATATATATATATATATATATATTTTATATGCTAGTATATATATATATATATATATATTTTATATGCTAGTATATATATATATATATATATATTATATGCTAGTATATATATATATATATATATTATATGCTAGTATATATATATATATATATATATTATATGCTAGTATATATATATATATATATATATATTTTATATGCTAGTATATATATATATATATATATATTATATGCTAGTATATATATATATATATATATTTTATATGCTAGTATATATATATATATATATATATATATTTTATATGCTAGTATATATATATATATATATTTTATATGCTAGTATATATATATATATATATTTTATATGCTAGTATATATATATATATATATATTTTATATGCTAGTATATATATATATATATATTTTATATGCTAGTATATATATATATATATATATTTTATATGCTAGTATATATATATATATATATATTTTATATGCTAGTATATATATATATATATATATATATATATATTTCATATGCTAGTATATATATATATATATATATTTTATATGCTAGTATATATATATATATATATTTTATATGCTAGTATATATATATATATATATTTTATATGCTAGTATATATATATATATATATTTTATATGCTAGTATATATATATATATATATATTTTATATGCTAGTATATATATATATTTTATATGGTAGTATATATATATATATATATTTTATATGCTAGTATATATATATATATATATATATATTTTATATGCTAGTATATATATATATATATATATTTTATATGCTAGTATATATATATATATATATATTTTATATGCTAGTATATATATATATATATATATTTTATATGCTAGTATATATATATATATATTTTATATGCTAGTATATATATATATATATATATTTTATATGCTAGTATATATATATATATATATATTTTATATGCTAGTATATATATATATATATTTTATATGCTAGTATATATATATATATATATATATTTTATATGCTAGTATATATATATATATATATTTTATATGCTAGTATATATATATATATATATTTTATATGCTAGTATATATATATATATATATATTTTATATGCTAGTATATATATATATATATATATTTTATATGCTAGTATATATATATATATATATATTTTATATGCTAGTATATATATATATATATATTTTATATGCTAGTATATATATATATATATATATTTTATATGCTAGTATATATATATATATATATATATATTTTATATGCTAGTATGTATATATATATATATTTTATATGCTAGTATGTATATATATATATATATATATATTTTATATGCTAGTATATATATATATATATATTTTATATGCTAGTATGTATATATATATATATATATATATATATTTTATATGCTAGTATGTATGTATATATATATATATATATATTTTATATGCTAGTATGTATGTATATATATATATATATATATATTTTATATGCTAGTATGTATATATATATATATATATATTTTATATGCTAGTATGTATATATATATATATATATATATATATTTTATATGCTAGTATGTATATATATATATATTTTATATGCTAGTATGTATATATATATATATATATATATTTTATATGCTAGTATGTATATATATATATATATATTTTATATGCTAGTATGTATGTATATATATATATATATATATATGTATGTATATATATATATATTTTATATGCTAGTATGTATATATATATATATATTTTATATGCTAGTATGTATATATATATATATATTTTATATGCTAGTATGTATATATATATATATATATTTTATATGCTAGTATGTATATATATATATATATTTTATATGCTAGTATGTATATATATATATATATTTTATATGCTAGTATGTATATATATATATATATTTTATATGCTAGTATGTATATATATATATATATTTTATATGCTAGTATGTATATATATATATATATTTTATATGCTAGTATGTATGTATATATATATATTTTATATGCTAGTATGTATATATATATATATATTTTATATGCTAGTATGTATATATATATATATATATTTTATATGCTAGTATGTATATATATATATATATATTTTATATGCTAGTATGTATATATATATATATTTTATATGCTAGTATGTATATATATATATATATTTTATATGCTAGTATGTATATATATATATATATTTTATATGCTAGTATGTATATATATATATATATATTTTATATGCTAGTATGTATATATATATATATATATTTTATATGCTAGTATGTATATATATATATATATATTTTATATGCTAGTATGTATATATATATATATATATTTTATATGCTAGTATGTATATATATATATATATATTTTATATGCTAGTATGTATATATATATATATATTTTATATGCTAGTATGTATATATATATATATATATTTTATATGCTAGTATGTATATATATATATATATATTTTATATGCTAGTATGTATATATATATATATATATATATATATATATATATTATAGAACTCGACCCCAAGCTAGACATGAAGCCACTTCTTAATGTAAGAAGCTAAAAACAAAAAAGCAGAACTAGAAATTCTACTCTCAGATTAAAAACTATGATAAGTGTTAGATGAATAGATTGTCATCCAGAAAATGGCAATTCTTCCTCCTTTATCACAAACATTGCTCATGGAATTTGAGAACTAAGGAACAAATTAAGGGAAGCAAGAAATATAAAATATAATCATCCACAGACATCTGTTTTGTTGTTTACAACTTGCCAGTGAGTTTTGATGAATATTAGAAGCAGTTCATACTATGAATGTATATCTGCTGTATTCATTTGTTTCTCCTCCTCCTCATCATCATCATCATTTATTCCTTGGTTTGGATTATCGTTGCGGCGCTAAAAATGACCTGGCACCAGTTTTCTCTAGCACTCGTGGTTTTCTGCTTTTCTGAGCATGTCACCCATCATCAGCCTCGTCCAATCTCGGATGTTGATCTCCCACCACTTTCTTTGTCTGCCCCTACTTCTTCCTCCCTGTACAGTTCCTTGCAGGATTGTTTCGGCAAGATTTAATGATGATTTTCCCCTTCTTCACAGAGGTTAATCGATCTTTATCTAGTCCAACTGCCTATCTCTGTTCTTCATTTCCTCATCTGTAATGTGGTCTTTGTATAAGATGTTGAGGATCTTTTGAAAGCATCTCATCCTTGTAGATTATATTCTTATCTCTAGATTCACAGTTTTATGGTCCACAACTCAAACCGGTACAGAAAGTCAAATGTTTTCAGGTTAAAATAACCAGTGAAAAGGAGGACAATGTTGAGCATCTTTTTGACTTAAGCATTAGTGTCTTAAGAGAGAGAAAGATAATCTATAAATATAAAAGCGAAAATGTATGTGTGTTCGCTTTTTCTGTGTGTCTACAAAAGGCTTCTTTCAGAGAAGCGGTCGGTCGCTTCACAACTTTTTAAAACTTTTTATATCACATACAAATCGTAATATCTCACAGTTAACAATGAAGCTCGCCTGTCTATTTAATTTGCTCAATTTCGGGAAGATAAATATTCAACATTTGTCGCTCGCCACATGTGGGTTAGTCTTTTTCTTATAACATCTTTGGGGAAAAAAAAAAGCGTTCAGCAGTAAATGAAATCCCGCAGTCAAACTTGACCTCATTAACTCATTAAAACGAGCACCTGCTAAATCCAAGTAATTAAATAAATTCAAACGTGTTTCCGTAAGCATGTCGCGGTAGGGCAATGGTTAACGTCGCACTTTTTTTTTTTTTCACAAAACCCCCCTACACACCTCCAAACACCTGGGCAATGCCGGGTACCCCTCACTAGTCTATAATATAAATCTCACCTGTCTGTTTAAATGTATGTATGTACGTATGTATGTATGTATGTATGTATGTATGCCTAAAACTTTCGACAGAGGCGACGGATTTTCACGAGATCGGTATTGTTTTGAAGCTCGACCCTTCAGACGACAAATATCGAAAAATTGGCTAAAAACATTAATTCCTTCACCCTCAACTGGGCACTATTCTACAGGGAGGGGTTTCTTTTTTTCGCCGATATTTTCAAAAGTCATCCCCTTATTTCAATTGACTAGCCTTAATTTAAATCTATGTTACTTCCGGTTTGGCGATGGGTACAACGGCAAAAACTTCACGTTTTTTTTTCACTTTCTTTTCCTCGTTCGCAGTACGGGTTCGAACCTGCCTGTTTACTACCACTTTTTTTTTTTTTTTTTTTTTTGCATAACACACACCTCCAAACACCCGGGCAATGCCCGGCATCCAGGCTAGTGATTAATATAATACTGTTGAAAGAGAGAGTTAAACTTCTACATATTTTCATATTTTCCAATACATCTTATAACATGAAGTTAATGTTTTATTTTTAGACTAGCCTTGCCCAGGTGTTTGGAGGTGTAAAAAGAAAAAAGAGTGGTAGTAGGTAGGCTCGACCTGTGACGTGAAGGCGGAAAAGAAAATGAAAGAAAATCTGACGTCTTACCCCTACTCCATGACGTGACCGGAAATATAAAGCGTGCAAATTAAACGTAATCAAAACGTCAATCAAAAAGATGACTTGCAGAAATGGCATTGCTTTTAAACCTCCTGCAAAAGTCTTTTTCAATGTGGGGGGAAAAGCAGCTCTCCTAAAAAAGGGAGCACTCTGTCAGTATAAATAGTAATTGTTTCAGTACGAAGGGTTTCCCCTGCAGTGACTAAGGACGAATTACAGAATAGATACTACCTGTGCAAAGGCTGGGAGTTGGCGTTTGGGTTCGATTAGTTTTGCTTTATTTATACGAAAAAGACAAACAACCAACACGACGGGATGTCAGGAATTTTTTAAAACTCAATCAAAAAAAAAGATAGAAACGATGTCCATTTGTGAATGCGAGATCATACGATCTGGAAAGTATGCAAAAACTTTTTGCGGAATCTAACCGACACAATAACCCCAATGCAAAAGCCTTTCGTCGACATATACAAATGCGCACGCCCATTTTGCCTTTTATATATTAAACTAGCGGGGGTGCCCGACGTTCCCTGGGTGTTTGTCGGTGTGTGTGTGGGTGGGGGGGGGGAGTGAAGGAGGAAAAAAAAGTTTTCGTAGGCAGGTAGGCTCGAACCCAAAGCCTTGAGGCGAAGGCAGAAAAGAAAGTGAAAGAAAACGTGATATCTTACCGTGGCGCTAAGAGGGCAGAAGAAGTGAGAATGGTTGAAATTAAACGATTAAAAAGTTAAGTGAATGAGTTGCCACAGGATGTCAAATATCACGCACTTGACTTTGGCTGTACACAAAAAAGGGAGTGTCCAAATGAATAGTAATTGTCTGATATGACAGGTTTTCCCCGCATTGATCAAAGCTGATTGCTTTCTGGACGTCTTGGCACGAAAGGTTGAGAACACGACTTTGCTTTTGATTTGTAGTTTCGCTTTTATACGCAAAAGACAAACAGGCGAGAGTAAGAAATAGCGTAAATTTTGTAAAATAAAAGTCGCTGAAGTAAAAGATACATAACGTCCATTCGCAAATTGTAGTATTATAATCTAGGGAGTATGTAAAAAATTTCTGAGACATGGTCCCCCCACCCCCACCCCGAGTGCCCCCATGAAAAAAGCCTTGGCTGGACATACAAAAAAAGTGTACACACCAACACACATTTTAGCTTTTATATTTATAGATGTCTGAAATTCAAACATTTTACAATTATGCAACGCTATTATTTTGTTGTAATGAGACTAGGATGACTGAACTTAGCATAGCATGCCAAACGAACGAGTTTAGGCAAAATAAGTTTGACATAACCAATCAAGTCGTTGGCTTATCCCAAAATTTGTAAAACAAGAAGTGGACAACTACTTCATCCATTTCGAGATGACAGCTCTTAATATGGGCTGGCTGAAAGAATACTGGGTGATGCTACTGCAAACCACATTAAGCGGCAAAGCACCAAAAATGTATGCAGCACTCCCAGCAGAGGATTGTGCAGACTATGAAACAGTTATGGCAGCTATCCTAAAACTGTATGAATTAGTCCCATGAGCTTACCAGCAAAAGTTTAGGGGCCTAAGGAAAAATGAAGGTCAGATCTATATGGAGTTTGCTAAGTAAAAGGAGGGCCATTCGGATCAATGGTGTAGTTCTAAAAACATGGAGGGAAATTATGACAAGTTGAAGCAACTTTTGTTAATAGAATTTAAAAACTGTGTTCCCGAGGATATGAGGTTACACCTGGACAAGAAAAAAGTAGAGACCATGGTCGACATGGCCAAATTAGCAAACAAATATGTCCTCACCCACAAAGATAGAATAAGACTATATAAACCCACTAACCCAATGAGAAACAGGATAGCCCACAGGCGCTCATGGGGGAATCTGCCATTCTCAGCCAACCAACCGCCATTCAAGCAGGAACTCAGATCCCCTAACTTGCTTCAACTGTAAGAACCTGGGTCAGATGGCTGCAAAATACTGGGCGAGGCAAGATCTGGAACCTATTCAGGGTACCACAACTAATGGTGTGTAAGAAAGAAGAGGAGTACAAACCCTTTAGATCAAGAGGATATATTTCTTGAGACAAAAGGAGCTGGAGAAAGACCATGAGCATTCTAAGGGATACGGGTGCATCCCAATCCTTAATAGTGAAGGATTACTTGCCAGCAGGAACAAAACCAGCCACTAATAAAACGGTTATGATTAGAAGCATAGAAGGTAAACCTAGTAACATTCCCTTATTTAGGGTTCGCTTGGAGTCCGATTGGAAGTCAGGAGAGATCACAGTAGGGGCAATCAGTAGCTTACCTATGAATGATGATACTAGGCAATGATGCCGCAGAAGGCAGAATTGAGCCACCAAAGTCAAATTGATCGAGGCCTAAATCTTAGATAAAGACCAATTAATAGGAGATAAGTCATACCAAAAAGCAATGATGGAGAGAACCAGCAACTAGATGCGATGGATGAATTCTCTCCGCATTATTCCAATGATAAAATGGAAAATTTTGTTGCCATCCAACTAGGAAATAAATATCTCAGCCATTCATGTAGAGGCGATTAAAAAAAAAAACCGGACAAATGCCATATACTTTGAATGTAACATGAAAAAAATGAATCCTAGGGCCCCCGTATCTCGGGGTTCTACTGTATGTCTTTTTATTTTAAGTTTATGTTCATATATTTGTATGTACAAGATTTACTCCTAAACTAATTAACTGATCATTATAAATTTTGAAACACAGCTGCAAGGTGTAAGCAGTTGTAATGTGGGATATGTTTACTTTTATACAAAAAAAGGTGGCAACACTTTGTAAAAATTTAAACCTGTATGATTGTTGTGAAATTTTAATAATAGGTATCAGGTATCAATCGAACGCATCATATTGACGAGCAGCACATTTTATTTAAGACTGGCCTGGGTGCCCAGCGTTGCCCGGGTGTTTGGAGGTGTGTGTTGAGCAAAAAAAAAAAGAAAAGAAAAATGGTAGTAGACAGGCAGGCAGGCTCGAACTTGTACCATGAAGGAGGAAAAGGATGTGGGAAAAAAACGTGATGTGTTTGCTGTTGCAACCATTGCCAAACCGGAAGTGACGTAGGTTTAAATTAAGGCTAGACAATCGAATAGAGGGGATAGCTTTCAAAACTATCGGCAAAAAAAGCAACCCCTCCCTGTAGAAAAGTTCCCAGTTGAGAGTAAAGGCTTTGATGTTTTTGGCCAATTTTTCAGTATTTGTCGTCCAAAGGGTCGAGCTTCAAAATGATACCGATCTCATGAAAATCTGTTGTCTCTGTGGAAAGTTTTAGGCAGACATACAAAGATACATACACACATACATTTAAACAGACAAGTGAGATTTATATTATAGACTAGCCTGGGTGTCTGGCATTGTCCGAGTGTTTGGAGGTGTGTGTTGAGCAAAAAAAAAAAAAAAAAGTTGTAGTAGGCAGGCAGGCTTGAACCTGTGATATGAAGGCAGAACAGAAAGTGGAGGTGTGTGTGAACAAAAGAAAAAAGAAGAAAAATTGCGAGTGCAAAACAAAAAAAAAAACGTGGTAGTAGGCAGGCAGGCTTAAACCTATACCGCAAAGGAGGAAAAGAAAGAAAAAAAAAAAACATGACAATGATACCAATCTCGTGAAAATTCCTCACCCTTGTCGAAAGTTTTTGCAAGACATACATACATACATACATACATTTAAACAGATTTTTGCCCTTTATATTATAGATGGGACCATCTTTTTATGTATACAATCTCACTAAAGCAGTTTTAAAATGACATGGAAGCACAACTTTGACTGTTCATATAAGATTCATTTCACTAGTTAATACATTGAATCTTTTTATTATGATACATTAGATATCAAGCTACATTTTTTTTTTAAATTCAGATTTAAAGCATGTGAAAACACAACCTTTTAAAACAAAATATTTCACTTATTAAACTGTTCAACTTGGGATGTTTTGTGGAAGACACCTTAAAATTCTATGTCAAACTCACCATATTAACGAGTGGGATGCTTTCTTTAAAATGGGACAATCTTTATATGCATACTATGTCATACTAAATTTGAAACAAGGCCAACTTTTTTATGTAAAAAAAAAATCGTCACTAAAAATAATAACTATGAATTAACCTGTGAAAAAAAAAAAAAAAAAAACAACTGTTAATTATGCAAGAGAAATATTTTACATTTATGGAAAGAAAAAATTAAATTTTGTTTACATTTAAATTTAATCAAAATAATCCTAAAAAAATAAATTAAGTTGAAATTGAACAGAATTTCACTATATTTAACCATTTTTTACACACTAAACTTGCTGGTTTGTGATACCTTATAATAACATATTTCATTAGTTTTTTTTTTCCTTTTTCTATAAGTGTAAGCCATGTTTAGTTTCAGAACAGTTTCTGATGGTTCGTTGTTCTACACAAGTCCTGGGAGATGAATGGTTTGTAGTAGACAGAACAGTTTCTGATGGTTCGTTGTTCTACACAAGTCCTGAGAGGTGACTGGTTTGCAGTAGACAGAACAGTTTCCGATGGTCCGTTGTTCTACACAAGTCCTGGGAGGTGACTGGTTTGCAGTAGACAGAACAGTTTCTGATGGTTCGTTGTTCTACACAAGTCCTGGGAGGTGACTGGTTTGCAGTAGACAGAACAGTTTCCGATGGTCTGTTGTTCTACACATCCTGGGAGGTGACTGGTTTGCAGTAGACAGTTCTCGAATTGGATCCACAGAGCAAAAGATTCTTCCCGTGTTGACATGGAAAAAACATATGTGAAATTGCTACAGAAAGGTTTAATATTTATGGAGCAATTCTGGTTTCTGATTGGTTGGTAGCAGGACGTGAATTAATTCAATTTGTCAGTTCCTAGCAGCATCGTTTATAAATAGAATTTCTCGACTGTGTGAGATCATACCCCATTATAGTAAAAAATATTGTTTTTTTTTAAATTAGTTAGATCAGCACAAACAACTAATAATAAAAAACATTCATACAATATGCTGTTTGTTCCTTTCTTTGTTAGTCTGTATGTCATACTTCGAAAAAGACCAAACACAATTTATGGAGGAAAAATTGCTTCTAAAATGGACAATTTCACAAAATTTGACTTTATAAAAGCCAATCTGGCAACCGTGGTCAAGAATATAAGAGTAACCTCCCTTTAATGTAGCTTCGTTTTCGAATATATTAATAATATATGATCATTGCTGTAATGGTGTAAGAAAGGAACTCATAGTAATTTCGACATATAAGGAACATTCAAAAGAAACGGAAAAAGAACATTGTTTACCAATAGTAGCTGGACAGAAAGAGTAAATTAAAGATTTCCTCTTACAATATGATTTTATTATTTGTGTACTGACCAAAGATTTAGGCCACAAAAGCAAAATTAATACTACCATTCCCTTTTGCATTATATTAAACCTTCCTTTCCCTACAATGAAAAAGAGACAATTCTGATTCTTTGGCCTTCCTCTCGCCGGGTGGTCCTGCTTGCTGACTCGTCCCCCACCGCCTGCTATCGTCCAGAGAGATGAGGGTAGGTGTGGGTGTCCTTTATAACTACAACAGTCAGAGAGTTCATGCGACTAAGTCCAGTACGCACGCGTTTATAAAAACTGCTACATAATGTATCTTACCAATGCTTCGCAGTGTTTAACTTAAAAATAAAATAATCATTCAAGTTAGTATTTGTGTCGTGTCTTATTCATATGAGATAACAGCAACTATTTACATTTGTATTGAACTATGTAGCACAATATTACTTTTTGAGTATTTAATAATACTTATTAATTTGTTTCATTGTGATCAGTTCTATATTTAAAATATAATGGGCATTATTTTCATAGAAATGTTAATGAACTCATCATGACTGTATGTTATCGGTTTTTCTAGTCAAAAACTACTTTTTTGCACTATCCAGAAAAATATCAGCTTTATTAAATCATATTTGTTGATTAAATATATTTCTGATTCTGTGGAATTTCCACCACGGGTCCTACTAGTTAATTTCAGATTTTGTAATATGATAACAACTTTATATTTTAAAATCCAAATATTTCAGATTTGCATTAAATTTGATCCATAGTCATTAAGACTACCTGAATTTCAATTTCTTAAGCTTAATTTTCTTAAATTTTGAACGTGATCTAGATTCAAAATCAGGTAATATAGTTTTTTAATCAAAATTGAAATAAGGATTCTGGACATAGGTGTTAATAGCATTATAGTTTGATTGTAATCTTCGTAAGGGACATAAAACTGGTGGAAAACGGTTTTGTTTGAGGAATTTTACTTATCTTAGACAAACTCTGTTCAAAGTTTAAAAAAATGGTGTAAAAGAATACAAGAGATTCATATGCTCAGTATGTCAAGATTAAAGTAGTTGAGCAGTTGCTTGGTTCCCACCAGTTTTGGCGAATAACAAACAGGGTCCTGAACAAAAGCGTGTCCTTTATCGCTACCATTATCAATGGGCTTGAGATAATGTTATCAGCATCTGACAAAACAATACTTTTTGCCAAGAACTTTGCAGCAAATTCTACCCTTTGCGATCAGGGCTGCCTACACCTGTATTTCCTCATGTGACTGAAAACACACTATGCGATATACAAATATCTGTATATGATGTTGCCAAGCTTGTCAAAACCTTGATTCCAATAAAGCAAATGACCCCGATGGCATGAACAAAGCTTCTTTCCCAGAACTGCCCACCTTTCCTGTTGAATACAACATGGTAGCCTTCAAATCCAATGAAAAGTTTTTGTTGAGCCGTCCTCACAAATGATTAAATTCTATCCAATTTACACCATTAACGATTACTATACTACCACCTTACATTCATTAACCTTTATCCTCGAGTGGTCTTTGGGCCTTGATTAGATTGACACCCAAGCAAAAAATCAAAAAAACTGAATGGGCATCGATGAAGGTAAATATTGCTTCACTATTGTTCAAACTTCAAGGCTTGAACTTATGCTTCTTTGAACTCCTGGAATGCTCAGCAGCAGGGAGGTCTCTCTTCAGATTCCAACAGTAGTCAGGCATCATGACTGTGTCCTAGCGATCCTGATTCCTAGTCTCTATCTCTTTCAGGTCCTGATGGAACCTCTCTCCCTGCTCATCACTCAATGAATCCAGGAAACTGGTCCATATGTGAAAATAGGTCGTGCACCTTGACACTCACATTGCAGCTTAGGATTCTGAAAGAAGTCAGCATGTTGTTGACAAGTTCTGCGTAATTTCCGGCCTTATTGTTGCCAAGAAAGTTTTTCACTACCAGAAGAAATGCCTTTCATGCTTCCAGTTCCAATTCATTCATTGAGTTTTCAAACTCTGGATCTCTGATGAGCTGCCAGATCTGAGGACCGTCAAAGACTATAGCTTTCAACTTCTCCATTGTCCATCCTGGAAAAGCTTGACACAAGTAAATGAAGCAGTCACCACCCTTGTCCAAAGCCTTGGTGAACTGCTTGATTAAGCCGAACTTGATGTGCAGTGGTGGAAGAGTATTCTGTCTCTGTCCACCAGAGAGTCATTGACGACATTCCTTTCTTTGCAAAACACAAATTCCTCCTGTGCAGGCCAGTCCTTCGTCCTGTATGTGGAACACCAATTTTTAGAAAATTTTGAAATTTTATGACCTCAAACTAATCCCTTTTCAACATAATCATGAAGAACCATAGGACCTGAATAGTTCTTGTCATTTAAATAAACATTTCCAATCAAAACATGGCATTTAACCCCCACCAATTTCTTTTAAAATACTCCACACATGAGTACATGTGAACAAAAACGTAAAAAAAACCCAAAAAACAAACAAACAAAAAAAAAAACAGCATGTGACCATAGCTAGAAAACTTAACCTGATTGAGCAAAACTAATGTGACTTTTGGATTCGGGGCATCAAATTCATTCTAAATCAGCCGAAAAATACAGACAACAAATTTGTTGTTGACCAGTGATGACTAATAGAGAGCTAGATTGAAGAATAACCCATTTGAAATGCTCGAGTGTTCCAATATTATCATTAGATCTATTATCGATATGCATTCTATCATGGTAATCATTGAATCAAGAAAAATAAAATAAAAATAGTTTTTAAAAATCAAAATACATTAATTTTGGGGGGAATTAAATAGGGACTTTTTATGGAAATCGCTCCAGACAAATCTGCTTGATGTAAGGAGCTATAAAAAAAATCATTTAAAAGTTAAAAACTAGCCAATGTTTGATGGATAGATTCCAATCCAGAAAACAGTAATTCTCCTATTATCAGAAATAATCATTCATGGAATGTGAGGACTAAAAAATAAAATAAGGGAAACGAGAGTTATGAGGCTTTAGTTAAAAATGAAGAAAGCGAAAGGAGTCTCATTCTAATATTTAAAAGCAACTTTATTGGTTATCTTCATGAGTAAAAGAATATAGGAGAGAAACGGATTAATAGTTGAAAGTGTTCTTGTGTGGAAACGTAGATAGAATATTATGCAGGAGAATAGTTCAGAAACGTAGATAGAATATTATGCAGGAGAATAGTTCAGAAACGTAGATTGAATATTATACAGGAGAATAGTTCAGAAACGTAGATTGAATATTATGCAGGAGAATAGTTCAGAAACATAGATAGAATATTATACAGGAGAATAGTTCAGAAACATAGATAGAATATTATACAGGAGAATAGTTCAGAAACGTAGATAGAATATTATACAGGAGAATAGTTCAGAAACGTAGATTGAATATTATGCAGGAGAATAGTTCAGAAACGTAGATAGAATATTATACAGGAGAATAGTTCAGAAACGTAGATTGAATATTATGCAGGAGAATAGTTCAGAAACATAGATAGAATATTATACAGGAGAGTAGTTCAGAAACGTAGATAGAATATTATGCAGGAGAATAGTTCAGAAACGTAGATAGAATATTATACAGGAGAATAGTTCAGAAACATAGATAGAATATTATGCAGGAGAATAGTTCAGAAACGTAGATAGAATATTATACAGGAGAATAGTTCAGAAACGTAGATAGAATATTATACAGGAGAATAGTTCAGAAACATAGATAGAATATTATACAGGAGAATAGTTCAGAAACGTAGATAGAATATTATACAGGAGAATAGTTCAGAAACGTAGATAGAATATTATGCAGGAGAATAGTTCAGAAACATAGATAGAATATTATACAGGAGAGTAGTTCAGAAACGTAGATAGAATATTATGCAGGAGAATAGTTCAGAAACGTAGATAGAATATTATACAGGAGAATAGTTCAGAAACGTAGATAGAATATTATACAGGAGAATAGTTCAGAAACATAGATAGAATATTATACAGGAGAATAGTTCAGAAACGTAGATAGAATATTATACAGGAGAATAGTTCAGAAACGTAGATAGAATATTATACAGGAGAATAGTTCAGAAACGTAGATAGAATATTATACAGGAGAATAGTTCAGAAACATAGATAGAATATTATACAGGAGAATAGTTCAGAAACGTAGATAGAATATTATGCAGGAGAATAGTTCAGAAACATAGATAGAATATTATACAGGAGAATAGTTCAGAAACGTAGATAGAATATTATACAGGAGAATAGTTCAGAAACGTAGATAGAATATTATGCAGGAGAATAGTTCAGAAACATAGATAGAATATTATACAGGAGAATAGTTCAGAAACGTAGATAGAATATTATGCAGGAGAATAGTTCAGAAACGTAGATAGAATATTATACAGGAGAATAGTTCAGAAACGTAGATAGAATATTATACAGGAGAATAGTTCAGAAACATAGATAGAATATTATACAGGAGAATAGTTCAGAAACGTAGATAGAATATTATACAGGAGAATAGTTCAGAAACGTAGATAGAATATTATACAGGAGAATAGTTCAGAAACGTAGATAGAATATTATACAGGAGAATAGTTCAGAAACATAGATAGAATATTATACAGGAGAATAGTTCAGAAACGTAGATAGAATATTATACAGGAGAATAGTTCAGAAACGTAGATAGAATATTATACAGGAGAATAGTTCAGAAACATAGATAGAATATTATACAGGAGAATAGTTCAGAAACGTAGATAGAATATTATACAGGAGAATAGTTCAGAAACGTAGATAGAATATTATACAGGAGAATAGTTCAGAAACGTAGATAGAATATTATACAGGAGAATAGTTCAGAAACATAGATAGAATATTATACAGGAGAATAGTTCAGAAACGTAGATAGAATATTATACAGGAGAATAGTTCAGAAACATAGATAGAATATTATACAGGAGAATAGTTCAGAAACGTAGATAGAATATTATACAGGAGAATAGTTCAGAAACATAGATAGAATATTATACAGGAGAATAGTTCAGAAACGTAGATAGAATATTATACAGGAGAATAGTTCAGAAACGTAGATAGAATATTATACAGGAGAATAGTTCAGAAACATAGATAGAATATTATACAGGAGAATAGTTCAGAAACGTAGATAGAATATTATACAGGAGAATAGTTCAGAAACGTAGATAGAATATTATACAGGAGAATAGTTCAGAAACGTAGATAGAATATTATACAGGAGAATAGTTCAGAAACATAGATAGAATATTATACAGGAGAATAGTTCAGAAACGTAGATAGAATATTATACAGGAGAATAGTTCAGAAACGTAGATAGAATATTATACAGGAGAATAGTTCAGAAACGTAGATAGAATATTATACAGGAGAATAGTTCAGAAACGTAGATAGAATATTATACAGGAGAATAGTTCAGAAACGTAGATAGAATATTATGCAGGAGAATAGTTCAGAAACGTAGATAGAATATTATACAGGAGAATAGTTCAGAAACGTAGATAGAATATTATACAGGAGAATAGTTCAGAAACGTAGATAGAATATTATGCAGGAGAATAGTTCAGAAACGTAGATAGAATATTATACAGGAGAATAGTTCAGAAACGTAGATAGAATATTATGCAGGAGAATAGTTCAGAAACGTAGATAGAATATTATACAGGAGAATAGTTCAGAAACGTAGATAGAATATTATACAGGAGAATAGTTCAGAAACATAGATAGAATATTATACAGGAGAATAGTTCAGAAACGTAGATAGAATATTATACAGGAGAATAGTTCAGAAACGTAGATAGAATATTATACAGGAGAATAGTTCAGAAACATAAATAGAATATTATACAGGAGAATAGTTCAGAAACGTAGATAGAATATTATACAGGAGAATAGTTCAGAAACATAGATAGAATATTATACAGGAGAATAGTTCAGAAACGTAGATAGAATATTATACAGGAGAATAGTTCAGAAACGTAGATAGAATATTATACAGGAGAATAGTTCAGAAACGTAGATAGAATATTATACAGGAGAATAGTTCAGAAACGTAGATAGAATATTATACAGGAGAATAGTTCAGAAACGTAGATAGAATATTATGCAGGAGAATAGTTCAGAAACGTAGATAGAATATTATACAGGAGAATAGTTCAGAAACGTAGATAGAATATTATACAGGAGAATAGTTCAGAAACGTAGATAGAATATTATACAGGAGAATAGTTCAGAAACGTAGATAGAATATTATACAGGAGAATAGTTCAGAAACGTAGATAGAATATTATACAGGAGAATAGTTCAGAAACGTAGATAGAATATTATACAGGAGAATAGTTCAGAAACGTAGATAGAATATTATACAGGAGAATAGTTCAGAAACGTAGATAGAATATTATACAGGAGAATAGTTCAGAAACGTAGATAGAATATTATACAGGAGAATAGTTCAGAAACGTAGATAGAATATTATACAGGAGAATAGTTCAGAAACGTAGATAGAATATTATACAGGAGAATAGTTCAGAAACGTAGATAGAATATTATACAGGAGAATAGTTCAGAAACGTAGATAGAATATTATACAGGAGAATAGTTCAGAAACGTAGATAGAATATTATACAGGAGAATAGTTCAGAAACGTAGATAGAATATTATACAGGAGAATAGTTCAAAAACGTAGATAGAATATTATACAGGAGAATAGTTCAGAAACGTAGATAGAATATTATGCAGGAGAATAGTTCAGAAACGTAGATAGAATATTATACAGGAGAATAGTTCAGAAACGTAGATAGAATATTATACAGGAGAATAGTTCAGAAACGTAGATAGAATATTATACAGGAGAATAGTTCAGAAACGTAGATAGAATATAATACAGGAGAATAGTTCAGAAACGTAGATAGAATATTATACAGGAGAATAGTTCAGAAACGTAGATAGAATATTATACAGGAGAATAGTTCAGAAACGTAGATAGAATATTATACAGGAGAATAGTTCAGAAACGTAGATAGAATATTATACAGGAGAATAGTTCAGAAACGTAGATAGAATATTATACAGGAGAATAGTTCAGAAACGTAGATAGAATATTATGCAGGAGAATAGTTCAGAAACGTAGATAGAATATTATACAGGAGAATAGTTCAGAAACGTAGATAGAATATTATACAGGAGAATAGTTCAGAAACGTAGATAGAATATTATACAGGAGAATAGTTCAGAAACGTAGATAGAATATTATACAGGAGAATAGTTCAGAAACGTAGATAGAATATTATACAGGAGAATAGTTCAGAAACGTAGATAGAAAA
Organism: Euprymna scolopes; assembly: GCF_053919585.1. Taxonomy (NCBI): domain Eukaryota; kingdom Metazoa; phylum Mollusca; class Cephalopoda; order Sepiida; family Sepiolidae; genus Euprymna; species Euprymna scolopes. Next base: position 47,459,155 of record NC_136502.1, on the reverse strand, counting down.
TTATACAGGAGAATAGTTCAGAAACGTAGATAGAATATTATACAGGAGAATAGTTCAGAAACGTAGATAGAATATTATACAGGAGAATAGTTCAGAAACGTAGATAGAATATTATACAGGAGAATAGTTCAGAAACGTAGATAGAATATTATACAGGAGAATAGTTCAAAAACGTAGATAGAATATTATACAGGAGAATAGTTCAGAAACGTAGATAGAATATTATGCAGGAGAATAGTTCAGAAACGTAGATAGAATATTATACAGGAGAATAGTTCAGAAACGTAGATAGAATATTATACAGGAGAATAGTTCAGAAACGTAGATAGAATATTATACAGGAGAATAGTTCAGAAACGTAGATAGAATATTATACAGGAGAATAGTTCAGAAACGTAGATAGAATATTATACAGGAGAATAGTTCAGAAACGTAGATAGAATATTATACAGGAGAATAGTTCAGAAACGTAGATAGAATATTATACAGGAGAATAGTTCAGAAACGTAGATAGAATATTATACAGGAGAATAGTTCAGAAACGTAGATAGAATATTATACAGGAGAATAGTTCAGAAACGTAGATAGAATATTATACAGGAGAATAGTTCAGAAACATAGATAGAATATTATACAGGAGAATAGTTCAGAAACATAGATAGAATATTATACAGGAGAATAGTTCAGAAACATAGATAGAATATTATGCAGGAGAATAGTTCAGAAACGTAGATAGAATATTATGCAGGAGAATAGTTCAGAAACGTAGATAGAATATTATACAGGAGAATAGTTCAGAAACGTAGATAGAATATTATACAGGAGAATAGTTCAGAAACGTAGATAGAATATTATACAGGAGAATAGTTCAGAAACGTAGATAGAATATTATGCAGGAGAATAGTTCAGAAACGTAGATAGAATATTATGCAGGAGAATAGTTCAGAAACGTAGATAGAATATTATACAGGAGAATAGTTCAGAAACGTAGATAGAATATTATACAGGAGAATAGTTCAGAAACGTAGATAGAATATTATACAGGAGAATAGTTCAGAAACGTAGATAGAATATTATACAGGAGAATAGTTCAGAAACGTAGATAGAATATTATACAGGAGAATAGTTCAGAAACGTAGATAGAATATTATACAGGAGAATAGTTCAGAAACGTAGATAGAATATTATACAGGAGAATAGTTCAGAAACGTAGATAGAATATTATACAGGAGAATAGTTCAGAAACGTAGATAGAATATTATACAGGAGAATAGTTCAGAAACGTAGATAGAATATTATACAGGAGAATAGTTCAGAAACGTAGATAGAATATTATACAGGAGAATAGTTCAGAAACGTAGATAGAATATTATACAGGAGAATAGTTCAGAAACGTAGATAGAATATTATACAGGAGAATAGTTCAGAAACGTAGATAGAATATTATGCAGGAGAATAGTTCAGAAACGTAGATAGAATATTATACAGGAGAATAGTTCAGAAACGTAGATAGAATATTATGCAGGAGAATAGTTCAGAAACGTAGATAGAATATTATACAGGAGAATAGTTCAGAAACGTAGATAGAATATTATGCAGGAGAATAGTTCAGAAACGTAGATAGAATATTATGCAGGAGAATAGTTCAGAAACGTAGATAGAATATTATGCAGGAGAATAGTTCAGAAACGTAGATAGAATATTATACAGGAGAATAGTTCAGAAACGTAGATAGAATATTATACAGGAGAATAGTTCAGAAACATAGATAGAATATTATACAGGAGAATAGTTCAGAAACGTAGATAGAATATTATGCAGGAGAATAGTTCAGAAACATAGATAGAATATTATACAGGAGAATAGTTCAGAAACGTAGATAGAATATTATACAGGAGAATAGTTCAGAAACGTAGATAGAATATTATACAGGAGAATAGTTCAGAAACATAGATAGAATATTATACAGGAGAATAGTTCAGAAACGTAGATAGAATATTATACAGGAGAATAGTTCAGAAACGTAGATAGAATATTATACAGGAGAATAGTTCAGAAACGTAGATAGAATATTATACAGGAGAATAGTTCAGAAACGTAGATAGAATATTATACAGGAGAATAGTTCAGAAACGTAGATAGAATATTATACAGGAGAATAGTTCAGAAACATAGATAGAATATTATACAGGAGAATAGTTCAGAAACGTAGATAGAATATTATGCAGGAGAATAGTTCAGAAACGTAGATAGAATATTATACAGGAGAATAGTTCAGAAACGTAGATAGAATATTATACAGGAGAATAGTTCAGAAACGTAGATAGAATATTATACAGGAGAATAGTTCAGAAACGTAGATAGAATATTATACAGGAGAATAGTTCAGAAACGTAGATAGAATATTATACAGGAGAATAGTTCAGAAACGTAGATAGAATATTATACAGGAGAATAGTTCAGAAACGTAGATAGAATATTATACAGGAGAATAGTTCAGAAACGTAGATAGAATATTATACAGGAGAATAGTTCAGAAACGTAGATAGAATATTATACAGGAGAATAGTTCAGAAACGTAGATAGAATATTATACAGGAGAATAGTTCAGAAACATAGATAGAATATTATACAGGAGAATAGTTCAGAAACGTAGATAGAATATTATGCAGGAGAATAGTTCAGAAACATAGATAGAATATTATACAGGAGAATAGTTCAGAAACGTAGATAGAATATTATACAGGAGAATAGTTCAGAAACGTAGATAGAATATTATGCAGGAGAATAGTTCAGAAACATAGATAGAATATTATACAGGAGAATAGTTCAGAAACGTAGATAGAATATTATACAGGAGAATAGTTCAGAAACGTAGATAGAATATTATGCAGGAGAATAGTTCAGAAACATAGATAGAATATTATACAGGAGAATAGTTCAGAAACGTAGATAGAATATTATGCAGGAGAATAGTTCAGAAACGTAGATAGAATATTATACAGGAGAATAGTTCAGAAACGTAGATAGAATATTATACAGGAGAATAGTTCAGAAACATAGATAGAATATTATACAGGAGAATAGTTCAGAAACGTAGATAGAATATTATACAGGAGAATAGTTCAGAAACGTAGATAGAATATTATACAGGAGAATAGTTCAGAAACGTAGATAGAATATTATACAGGAGAATAGTTCAGAAACATAGATAGAATATTATACAGGAGAATAGTTCAGAAACGTAGATAGAATATTATACAGGAGAATAGTTCAGAAACGTAGATAGAATATTATACAGGAGAATAGTTCAGAAACATAGATAGAATATTATACAGGAGAATAGTTCAGAAACGTAGATAGAATATTATACAGGAGAATAGTTCAGAAACGTAGATAGAATATTATACAGGAGAATAGTTCAGAAACGTAGATAGAATATAATACAGGAGAATAGTTCAGAAACATAGATAGAATATTATACAGGAGAATAGTTCAGAAACGTAGATAGAATATTATACAGGAGAATAGTTCAGAAACATAGATAGAATATTATACAGGAGAATAGTTCAGAAACGTAGATAGAATATTATACAGGAGAATAGTTCAGAAACATAGATAGAATATTATACAGGAGAATAGTTCAGAAACGTAGATAGAATATTATACAGGAGAATAGTTCAGAAACGTAGATAGAATATTATACAGGAGAATAGTTCAGAAACATAGATAGAATATTATACAGGAGAATAGTTCAGAAACGTAGATAGAATATTATACAGGAGAATAGTTCAGAAACGTAGATAGAATATTATACAGGAGAATAGTTCAGAAACGTAGATAGAATATTATACAGGAGAATAGTTCAGAAACATAGATAGAATATTATACAGGAGAATAGTTCAGAAACGTAGATAGAATATTATACAGGAGAATAGTTCAGAAACGTAGATAGAATATTATACAAGAGAATAGTTCAGAAACGTAGATAGAATATTATACAGGAGAATAGTTCAGAAACGTAGATAGAATATTATACAGGAGAATAGTTCAGAAACGTAGATAGAATATTATGCAGGAGAATAGTTCAGAAACGTAGATAGAATATTATACAGGAGAATAGTTCAGAAACGTAGATAGAATATTATACAGGAGAATAGTTCAGAAACGTAGATAGAATATTATGCAGGAGAATAGTTCAGAAACGTAGATAGAATATTATACAGGAGAATAGTTCAGAACCGTAGATAGAATATTATGCAGGAGAATAGTTCAGAAACGTAGATAGAATATTATACAGGAGAATAGTTCAGAAACGTAGATAGAATATTATACAGGAGAATAGTTCAGAAACATAGATAGAATATTATACAGGAGAATAGTTCAGAAACGTAGATAGAATATTATACAGGAGAATAGTTCAGAAACATAGATAGAATATTATACAGGAGAATAGTTCAGAAACGTAGATAGAATATTATACAGGAGAATAGTTCAGAAACATAGATAGAATATTATACAGGAGAATAGTTCAGAAACATAGATAGAATATTATACAGGAGAATAGTTCAGAAACGTAGATAGAATATTATACAGGAGAATAGTTCAGAAACGTAGATAGAATATTATACAGGAGAATAGTTCAGAAACGTAGATAGAATATTATACAGGAGAATAGTTCAGAAACATAGATAGAATATTATACAGGAGAATAGTTCAGAAACGTAGATAGAATATTATGCAGGAGAATAGTTCAGAAACGTAGATAGAATATTATGCAGGAGAATAGTTCAGAAACGTAGATAGAATATTATACAGGAGAATAGTTCAGAAACGTAGATAGAATATTATACAGGAGAATAGTTCAGAAACGTAGATAGAATATTATACAGGAGAATAGTTCAGAAACGTAGATAGAATATTATACAGGAGAATAGTTCAGAAACGTAGATAGAATATTATGCAGGAGAATAGTTCAGAAACGTAGATAGAATATTATGCAGGAGAATAGTTCAGAAACGTAGATAGAATATTATACAGGAGAATAGTTCAGAAACGTAGATAGAATATTATACAGGAGAATAGTTCAGAAACGTAGATAGAATATTATACAGGAGAATAGTTCAGAAACGTAGATAGAATATTATACAGGAGAATAGTTCAGAAACGTAGATAGAATATTATACAGGAGAATAGTTCAGAAACGTAGATAGAATATTATACAGGAGAATAGTTCAGAAACGTAGATAGAATATTATACAGGAGAATAGTTCAGAAACGTAGATAGAATATTATACAGGAGAATAGTTCAGAAACGTAGAAAGAATATTATACAGGAGAATAGTTCAGAAACGTAGATAGAATATTATACAGGAGAATAGTTCAGAAACATAGATAGAATATTATACAGGAGAATAGTTCAGAAACGTAGATAGAATATTATGCAGGAGAATAGTTCAGAAACGTAGATAGAATATTATACAGGAGAATAGTTCAGAAACGTAGATAGAATATTATACAGGTGAATAGTTCAGAAACGTAGATAGAATATTATACAGGAGAATAGTTCAGAAACGTAGATAGAATATTATGCAGGAGAATAGTTCAGAAACGTAGATAGAATATTATGCAGGAGAATAGTTCAGAAACGTAGATAGAATATTATGCAGGAGAATAGTTCAGAAACGTAGATAGAATATTATACAGGAGAATAGTTCAGAAACGTAGATAGAATATTATACAGGAGAATAGTTCAGAAACATAGATAGAATATTATACAGGAGAATAGTTCAGAAACGTAGATAGAATATTATGCAGGAGAATAGTTCAGAAACATAGATAGAATATTATACAGGAGAATAGTTCAGAAACGTAGATAGAATATTCAACAGGAGAATAGTTCAGAAACGTAGATAGAATATTATACAGGAGAATAGTTCAGAAACGTAGATAGAATATTATACAGGAGAATAGTTCAGAAACGTAGATAGAATATTATACAGGAGAATAGTTCAGAAACGTAGATAGAATATTATACAGGAGAATAGTTCAGAAACGTAGATAGAATATTATACAGGAGAATTGTTCAGAAACGTAGATAGAATATTATACAGGAGAATAGTTCAGAAACGTAGATAGAATATTATACAGGAGAATAGTTCAGAAACATAGATAGAATATTATACAGGAGAATAGTTCAGAAACGTAGATAGAATATTATGCAGGAGAATAGTTCAGAAACGTAGATAGAATATTATACAGGAGAATAGTTCAGAAACGTAGATAGAATATTATACAGGAGAATAGTTCAGAAACGTAGATAGAATATTATACAGGAGAATAGTTCAGAAACGTAGATAGAATATTATACAGGAGAATAGTTCAGAAACGTAGATAGAATATTATACAGGAGAATAGTTCAGAAACGTAGATAGAATATTATACAGGAGAATAGTTCAGAAACGTAGATAGAATATTATACAGGAGAATAGTTCAGAAACGTAGATAGAATATTATACAGGAGAATAGTTCAGAAACGTAGATAGAATATTATACAGGAGAATAGTTCAGAAACGTAGATAGAATATTATACAGGAGAATAGTTCAGAAACATAGATAGAATATTATACAGGAGAATAGTTCAGAAACGTAGATAGAATATTATGCAGGAGAATAGTTCAGAAACATAGATAGAATATTATACAGGAGAATAGTTCAGAAACGTAGATAGAATATTATACAGGAGAATAGTTCAGAAACGTAGATAGAATATTATACAGGAGAATAGTTCAGAAACGTAGATAGAATATTATACAGGAGAATAGTTCAGAAACGTAGATAGAATATTATACAGGAGAATAGTTCAGAAACGTAGATAGAATATTATACAGGAGAATAGTTCAGAAACGTAGATAGAATATTATACAGGAGAATAGTTCAGAAACGTAGATAGAATATTATACAGGAGAATAGTTCAGAAACGTAGATAGAATATTATACAGGAGAATAGTTCAGAAACATAGATAGAATATTATACAGGAGAATAGTTCAGAAACGTAGATAGAATATTATGCAGGAGAATAGTTCAGAAACGTAGATAGAATATTATACAGGAGAATAGTTCAGAAACGTAGATAGAATATTATACAGGAGAATAGTTCAGAAACGTAGATAGAATATTATACAGGAGAATAGTTCAGAAACGTAGATAGAATATTATACAGGAGAATAGTTCAGAAACGTAGATAGAATATTATGCAGGAGAATAGTTCAGAAACGTAGATAGAATATTATGCAGGAGAATAGTTCAGAAACGTAGATAGAATATTATACAGGAGAATAGTACAGAAACGTAGATAGAATATTATACAGGAGAATAGTTCAGAAACATAGATAGAATATTATACAGGAGAATAGTTCAGAAACGTAGATAGAATATTATGCAGGAGAATAGTTCAGAAACGTAGATAGAATATTATACAGGAGAATAGTTCAGAAACGTAGATAGAATATTATACAGGAGAATAGTTCAGAAACGTAGATAGAATATTATACAGGAGAATAGTTCAGAAACGTAGATAGAATATTATGCAGGAGAATAGTTCAGAAACGTAGATAGAATATTATACAGGAGAATAGTTCAGAAACGTAGATAGAATATTATGCAGGAGAATAGTTCAGAAACGTAGATAGAATATTATGCAGGAGAATAGTTCAGAAACGTAGATAGAATATTATACAGGAGAATAGTTCAGAAACGTAGATAGAATATTATGCAGGAGAATAGTTCAGAAACGTAGATAGAATATTATGCAGGAGAATAGTTCAGAAACGTAGATAGAATATTATACAGGAGAATAGTTCAGAAACGTAGATAGAATATTATACAGGAGAATAGTTCAGAAACATAGATAGAATATTATACAGGAGAATAGTTCAGAAACGTAGATAGAATATTATGCAGGAGAATAGTTCAGAAACGTAGATAGAATATTATACAGGAGAATAGTTCAGAAACGTAGATAGAATATTATACAGGAGAATAGTTCAGAAACGTAGATAGAATATTATGCAGGAGAATAGTTCAGAAACGTAGATAGAATATTATACAGGAGAATAGTTCAGAAACGTAGATAGAATATTATGCAGGAGAATAGTTCAGAAACGTAGATAGAATATTATACAGGAGAATAGTTCAGAAACGTAGATAGAATATTATACAGGAGAATAGTTCAGAAACATAGATAGAATATTATACAGGAGAATAGTCCAGAAACGTAGATAGAATATTATGCAGGAGAATAGTTCAGAAACGTTGATAGAATATTATACAGGAGAATAGTTCAGAAACATAAATAGAATATTATACAGGAGAATAGTTCAGAAACGTAGATAGAATATTATACAGGAGAATAGTTCAGAAACGTAGATAGAATATTATACAGGAGAATAGTTCAGAAACGTAGATAGAATATTATGCAGGAGAATAGTTCAGAAACGTAGATAGAATATTATACAGGAGAATAGTTCAGAAACGTAGATAGAATATTATACAGGAGAATAGTTCAGAAACGTAGATAGAATATTATGCAGGAGAATAGTTCAGAAACGTAGATAGAATATTATACAGGAGAATAGTTCAGAAACGTAGATAGAATATTATACAGGAGAATAGTTCAGAAACGTAGATAGAATATTATACAGGAGAATAGTTCAGAAACGTAGATAGAATATTATGCAGGAGAATAGTTCAGAAACGTAGATAGAATATAATACAGGAGAATAGTTCAGAAACATAAATAGAATATTATACAGGAGAATAGTTCAGAAACGTAGATAGAATATTATACAGGAGAATAGTTCAGAAACGTAGATAGAATATTATACAGGAGAATAGTTCAGAAACATAAATAGAATATTATACAGGAGAATAGTTCAGAAACATAAATAGAATATTATACAGGAGAATAGTTCAGAAACATAAATAGAATATTATACAGGAGAATAGTTCAGAAACGTAGATAGAATATTATGCAGGAGAATAGTTCAGAAACGTAGATAGAATATTATACAGGAGAATAGTTCAGAAACATAAATAGAATATTATACAGGAGAATAGTTCAGAAACGTAGATAGAATATTATACAGGAGAATAGTTCAGAAACGTAGATAGAATATTATACAGCAGAATAGTTCAGAAACATAAATAGAATATTATACAGGAGAATAGTTCAGAAACGTAGATAGAATATTATACAGGAGAATAGTTCAGAAACATAAATAGAATATTATACAGGAGAATAGTTCAGAAACGTAGATAGAATATTATACAGGAGAATAGTTCAGAAACGTAGATAGAATATTATACAGGAGAATAGTTCAGAAACATAAATAGAATATTATACAGGAGAATAGTTCAGAAACGTAGATAGAATATTATACAGGAGAATAGTTCAGAAACATAAATAGAATATTATACAGGAGAATAGTTCAGAAACGTAGATAGAATATTATACAGGAGAATAGTTCAGAAACGTAGATAGAATATTATACAGGAGAATAGTTCAGAAACATAGATAGAATATTATACAGGAGAATAGTTCAGAAACGTAGATAGAATATTATACAGGAGAATAGTTCAGAAACATAAATAGAATATTATACAGGAGAATAGTTCAGAAACGTAGATAGAATATTATGCAGGAGAATAGTTCAGAAACGTAGATAGAATATTATGCAGGAGAATAGTTCAGAAACGTAGATAGAATATTATACAGGAGAATAGTTCAGAAACGTAGATAGAATATTATGCAGGAGAATAGTTCAGAAACGTAGATAGAATATTATGCAGGAGAATAGTTCAGAAACGTAGATAGAATATTATACAGGAGAATAGTTCAGAAACGTAGATAGAATATTATACAGGAGAATAGTTCAGAAACGTAGATAGAATATTATACAGGAGAATAGTTCAGAAACGTAGATAGAATATTATGCAGGAGAATAGTTCAGAAACGTAGATAGAATATTATACAGGAGAATAGTTCAGAAACGTAGATAGAATATTATACAGGAGAATAGTTCAGAAACGTAGATAGAATATTATGCAGGAGAATAGTTCAGAAACGTAGATAGAATATTATACAGGAGAATAGTTCAGAAACGTAGATAGAATATTATGCAGGAGAATAGTTCAGAAACGTAGATAGAATATTATACAGGAGAATAGTTCAGAAACGTAGATAGAATATTATACAGGAGAATAGTTCAGAAACATAGATAGAATATTATACAGGAGAATAGTTCAGAAACGTAGATAGAATATTATACAGGAGAATAGTTCAGAAACATAAATAGAATATTATACAGGAGAATAGTTCAGAAACGTAGATAGAATATTATACAGGAGAATAGTTCAGAAACGTAGATAGAATATTATACAGGAGAATAGTTCAGAAACATAAATAGAATATTATACAGGAGAATAGTTCAGAAACGTAGATAGAATATTATACAGGAGAATAGTTCAGAAACGTAGATAGAATATTATACAGGAGAATAGTTCAGAAACATAAATAGAATATTATACAGGAGAATAGTTCAGAAACGTAGATAGAATATTATACAGGAGAATAGTTCAGAAACATAAATAGAATATTATACAGGAGAATAGTTCAGAAACGTAGATAGAATATTATACAGGAGAATAGTTCAGAAACGTAGATAGAATATTATACAGGAGAATAGTTCAGAAACATAAATAGAATATTATACAGGAGAATAGTTCAGAAACGTAGATAGAATATTATACAGGAGAATAGTTCAGAAACATAAATAGAATATTATACAGGAGAATAGTTCAGAAACGTAGATAGAATATTATACAGGAGAATAGTTCAGAAACGTAGATAGAATATTATACAGGAGAATAGTTCAGAAACATAAATAGAATATTATACAGGAGAATAGTTCAGAAACGTAGATAGAATATTATACAGGAGAATAGTTCAGAAACATAAATAGAATATTATACAGGAGAATAGTTCAGAAACGTAGATAGAATATTATACAGGAGAATAGTTCAGAAACGTAGATAGAATATTATACAGGAGAATAGTTCAGAAACATAGATAGAATATTATACAGGAGAATAGTTCAGAAACGTAGATAGAATATTATACAGGAGAATAGTTCAGAAACATAAATAGAATATTATACAGGAGAATAGTTCAGAAACGTAGATAGAATATTATACAGGAGAATAGTTCAGAAACGTAGATAGAATATTATACAGGAGAATAGTTCAGAAACATAAATAGAATATTATACAGGAGAATAGTTCAGAAACGTAGATAGAATATTATGCAGGAGAATAGTTCAGAAACGTAGATAGAATATTATGCAGGAGAATAGTTCAGAAACGTAGATAGAATATTATG